>NW_020897735.1:7887466-8178916 GCF_003984885.1 Neopelma chrysocephalum
AACTGGTTCCAGCTCAAATTTCAAACTGGTTCCAGCTCAAATTTCAACACAAACAAAACTCTTCCCCATATCCAGGTCCTCTTTGAGAAACTGAGTTCACCAACAGTAAACAGTCTAAAAACTGAGCTGGGGAGCAATTTCCCTAATTCGTGGCATTGCTGTATAGCTTGGATCAAACTTCTGGTGGGATTTTAACAGCTTGAAGGTTCCCATTCCCCCAGCGACAAAACCCAATTACAAACTCCGAGGGTGGCATCTCGCTCGGGCTGTATCTGCCATACCCCAAAGTGAATTCTGTGCCCTGGAACCCACACTCTGATCACTCACACACACTCTCACACTCTCTGGGTGCTTTCCTGCTGTTCCCATAGTAACTGCTCAGGCACAAGGCAGTGCCACGACCTTCCAGTGCACACAGCCCTTAATTAAAATCTGTTTGTCCTTGAACAGGCTGCTCTGCAGAGTATCTGACTTATCTAATTAACATCACTGCTCGGATTGGGACCTGAGCAAACAAGGGGAAGGGACAGGAAGCTTTTTTCCCTGCATCACACTCTGCCAAGCCTTTGCTGCCTTGTAAAGGGACAACAGGCAAGGATGGTAATTATTAATAGAAACACAGCCCACTTGTAAAACCCACCTGCCCTTCCCACACAGCCAGAGCTACCCTGGGAAGCACCTCTGCAAGCAGTTCAATCACTTCAGGCTTAAAAGCACTCAGAAACAACGCCCAGGGCAGAGGAATCAACTAAAGGTCAATGAACAAACTCAAGCACTCTAAAGCTCCACTTATAAAAGCTTCCAGAGGCCATAGCTCAACTGTCCATAAAAAAAATGACTAAAAGGGTGAACCTGAACCACCCTGACAGGCCAGCAAAGGGAAAACAGTCAATGAGGACACACTGCAGAGGGTCCAAGCCCTCTCTTACCTCTTCTTCTGCAGGCTGTGCATTTTCTGAGCATAAACCCAGAGCTCCAAACCCACTGGCAGAAGGAAGCAGTGGGGCTGAGGTCTACTTGGAACAATTTTGCAGGCGGGCAGGATCCAGGCTTTGGAAGATGCTGATGGCATCTTCACATCTATACAACATGAACTGCTCTCCAGTTTTCACTTCATCAGAAAGTAATGTCTTCTTTCCTCTTAGAAATACAACATCCTTCATCCACTGTTGTAGCAGATAGGTGAGTTCACAGCTGAATTCCAGGAACAAGAGTACCTTGGTTCATTCACGTATTTTCAGCACTGCCCAAGAAAAAGGTCCCTAGAAGAGGCTTCAAGGTGATCAAAGGCAAGCAGTTCCCTCCTTTCTGGATTGGTCTCTTCCCAAAGCACTTTTCTTTTGTGTTCCATCAGCTATTCCTGCTGGTGCCTCTTTGCTCCATGAGCACAAGGGCTCCTGCTGCTACAAACCTCTCCTTGTCAGGTGAGGAGCTCAGGGCTCCTCCTAAAGAAGGTCACCTTTGGGCACAGCACTTACTAATCTGTCAGTCCCCAAAGAAGCCTCATCCATCTGCCACCCAGGAAGCTTTGAGAGTTCCAGGAATGATCCGAGCAGTCCTCAGACTGGGGAAAAGCAGGAGAAGGTGGATCCCACAGAGCCCATTTAAATGGGTTCCAAACCATCCCTATGGCACAACCTGCTGCCTTCCAGCCCTTGGGGAGGAAATTCCTCCTCTGCTGACACACAGTCAACACGCCTGGGCCTGTATCACCTCAGCAAGCACCTGCTGCTCAGGTCTTAATACCAGGAAAGAAGATCCCAGTTGTCCTGAGTCAGCACATCCCTGGGACAGGCTGGAGGAGCTGGGCTTGGCCACCTGGTGCAGTTCAGAAGAGACACTGCAGAACACAAGCTGCTCATCCACACCTGAGACACTGGAGCTCCTTAACACGATTCTCCCACCACACTCAACCTTTTCACCCCCAGCACAGCACGTCCCTGATCGTGGGTCTGAACAGGGGAGAGGGGGAAGGTCACTTGAAGTGGCCCCTGTCCATAAGCCTTGCCCCAAACCACTGAAAACCACTCAGATTTGTGTGTTCCTCCAGATAGGCGGGATTTCCAAGTAGCCACAGAATCAGTTTGGGTTGGAAGGGACCATAAAAATCATCCGGTCAGATCCTCCCAGACTCCGGGCCCACCACAAACAGCCAGGAAGGTCCAACAACCTTCCCAGATCCAGTCCCAAAACAAGACTCCAACACCTAAAACGTCATCTGCTGAATGCAGGAAGGTGACAGATTATGTCAAGTCTGCCCAGATAAGAACAAAGTTTCGGAGGCACCAGTTGTAATCTAGAAATCAGAACAGGGCTGGTGTGTACAGCAACAAGTCCCAGCATCACTTCCCAGCTGGAGCACCAAGTCCTGCAGGTCCTCCACACCTCAGGTTACACACCCCCATTAAACAATAATGAGGGAGGTTCCTGGAGCATTTTGAGATCCTTCTGCAAGAGGTCCCTCAAAAAGGGAAACAAAACCAAAAAGAATATTATTAAAAAAAAAAGGCAGTAAAAGGCCAAATATAAACCCAAAGTTTGGCCAAAAACATTGGAATTCTGCCAGGGGGATGAGCGAGTGGCACAACATTGGCAGATGAACTTGGTCCCCACCAAGGCAACAGCTGGGACTCTCCAACCCGGGAATGGATGTTGCTTCCGACACTCAGGAGGCAGAAGGGGGTGACCTCCCACCATGAGGTGACAAGGAGGAGGAAATCTCTTCCCAATCCAACACAAGGCAGGGCCTCCCTCCCTCCTCCTCAACTTCCTTTTGAAAGGATGACTGTTTGAAGGCAGAAAACGCTGAGAATGGCAAGAGCAGCTCCCGCCTTGAAGGAGATGATTTCCCGGGGTCGTTCATCACTGTCAGACAGCAGCTAATGATGAGCTGGAGCACAGATTGCCTTTTGGCTGCTGGCAAGCTCGCTGGAAGAATTAAAAGAGCAGCAATGTGCCTTCACAAAAGGTTCACAAACAAAATGCAAAGTCTCTCACACATCAAGTGTTTTCAAGCCACGCAGCAATTTGGAGAAGGCAGGGAGGGCCTCGGGAGCACTGGGGATGCCAAGGACACTGCCAAGGGAGGAACAAAGGGAACAGCACGAAGTGTTACCAGTGCCATTAACAATCATCACCATGACTGCTGTCAAAACACTCTAATTAGGATCTGTGTGATGATACAGGTCCCCAGAGGAGGAACGCTACTGAAAAGGTGCGTTCGAAAGCGTGGAGCCACAGCCAGACCTCCCAACACCCAGCTCTCCCTTGCCAAATATTCCAAGAAAATAACACTGCATGGACAACATCACAGCCTGTTAGGCTGGAAAACAACTGTGCAGGCTGCATTTAGCCAAGAGCTGTTCTGCAGGATCACGGGATGTGCACCAACCTCGAGCTCCCACCTCTCAGCTCTGCACCTCAGCCCTGCTCCACTCCAGGCAGGTGGAAAAAGAAGAGAACACAAAGTGCCCAGCAATTCAACTTGTCTTACCCCAACCCTCTCTTTCACACACTCAGGGCTGCCTCGCTGTCACTGCCGACAAAAAAATCCATCAAGTTCCACAGAAAATTATCATGTCACAAGACAGAGCCCAGAGACAGTTGTCTGCTGCCTTAAATATTTCAAGTATCACAGGGCAAGAGAACCTCTTCGTGCCTGCAAGGTGAAACACTGCCTTAAAAAAAAAGGGGGAAAAGGAAAGATATTTTTATAGGTATTTGATTCATATTAGTGGGGGCGACTGCAAAACTCATTCCCAATCACAGCTGCTGTAGTTCTAAAGTCAGGAATAAAGCCCAAGCTTTCAGACAGAAGGTAAGGCAGGGAAAAAAAAACCATCAAAACCATCAACAGTAGTAAAAAATCCCTCTTAGTATATCTATTGATATGAATCAGTGAAGCAACAGATTTTAGCATCTTACTTGCAATTTTAGCATCTTGTTCGCTGATAAATCTGATTCAGTTTTATTCAAAAATAAATGTCATCTCAGAGCACTGATGACAGGGGCAATTAAACATTTTTTTCCCCCAACCAAAAAGGAATCACGTTTACCAGGTGCTCAGTGGAAATGCATATTCACTGGTTTAACTAACTAAATATGCACTTAAATAATTACTTTCTTCAAGGACCTGTTGCCAGTTAATCAAGCTGGGAATTATTCCCCTTTAGCAATTTCCTTTTCTAGCCCTCACACAGCTCCTGTCCCTGAGAGGCAGCTGATGATTCTGAACCACCAGGTAACACAGCCAGGGCAGGGCTGTTCAAACCCCCCAGGGATGTCCCCTGAGGGAGTTCACACCCCACAGGAACCAGCTCAGCTTCCCCTGGGCCAAAGCCCATCCTGCTGACAAAGGGTCCAAATGTTTTCCTGGGCTCGCCTATGCGAGGAGAGCTGGTCCAGAAGCACAGCCCAAATTTATTCATGGTGAGTTTATATCCTATTTAGCCTCGGGCCAGCACTGCAAGCCAGACTGAGCTGCCCTGCTCTGCCTGGGGCACTCTCACAGCTGGTGTTTAGGGCAGCATCTCTCTGCTTACTCTGCCCCAGGCAGGGTCCTCACTGCTCATCAAGTGACACTTTCCTCACCCCAGCCTGGGGACTCACATCATTCTGTCACCAGCACATCCACAGCTGGATCTCTCTCCCTCTTGCTCCCAAATGAGGAGCTTCCATCTCTGAGAAGAAAATCTCATTACTTGCCCCTAAATACACACACTTTCAACTTCCCACCATTAAATATCACCCCACTGCCACGACACCACACATACCAATCATTCTCCAATCATTAGTCCATACTCATCCTCCTCTGTACTGCTCCAGATCATCAACACACCCAGTAGCAGCCTGGGAGGGGACTAATAAAATGCTCAATTAATTATCTCCCTCCCCAGACCAGTTCTGGTGCAATGTGTCCAGCAGTGCCCTGTGCCAGCTCTGCCCCTGCCTTCCCTCCCACGTCACATCCCCAGCACTAATCCCCTCCTGACAAGCAGCTTCCCTGCAAGGCATTTATCAAACACAGGCTGGCAGGGAAGGGGAGACACAAATCAAGATATACATGAGATCAGCCTGACCCAAACTACTTTTGGAAGTCTGAAACCAGCACACAGGAGCTGCTTCCCCTCCAGTCAGAGGGCAGAGCCTCTGGGACACTCTCACCTACATGAAATCTTATTAATGAGGGGAAGGAAACAAACCTCTTGTTTTGCTTGGAGAGGAAGAGGTCAAAGATGAAGCCATGAATGTTGTACCCCTGTCCTCCCCTGCCTCTGGGTCAAAGTGAACTGGGCCAGTTTCACATCTGTGCAGCTCTGTGTCCCCAGCACATCTGGAGGGGAGAAGGGTTCCACTCCACCCACTTTCACTGGTAGGAGCAGTGCAGCGAGTCCTTTCAGTGACCCCTGAGCTGAAAATAATAATAATATCCACACACAGTTATTGCTGCTGGGGAGGTGTTTGCTCAAGCTGGAGCTCCAGGGATTTACCCACACGAAGTGATTTTCACTGCAGTCTTTTGCTCAGGGCGTGAAACAGAGAATCCAGGGGGGAGAACTACAGGGAGTTCTGGAAGCTGCTGGGTGTGTGTGCTGGCTCCAGATTTCCTCTTCCCCTCACTGAGGCAGCATCAGTGCTCACAGTAGTCATTTCAGCTAATTGCTATCTACCATTAGCTGCAGAGTACTTACAAGGGATTCAATTCCACTGCATATTTGCTAATAAATACCAAATGACAGTGAGGAAGACAGCTGTATTTAGCTGCATTTACCCTCTTATTAGCAGCACTGAATAAGACCCCATTTCAATGCATAATGGCTCCAACAAGCTGCGTCATTGTCAGAAATTCAAATCCAAACTCCCCACTGCCTGCTTGAAAGCAAAAGTCATCCAGCATTCCCCTGCTTACACAACCTCTGTGGCTTTGATCCACAGGGACGTGGAGAACAGGAGGCAGATGGGAGTTATTTGCTGGTTTAGGAGCATTTTGTGAAGCAGCCTATGATGATGAGTTGGTAGGTGCAGCAACTTTTCAACCTAAGGACCCTAAAATATTTTGCAGAGGTGTGAGGGCAGCAATTACCTGATTTTGTGAAAAGGCAGCTAAAGGCACTGTGGGCAAATTATGCCTTGCTGTGAGTCAGCTGAAGGGAATGGAAAGGAACCCAGGAGCCCTGGCTCCCAGCACCTCTTCCAGGTGCCATGTGGAGCTGATCCATCAGGAACGAGGTGCAGCATCTTCCACCCAGGCAAGGATCCTCCCACAGCTCGTGCCACCAGCTCAGCATGATGCCAAACAATCCCTGAAGATGCCCCCAACTCCAGGAGCTGAAGATGGCCTCTGGAAACCTGGTCTACACATGGAAGGACTGGGCTCTCAATAAGTTATACACAAGGAAGAATTATCCTGATTCCATGTACCAAATCCTTCCCACAAATACAGCTGGACCCACAGGAAGAACAGAGAGCACAATGAAATTTTTCTGTGTCATCTGAGGAGTGAAATCTCTAAAAGGCAATGAGCACAAATTTAAGCCTTTGTGCTCCAAAATTACTCAAATATCAAAGGGCCATGATGGATGTAATTAACTTCCAGCACTTGAAAATGCTCAGACGAGATTAAGGTGCAAATGTGGATTTCATCTCATCCTGGTTAACAGTTTCATTTGATACCCAGTTTCAAAGCACTTAAATTATAAAATGCAAATACTTCCCAGGGTCTAAGGAAATGATGATTAAGGAGATACCGATTTGAAAATTAATTCATTAAAACATGTTCTGACTCCCAAATGAAAAAAAAAATTATTATAAATCCACCAAGCATATGAACTGATGGAGATTACTCTGAAGGGGAACTGAGTGAGGAGAACTTGCTTTCAAGGAGAGTGAGAAGGAAACCTTCTGAGGAGCTTGGAATACAATTCATCAGCAGGGTATGAACCCAACCACCACCTGCCATGTGAGGAAAAGATGAATAAACACAGGGGCCAGCAGCACCAGCCCTGCCAAACGCTGCTGGAGTCATGATGCTCCTGCCTGAGGATGCTCTTTGGTCCCCAGCAGGCACAAGGGAGGATGCTCAGCTGTGTGTCAGCAGTCTGTTCATACCTGCAGACCACAGAACCCTGCAGAGCTCCAGGCAAGGCAGCACCTGCAACAGGAGGGGATTTTAGGCATTCCTGCCTCACCACAGAGATCTGAGATGGACTCAGCACACCCAGGGAAGCTTCCTGAGTTTTTCCAGGAGCGTTTTGCTTTCTCGTACAACACCTTTAACGAGATGAATCCATCACACTGCCACGAAACAACGCTCTGGGGATGATTTCCCCAGCACTGAAGTGCTTTGTCTTTCAGTCACTTCCAGAAAGCAGAGAGCAAGGGAGGGCAGGGAGGCTGAATGGCTTTTCATTATAAAATTACTTTGGCAATTAGGTCAACACATCCTCTCACTAAAATATATGCTGTGATTTAAACCAGCATAGTGTTCCTGCTGTGGGATACAGTGGGTTACAGTTGCCATATACATTAGAAAAACAAGTAGTTGGCTCATCAAAACTCCACAGTGAAAACAGCCAATTTATTGGCTACACATTTGATTTATGCCATTCAGCTTCTACTGCCCACCAATATACAGGGGCTCATTCATGCCCAACTTACTGCTGAAAATGGGTAGGATCTGGTGTGAGGGATTCTCTTTCCCAATTCAGAAGCACTGTAAATGAGATCAGAGATGTGCAAACATCTCTTCTCTAAAACTGTCCCCCCCAGACATGCAGTGGGGACTCAGCAGCCAGTTCCCATGGGAGCAGCCTGGATGCTCTCCTGGGGCGGGAGAGGGGACTGCCTGGCCCCTCCTGTCCTCTCCATCAGGGATGAGTCCTCACAGACCACAGTGAAGCTACAACATGGCAGTGACAGCTCAGATCAGACACAGAACATGTGCAGGGACTGGAGCTGTGAGCCAGCCTGGACTGCTGAGCATCACAGCCTCGCCCAGTTCCTGCCCCAGGGTCCTGCCACCCCCAGCTGCCAGCAGGGTCAAGCTCAGCTCCACAAGTGCCACCAGCACAATCATGCCAGTTATTCCATGCACAGGCTGAGGGGCTGGATGAGGTTTCCTTTCCTGCACACCCAGACTCCTTCTCTGAAGCCAAGTGAAAGCAAGTCTTGTTTTCCCAGAAACGCTGAGGCCACAGGCCCAGGTCTATTCTCAGTTCAAGCTGCCTGGAAACCCCTCCAGCTGCAGCCCCTGCTTCTCCTTCCTCTCTCAGCCTGCCAGTTGCTCCTGCCTCGAGCATGGACTTGCAGCAGGGAAACAACTGCACATTGAAAAGGTGCTTCCAACTCCCAGCAACAGCAGGGACTGTGTTACGGTGAAGCCCCGCTGGACAAAGGAAGCCACTTCTGCCTGTCCCAGCTCCTTGTCCATGTCCAACCTCATCTCAAACCTCCTGCAGCAGTTGGAGGCTGCACACATTCCCCACATGCTGCCTCTTTCCTGCCCACAGACCCCTGCAAAGCGCTGATCACACTCAGGGGACAGCAAAGGGATCGTCATTGTGATGCAGCGCGAAAGGAAACGATGACAAAGTTCACACCAGGGTTTTTTCCACTGACTCCACAGCGACCTACAGCCAATTTGGTTCTGTTCCCTTCCTGTCTCATCTGCTTCCGTCTGCCCCAAGCCAAGTGTTTCAGTCCAAGAGAGGGGGGCCTTTGGGATCCATCGGAAAACTCACACCCTGATCCTGGGCCATCCAGGCTTTGAGCCAGGGAGATGCTGAGCGATCACAGCTCACCAAGAGGCTGCTGAGGATGCTCTGCAGCTCCAGCACTCCCACCTGAGAGGGGTTTGGATGTGACCTTAGTGACAGAACCAGACAACCCTCATCTTCCTCCAGAAGTCACTGGAAAGCAAATGGCGGGAACCAAACAAGTCCAGTGAATCCAAACAAGCAGCAGCTTCTTTTTCAAACAACCATTTGGTAAAGCCTGTGAGGAGGGTGACATCAAGCCAGAGCCCATGACAGTTCCTCCCTTGGTGATTACAGCCCTCCATGCCCAAACCAGAGGAATCCACAGAGGTGCCTCTCCTGGGTCACACAGGGCACGTGGGCAGAGCTCGTGGCCGGGCTGAAGCGACGCCAGGCACTGGGACAGAGTGTTGTTGGCAAAGCTGCAGCAGAGCAGATTGCACCAATTTTACATTGTTTTTCTGCAGCTGTCTCCTGCTCTGAGGGCTGTTAAAAGCATTGTTGTGTTCTTCCTGAGAATTCCAGGGGTGCCAAAAATCAGACATCAGCCCAGAGCCACTCGTGCATTTTAAAGGCTGCCTTGGCCAACTGTGTGAGAGCTCACACAGGACACTGCCCTTCTCCCTGGCTGCTACACAGCCACAGGGCATCCCTCTGGGTTTTGTAAAGATAATATTCCACATCTGTCTGAAAAACCAGGAAAGAGGCTCCCCAAGAGCTCAGATATCAGCCAGGTGTCCACTGCAGCCCTTGCCAGCATCTCTGTGAACTGTTTCTGCAGCTCCTCTGTGCAAAAACCAGACTAGCAGAGCAGCACCAGAAGGGTTTTTGGGTTCTCCATGGCATTACGGAAAAATCTATGCATCCCATCAATCTGCAAGCGTGGCAGGATTCCCAGAAAGCCAAGCAGTTCACATGCCAGGGGAGAATTACACTCGGCTCATCCAAGGAGAGCAGACCCACCGTCTCACACCGGCTGTGGTGGGTGTCTGCTGCCCCTGCAGGGAACCCTGGAGCTCCAGCACCCTGCAAGCTGGTTCCACTGCTTCCAGAGGATGGTGTGGCTGAGTCCTCCACCACATTTTCCCAGATTTTTAGCACTTCTGTCCCAGTATAGCTCCATGGGTAACACCTACCCGGGAAACACTTGGCATGTCTGTACAAATCCAGTGCAGGGAGGCAAGTCCTGCTCCTCCCCACATCCCACAGCAGGTTTTGCTCCAACACTGTGGCATTAGTGCAGTTCAGTCAGTGTGTAAACAGCAGGCAAGCACATATTGTGATATGAGTTTGCCATGTAGAGCAAAGCATGGTGTGTCCTTGCATCTGCGAAACGGGCTCTGGTCCTGTTCTTCCATAGGAGGAATTCATTGGTATAAACATCGTGTTTCTTGAAGAGTCTTTCCAAATACAGCAAGAAGGCTCCTCTCCACAGACCTGTTTTAGGTTTAGGGTAGCTCCTTCTTGCAACCTCACAGGTATTGCTGTGGCTTTATAAAGACCACAGGCTGCTGCTCTGGAGCACTGGAAGAACTCACTGCTCCCCTCCTGCCTCACACTGGTGAGAGAAGGGAGGATACAGCACCAGGGTCACAGACCTGCCCAAATCCAGGGAGCTCATTTCTCCTGACAGTTGAATAATGCAAGTCTTCAGGAAAAAAAGAAAATCTCTGCTCCTGCAGAGAGACATCCCCATCATCCAGCAGGGAAAGAAAGACATGGCCCAGCACCAGGCTGCACAGAGAAACGTGCTTGGGGAGCAGCAACAGGGAGGAGACAGGCGACAAAACAGCTCTTACCTTACTCCATAAGGGTGATGGGCTGGGAAAGCTGCTGCCATGCAGGAACAACACAGCTTCCCCAAGGATTTCGTGTGCTGGAGGAGCCTGCCTGTTTTAATCCAGGGCATTATGGAGTGGCTGCATTTGTGCTGCACAAACATCCTCCATGAACCTTTCAGGAGCACTTACGTCCTCCAACACACATGGTTTTAATTGGGAATTCTTTTTTTTTTCCACTTTAATTCCAGTCACATGTTCTGAGCTGTTACTTTTCTCTCCTCTGTGTGTATAGATAGCTGTATTCTCACAGTCTCCTGTCTGGGTGCCACACTTGCCTCAGGCAACCAGCTCCCAGAGCCGTCAGCCTCCACAAATGACTCAGTTCTGTTGGGAGCCAGGTCTGCAAACCATCTCCTGCCTTCCCTTCCCAAGGCTGCTGCTCACACAGCTGCCCTGGGCTGGGCAGGTGAGCTCTGCCCTCTGCACGTGGCCTCAGAGCTTCACCAAGCTGGAGTCAGACCCCACTTCAGCAAACCCAACGGGAATCCAAGTCTGGTGAGAACCTCACCCAGGGTCCTTCAGAAAGAGACTTCCACCACAGAAGAATCATTTTGTTCGGGGTGGGGGGGAGCCAAGGGCAGGACACACATCAGTTCTCTGCTCACTCCTCATCCTTGTGCAAGATCTCTCACAGGTCTCTGCAAAACCATCACTCACTGGCACGACTGATGACAACTTTCTGCCAAAAACACTGATGCCAAAGGGTGGTTTTGGTGAAGAAAACATACATTTTGCAGACTGAGTTTTCCTTTTCTTCCAGGGCAGCGGAGGAAAAAGTGGGTATTTTCAACCACTTCATTTTTAACCCCTTAGACAGCTGACCATGTTGACGAAGCTCCCTGTGGAGCCTGATCTCCTCAGAGCCTGTGGTCCCTGCTGGCACACTCAGTCTGCACTCCCTGCCTGCACATCAAAGGGATGAGCCCAGATAAAACAGCAGCCTTCCCTTCTCCCAGGGCTTTACCCAGGAAAGCACCAAACCACAGACTTCCATCAACGAACCGGTTCATGCTTGTACTTTCCTGGATTACTGCCCTGATGGAAGCAATTCATACAAGAGCTGGCCAAGGGCTGTGGCCTTGAAATTCTGGGCACATCACAGTGAACTCATATGTTTTATTATTTAGAGCCAGGCAGGAGCTCAGACACTCGGCTGAACTCAGAGGCCAGGAAATGCCTTGAGGTGCACGTGGAGTATCACAATTCCAGGACACTCAGCTGCTTTTATGGATGTAAGTCCACGCTCACTCTCCAGAAGATGTTGGCACATGGGCTTCCCAAGCTGCTCCTTGCTGAAATCAGAAGGGCTTATTTGTCACAAGGGGGAAGAGGAACACACGTGGCTTACGATGCTCGATATTTTCATCTGTTGAATTCATTTGCTGGTGGTTTGTATCCCTCCAGAAAGCTTGGCTGATGAACAAGCTGAATCTGATGGGCCTCTGTGTTTTGCAGCAAGATGAAATCCCCAGTGCATTTTCTCCACACAAATCTCTGCAGACAGTTGCTAAAAAAGGGGCTGTCCCTGAGGCTGCACCAGCTGTGATGTGGTAACTACAGGAGCATTGCTGGAGTCCAGTGATGACAAGATCCTCCTCAAAGCACTGGCAGCTCCTGCCCATCCCAAATGCTTCCTGCCTGGCTGTAACAGATGTGTGGCTTTTTTCCCCTCCATCTTTCACCATACCCCAAAGGCAGAGCACCCAGGAACTCCACTCACTTATGCAATTTAACTTGCAGGATTTTCTCCGTGTCCCTCTCTCCCTTTTTAAATTACCTGCTCTCTTCCCAAACCCTGAGAGAGAGAAGTTGTGGAGTCACAGGTGCCTGAGCACTTTAAAAACTCAGGGCTGTTGTGCTTTCTTCAAGCCAGTACCTGGAGTTGGGCTCTTCCCAGTGACCAGACCCCAGGGCCACCCAGGCTGCTCCTTTCCCTGTGGTTTGCAGTGTTCCCACCACACTTGCAAGGCACACCTTGTAAAATGGGCAGAGCCTGGTGTTTCATTCACCAGCTGGCAACTCCCTTCAAAAACAACCTTTTTTTACCTCCATCCCACGTTAAGGAGAACAGCAGAGCCGTTGTGATTTCATGTGACACCAGGGCTGCACTGCCCAGCACAGCTCAGGAGAGGATGGAGCCAAGGTCTCCAAAATCACAATTTCCCTCACAGTGACGTGGGTAAGGAAGTGCTGAAAGGAAGGAGCAGGAGCCAGGACATTCAGCTCCCAGCTTTGCCACCTCTATTCTCTTTCACCCCAAAGACTCTACAATTTCACACCCTTGAAAATAAGAAACACTATTTCCCAGAAAGGCTGCAATGAAATACTGATGTTTACCAAGCACTCTGAACCCCTGGAACGGATGTAATCCTGCCAGGATCCACTCAGTACAGCAATACAAACCAGGAATAACAGGAATTAACAAATAGCCCAGAGAGATGAATATTAATCAGCACTTTCCAGGTCTCCTCAGGCATGAATGGATATTCCACAGTTGGAGTGCACAAAGAGCCACCTCAACCCTGCATCCTGGATCACAAGAGAAACTTGCCCCACTGTTAATTTGGGCTCAAGCTGCTCCAGAGCACAGGAAATCACAGAATTTGCACCAGAATGCCCAGGGAGGTACCAGCAGCTGAGTCTCTTCCTGCTGTCCAGGTGAACACTCAGAAATCACAAAATCAACTAGGTTGGAAAAGACCTCTGAGATAACCAAGCCCAACCTATGACCTAACACCACCTTGTCAACTAGACCATGGCACTGAGTGCCACTTCCAGTCTTTTCTTAAACACAAAAAAGTGGCACCTGCTGTGAGCAAACACAGCCCAGTGCTCTGCAAAAATCACAGGAGTGTCAGGGAAGTCCTGGAAACACAGAACTGGGAAGCCACTTGGGACAGGAAACCCTCCATTCCACCTGTCAACACATGTGGCTGTGAAGCTTTGTTAATCAGCACCACACACACACACTGACACTGGGACCTCTTGCTTGTCCCAGCTGTGGGATGGAGCTTCCCCTTGGGAGCTCAGCACAACTATTAATTATTTGTGTTGCCCATGGCAGAGCTGGTCTCCCTGAGCAGCAGAAGTCGTTCCTCCCAGGCTCCCCGGGGCAGGCAAGCACCAGAGAGGCTGCAAATCAAGGAATTGCCCCGGGGTCCCATCATGGATCAGCAGCTGGTCCCACTTCCACAGCCAGCTCTGCCCAGCATCCAGACAGGGGCCGACTTTCACACCAGCCAGTTCTGCTCCCTGGCAGCCAGAGCGTGGGAGGGGAATGGAGCTGGATCCCCAGGGCAGGAGAGGAGCTCTGTCACACCATGTGTGTTCAGAGCTGCCTCCCGGGAGCACAGCACAGCCTCATCTTCCACGGCTCAGAGAGCAAACTGCAACCGCAGCTGACGGCTCCCAGCCCCATCCCTGCATTTTTAAAAGCAGCTTCCAAGACAAAACATCTGCTCCCAGGTGGAGCCAGGGCTCCACGTGAAATGGCTTCTACCCTGAGTTATGCTATTAGTGTAACACAGGTGTTTTCCCCATTTCAAGCCATTTTCTAAGTCTTTCCCCTGCATTAGCCCCAAACTCCCAGGGAAGAGCCACTCTGGCTGCTCCAGAGGGTGTAAATGCAAAGGGTAACAGAAAAGCATAAAGGGAACCAAGCCAACCCAATATTCCTCTTCCAAAAAAGTCCCTCCAGGTGTAGCAGCTGCACAGAGCTACTGATTTACACAGAAGGTGAAGGTTCTTTAGATATACCCTGCCTAAATCTCAGAGCGGGAAAGGAAAGTCCTGTGGTTCCAGTGCTGGAATCCTTGGGCAAAATCCTCTCACTGAAAGAAAACTGGGAATAGCAGATGATTTTTAAGGTATTTGCTCCTACCCTGTTATCAGGTAGTGATCAGACAGTGGCACTGCCTGCCAAGTCATTCATTCAGAGTTTGTGTTGCTGCTCCAGCACCTGGGGACTTGCAGAGGGTCCTTTTATTCCTTCCAGTGAATTAAGGATCAATAAGATGCTTCAGCACAGGCTTGTTCCCCCTTTCCCAGGCTTCAGTGGGATGGGGATGAGTCAGGCACTTACAGGATCAGGCCATTACACTGGCTTGGGTTTGGCTGCTCACTTTGAAGGCTCTCAGTCCAAAGCCTCAGATTCAGTTCCAAAAAGAGCCCATATTTGCTCCCCTCCTGGTGGGAACAGAGGTCATGGCTATTGCCCTTACCAGCCCTGTTAATTTTATCCTGGGAGAAGCCAGTTAAGTCACTTAAGTACAGGGCTGTGCTGCAAATTGCTCATTTAATATTGCCCTTGAAACTGCACTGTAATGATAATTTTTCACTTCCTTCCCTAGATAGTTGCATAACAATGCTGGGCATTGTTTAGAGAGCTCCAAACTAGAGGCAGCCTTGGCCCTTTCCCCTTCTCCTCACCAAGAACTTGTGACTTTCTTGCTGTGGAGGGTTTTTTGGCCTGTTTTATTTTATACACTCTATCAGCTTATTACATCAAACACCAGACAGACGTGACTCTAATGTTAAGTAGCCTTCCAACAAAATTATTCCTACTTTTCTTTCATTAGAAAAAAAAAATAATCCCATTTATACCAGTTAAATCTAAGCCAGTTAGAAACTCAGATCTGCCAAATAACATTTAATTAAAAGTATCTTTAAGGGAGGGAGCAGCTCAGTCAATGGAAAGCTTTCCCATTGTAATAATAGCCCAGACCCAGAATTCCCCAGCCTCACTTTGTGGTTGGGATGTGCAGCCTGAGTGCCCAGACCAGGAGGAATTTGGGTTTCCTTGGCAGGGGGTTTTATAATAGAGAAGTGGCTTTGAACTCTGGAAGCTGGGCTGGCTGATCAGAGCAGGACTGGAACAGAGGGATGGGACACAGCACCAGGAACACCTGAGCAGCAATTTGGAGATAAAACTGCTCTTTGAGCAGGACAGCATCTTCCATCCTGATGATCTTCATTTAACAAACCAAGTCATTCTGTCAGTCCCAGTCCATAAAAAAAAAAATCCCCTTCCTATCTGCACAGCCAACTGCAGATTATTCCCTCCAAGCCTGAGGCCTGGATCAGTGAGGAAAGAAGCTGATTCCCCAGACTTTTACCAGCATATCCAATTTTAAGCCTTTCTGCTCCTGGCTATGACTTTGCTCATCCTCGAGGCACCACCAAGGCAAGGCTTTCCCCTGTGGTTTATGTAATATATCAGGAATAAATCCAATGTCTGGGACGCATCACTGAACCGGAGGAGGGGGAGGCCAACAGAGCTGTGCAGCCTGTTCCTGTCTCCTTCATCCAGGAATTTCTACTCTCCCATCACCTCCAAGTCTCTGCTGTCATCACCAGAGCAGTCATGGTCCAGCTGCATTTGGCTCAAGAGAGGAAGAGCCAAAAAGGATTTTAAAAATCCCTCTTCTCTGACAAATCAATTCCTCAGCCTTCATAACACATTTTCATCCTCTTTGGCGTAATAAGCACAGTTCCCCTAACTTTGAAAATAAGGGGAAGCAGATCCCTAATTGGCTACATCCTCCAGGAGAACAGCAATTAATTACACCACAAGATCTTCATGGGGCATAAGCAAGTCATGCTGCAGACACCAGCCAAAGCTCTGACAAGACCTGGAGCCAGCAGGAGCCTGAAGGGGACCCAGCACACATGGAGTGAACTAAACTGCAACATCTGGTCACCACGATCCAAAGGCAAATCTCCTGGTTATAAGAACTCTTCCTGGACAGTGTCCCTCCTCCCTTGTCAGCCATGAGCTCCTTCAGACCCTTTCCCAGGAGGGAAGCATCCAATGACTAATGCAACAGGTAGCAAAAGGTACCTCAGTAGCTGGTCATGGAGCTCCAGGTAGCACAGCTCGTTCCTGCTTCACAGCCAACATTCCAGGTGGGAAGGGTCCACGACTGCCTCGCTTCCAGACCCAGCTCTGTGTTCAGCCAGGCTCTGGTGTGATCAATAGATTATTAATATTTATCTCACAGGGAACTGGTGCCCTCAGGCCACACACACGAATCAAACTTATTTAACTTCAGTTGACTCGGGAGCGAACTCCACATAACCCACAAACACGTGGCCAACACACAAAGTTCTCTTTCTATTCTGCTTGGCACAAAAGCCTTGTACAACACACACAATTTCGGGATAAAGCATCCAGAGGGACAGCTCTCACCCAGGAGAGGCTCAACAAGCAGAGCTTCAGTCAGTGAGGTGCAAGTCAGCACAGGGAAAAGGCAGGGAATCACCTCGGTTCCCACCTGCACATCCAAGTCCAATTAACACCCTGAAGACACAACTGTTTGTATTGCAGCAGCACCTACAGGGCAGAGGGAACAGGAGGATCACACTGAACAGGCACAAGGCACTTCCCTACCCAGAAGGAGCAGGGACAGAGCTTTTTCCCCCCCTCCATCCCACAAGGATGCACCAACAGAAGCACCAAAAAGGATGCCCGAGGTTCTGGGGAAACCTGCAAAGCAGCCAGGCACCGACTCCAAATCCAAGGTCTGACCAGCAAGGGTCCCTCTCCCTGCTATGGTAGAGACTAAATGTCCTGCTTGGCTCCACGTTGGGCTTGACCAGATGACTCACAAATGCTGAGAGTACAAGTGAGTTGTTCAAGATGTCCCAAAGGAGATGTCAGCACAACCAGCACTGCCAACACTGCCTGCTAAGCTATCATGTAATTTTTGCTCAGGCCACCTATTATGCAGCACAGCTATTTTAGAAATGTTTGTCCTGTTTTTCACATCCTTCTGCAGTCAGTCTCCTTCAGGCAGAGGCCTACAGAAGTAAAATTGGAATCTTTCAGAAACCTCTGAACCAGCTTTCTCCAGCGTAATAATTGAGCAATTTCAGGTTTGTTCTATGGAGAAAAGAGAGGCAAAATGTTGTGTAGTGCACCTGAGCCCTTTCCCAATCCCACAGAAGAAGATAATTGGATTTTCCCAAAACCAGCACTGCTGCTGGTGCTAATTTTCACCTCTGGGGCAGATACAATTAAACACCACCTCTTGGAAACAGGAGAGCTTTTAGTATTAGAGTCCAGATTTAAAAAGTTGTGACAGTTTACCAGAACCAGCAGCATGGAAATATCAGAATATTTCACATTGTGATCCCTTGGACACATGTAAAACAAACAGGAGCCACTCCAGAGGGAGGTTCACCCCAATGGTGGATTTTCTCTGCAAACACCAGTTTATTCTGCCTTAACCACCAAGCTGAGTTGCTCCCTCTCTCACTGCCTTCCCTGTCAGAAGGCCAGCAGTTCCTCCACACCAGTTTTCCCATCAGAACAGGAGGAAGATGCCTCCTCTCAGAGCTCAGTGGTGCTCAGAGCACTCTCTAATTGCCTGATGCACATTCAGGTCAGGTCCTCGCTGTGGTGACACTAATGAGCGAGATGGAGACTGTTTATGACACAATCAAGAAAAGTTTTCAAACATTACAAAAGCCAACAGTGATATTGAAAATACACAGACTGCAAGAAAACAGAGAAGGGAAAGGAAGGAACAAGGTGTGCTTTTATCTGAGTTCCCATGCCAGATTAATACATTTCTGGACCTACTGCAGCATCATCTACTGTTCTTTCTGTGTGGGATCAATAATGTCTCCGTGATGTCAATACAGTGATGGCTTTCCCAGGATGTGCCCATGGCTCCCTCCCAGACCCAGAAGTCTCCAGAGTGGCTTTATAAAGCAAAGGGCCAAATCCAGCAGAGCTCTGTGGACACTGATGGACTGGGCCCTGGAACCAGCCTGTCACTCTCAGGAATGATGGTCCAGGATTTGGTGCTTCCTACACATTCCAAATTAGCCAGCACAAAAAGGCAAGTTAGAGCACCTGCAGCAGCAGAGAAGAGCAGGACACCTCCTGCAAGCAGGTACTTCACAGCTCCCACAGCCCAATTCTGCCTGACAAGAATCCTCAGAGGTTACAGGCAGCTGAATTGATGCCCTTAAATTGGTACCAGCTCAGAACCCCACAGAGGGTAAGGCAGTAACTCAGGCTCATGTAGTACCTGCTCAACTCGAGTTTGTGGAGCACAGTCCCAGAGCTGGACATTTCCAACAGAGCAGAGATCCCACACCAGGAGCTGAGCACCACAGGAACATCAGCCCTGCAGAGTCACGACTGCTCAGCTGCTTCCAGAGCCCTGGACCTTCAACAAGTGCTGCTGGAGCCTGACAGTGCTGCTGGAGCAAATGGCATCAGGAAGGTCAGCAAGGGGCTCCTCTGCAAAACCAACCCTGGTGTGTGACTGCTGCAGCACAGGCTCCAGCTCTGGGCTCTATAAATAGCAGAGTTTGGCCCCGTCAGCACCAGGATTCTCTGCTGCCAGCACAGAGCAGATGCCTTTGTTTAGGATGGGCTGAATTCAGGGACACACTAAGGGATGGAGTAAAACGAATAAACAGTTGCACTTCTTCAGGGCACACTTCTTCCCACCCCATCCTATTTCCTAGAAGGGCCATAGCTCTCCCAGTCTCCACAGAAAAGGTCTGGCACTCTCTGCCTGCACAGGCACCTTCTGCAGTTCTTACACCTGAGTTAATGTTCCCAGGCAAAAAAAACCCAAAAAAAAAAAACAGACAGCTTTGATGCCAGTCACCACGGCTTTACCACCCAAACTGTCACCTGAGGTTCCACCTGTCACCCAGACATGCCTACCAGATGGAGTTCAGAGTCATTTACTTCAACCCACAAGTTTCTACACTGCAATGCAAGTGGAGTTAAGGAAGAAACTCTCAGCGTAGTTCACAGCGCAGTAAGGACAGAAAGGCTCCACCAACATCTACTTTCAAGGCCTGAAAAGCACAGCAGGGATTTCTAACACCACACACCCTGCCAAAAACACCCAGATAAGCCACAGGAGAGGTGCTTCCATTTCTCTTCTATTTTTCCTCACTAACAGCTGGTAGCAGTGTTCTCTGTGCTGGACAGGCTCGTGTTAGTGGGACTCAGCCCCACACTAGAATTTCCTTACAGAAATGACCAAAATCTAGTCCCAAAAAAGTTTCCAAGCAAAACAAAAAGAGAAGGAAAGAAAAAGCCTCAGCCTGATTAAAATCCAGCTCCACCAGAGTAGGCAGAGCAATGGTTTTAACTCTGCATTCTCCTTTCATTTTCCCAGGAGTTGCTACATAATACAACAAAACCGAGAAACACCTGCTGCCCTAATGAACCACCACTCATTAAACAAGACAACCCACTAGCTGTGGGTGCTAATTATTGCAGAGCATGCAAAGAGAACTGATGAAAAACTACTGTCTTTTGTACACTTCAGGCATTCTTGGTTTTTTTTTTTAGCCCCCAAGTCCAGCTACTGCATCACCTCCACTTCTGACTGATAGAGGAGAAATAAAACACAAGGATGAACAGCACGAACAGCAGCGTTGTAAGGCCTCAAAGTGACTCGTTTAGCCTTCTTCGGTTTTAGTCTTCTTCATCTTTGAGAAGAATGGGCAAGACACGGCACTCCCGTGAACGTCAAACAGCCTGCAGCTATTTTCTCCCAGCCTTGTGCGAATCCCTGTAGCGCCCAGTTTTAAAGCTGAGACTCGGGAGTCTCTGCAGTGCGATCACAGCCTCCCATGTGAACACCAGGGCTGACCAGCTTTCAGCATCGCCCTCCTTTAGCAGAGGAGCCGATCCCTCCCAAGGACACCCACCGGGCACCCACCGCTCCCACCACCCGAACACGAGCGGGAGCTGCCCCGGCGCGTTTTTTCCCGACTCCTCTGGGTTTACTCCGGCTGGATCCCCACCCGAGCAACAGCTCCTCGCTCCCCGGGCTGAGCGCGGAGCGGGGCGGGCGCGGTGCCGCGGGGGTGGGCGCAGCGCCGGGGCCGGGACCGCGCTCCCGCCGGGCTCCGCTCGCCCCGGGACCGGGCTCCTGCCGGCACCGGGCTCACCTGGAGTAGAAGCGTCGGGCGGCGGAGCCCGGGCTGTCCCCGCCGGGCGGGCACGCCATGGGCGCCGGCCCCGCGGCGGGGAGCGGGCAGCGGAGTATGGCAGCGCCGGGAAGTGATGCACCGAGCAAAGAAACTCGCGGGCAGGCCCCTCCTCCGGCTGATGTCAGCCCGGCCCGGCCCTGCCTCCCGCCCGGCACGGCGTGGGACGGGGGAGCCGAGCCCCGGCCGGGGCATCCCGGGCACCGCGCGGTCACCCTCCTCCCCCGTGTTCGCGTTCCTTCGTCCCCCGCGTTCACATCTCCCCGTCTTCACATCTCCTCGTCCTCCCTGTCACCACCCCCTGTGGTCCCTCCCCGCTCACCCGGGAGCTCCCACGGCGTGCCCGGACAAAGGGACGTGGCACAGCTCTGCCAGGTGTAGCCGCTTAAAGCCGTGATTAGGAGAAGCAGTTTTGGCTGAGCCAGAGCCTTTTTGGCCTCGAAAGGAAGTGTCTGCACCTGGAGGCAGCCAGGAGGAGCGGCTGGGAGCAGGACCTGGCAGGGCTGTGCCACGAGCAGGTTCAGCCACAAAGCCAAGTCTGGCTGCTGTCTTTGGTGGAGAGGAATCCACCTGGGAAAGGGATGTTTCCCTCCATCCCACAACATCTTCTTTCAGTTAACTGTGTCTTGTTGAACCTCGTGGCCTTTAATATTTATTAAATTGTTATCAGAGATGGATGCAGCTCATCCTCAAACACTGCATCCAGCTCCCTTTGTTTCCCACGGCTTGAGATGCCCCCGTGGAAGTTGGTGAGCTGGTCACTCAGCAGAAGCCTGTCTGAAAATTAGTGCCACTTACCCAGCAACAGCAAATTAAATGTCGTTATCGTCACAGACACCCCCCCACCCCCCCAGAGCAGCACAGTTATAAACTGTGGCTTTGTCTGGGTTCCAGCAGCTTGCCCTGTACACACACAGCCCCGTGGCTGGAGGGAATCCAGAGCAATACTTGCTTGCTGGACTGTTTCACCCTGGGGACCTGCTGAAAACCCCTCTCTCAAGGGTAAACCCAGATCCTGCTCAGGAAAAAAACATCCTCAATAACACCCCACTAGCAAACCACAAAAGCCTCTTTCCCGAGAGCTAATTGATTGGGCATTTGAATTCAAAACAAAACCCCATAAACAAACCTGTATCTGTGTCTCAGCTTAGGAATAGTCTCAGTCCTGTAGATAAACCACTGCAGAGAAAGCTGAAAGAGTCCAGCTGAGAGCTGCCTCCTCGTCCAGGGAGGTGGGATGGTGTCCTGGGTGCCTCATCACCCCAAAAATAAGGAATCCCTCTGCCGCAGAAGCCCCTCTGGGAGGACTGTTACCAACCTGTGGACCAGGCTGGGACTTTGTGCCTCACAGCAGCCAGTTTTTACCCAGGTTGTGGTTTCCCTGACAGCAGCAAACATCCTGGTGCAAGCAGCTTTTCACAAGCACATGGGAAAAAAGGAACTGCTCAGCCCTAAAAGATTTTGGGATTTCCAGGGGGGGTGTTTGAACCTGCCTCCCCCCTCCCCAACCCCTCTTCAAGAGAAGAATATTACTGCAAAAGATGCAAACCAGCTGCTGCTGCCACTGGTCACAGCCCTTCCCCAGCCACAGAGGATGCTGGGCTGGCATTCCCTGCGTGTGGGCAGAGAGAGGAATTGCCCTTCAGAGAAACAATGCTGGAAAGGGGAGCGAGGGAAAGGAGGGTGGAGGCCAGCTTCCAGTTTGGGCTCCAGCCAGATCCACAGTATTCCACAGAGCTCTGGGCAAAGGGGTCACCCCGATGTTAATGGCACAGGAATGGCCGGGTCACGGCCCAGGGTCTGGGTTAGGCAGGAGGGCAGAGTGAGATGAGCATAATGGGCCCCTCTGGCCTTCAAATTCATGAATTTGCAATGGATAATTTATCATGTGACAAACCCGGCTTCTTCTTCCTCTTGTAGAAGTGGCAAAGAGGTCACAATAGATTTGAATTCGTTAGATGAAGTAATTCAATTGCTTTGCTGTGGGTTGGGTTTGGTTAACCCCACATGTTCATGCCAAGAGCTCCCTGCAAGGACTTGGACCCGAGCCACGACTCGGATCCACTGCTCAGCTACAATGGAACAGGCAAATTATGAAGAGCACAGAGAGAAAGGAACCCCCAGCACTTCAGAAATACCACTAATTCTTCTGGTGAACTGTGTGCACATTGTGCCATGTGCTGGGAAGGACATGGAGCAATTAGAGAGACTCCAGATGAATGTGACAAGTGTGACCTCTGAGAAAAAGGTGTGAGCAATCGATTCGTTCAGATAAGATCAAGAAGTGGAGCTCTAATCTTTAGACATGAAAAGGGCTGCTGCAGGGTGGAAAAAAGGAGGAATGGATAATGAAGAAGAGGGTAGGATACAAAGAAACTGGAATAGAATCCATCAAAGGCGATGCAGGTTCATTTTTGTCACACATTATTTACCTCTGCACCTCCAACACCTTTTGTTCCCGCAATCTTAAGGCTCATCATCTTATTCCTCCCAGTTCCTGAGTGTCTCTACACCCTCACTTATAAACACAAGGCAGAATCACAGTGTTAAATAATAGGATTGCAGGATCCTTAACACTTCTTGAGCAGTTCTTAGTATTTCTTTTGTAAATTCATACCCAAAGCTGTCACAACACAAGATGGAAGGGCTCTAACTATCATCATATTTCCCTCCACTTGGAAGAGGCTGAGGGGAAGACAGCAAGATAGAAGTCAACACAGTAAATTTTGCCAGTCATTTAAGGATTGCCAGGACATAGGAACAGCCCTCCAGTGCCTCCACGTCTTCATCATCCAGACACACTAGAGCCTGGCACTCCCTCCAAAGCACAAAGATTTATCTTAATTAGCAGGGCATCTTTCCTGCAGCTCATGGAATGGATTGCTGGGGGCCTCTGCTGGGGTTTATGTGCAAAAAGAGCTCTGCAATTCAGCTCCCGGAGCTGACAGCCCCCAGCTGAAATCACTACAGAACTGGCACTGTAAATCCTCATCTCTCTCTCTCTGGCAACAGCTGGAATTAATCACCATAGTCTGCACTGTCTTTTTTTTTCAAGCAGGCAGGTTCCAAAAGCACCTTGCTGTTGTCCAGCATTCCATTTTCTAAATCCCTATAAAGGCAGCCTGTGAAGAAGTTCTAGTTCAAACCAAACTAAAAAGAATCACCCAGCAAAATTGAAGAATATTTGTCTTGGCTTTGATATCAGGTGGTTTCACAGCCCTGAATTTAGATGGGGATAAACATATCTTTGAGGAAGTTTGCACCTTTTTAATATCAGAATACCCCAGGGGATGTAACTTCCTCTTGTGTGCAGGAAATGATGGCTCATAGTGGGGGTTTTTCATCTCGATCCAGTTCTTTCCCAGTTTGTTGGGACAGATGTGGACACCAGACAAGGGACATGGGGCTGGAAGTGAGGGAATGATGGGCAGCCTTGGCCTGGGCTGCTTTCCTGTGGAACATCACTGTTGGTGCTGCCACGTGCTAGTTTGTGAAGTCAAGATAACAAAGCAACTTCTACCTGTCCCTCCTGGGGAAAGAATAATGTCTGAAGGTCTTTGGTGTGTTACTGAGCTGCCAGCACAGGAGTTTGAAGAAGCCTGACACCAGTGTGGAGATGGGTAAGAGAGGAGTTGGCCTTGAGAAAGAAAAAGGGAATCACAGAAATGCCCCTGCAGGGTGTGAAGGCTGGTTTGCAAATCGGGGCCACACACGGCCTGTCTAAACCAGGAACATTTGCTTTGGCTTTGGGATTTTCATAAAACATAATTACATGAGTTGCAGCAACAGTCTCCTCAGAACAGCCCAGAGCCATGCAGGAAACTGGGATGGGTTTCAGCAGGAGTGCTCAGCTATTCCTTTACTTAAAACAACATATTAAGAACAAGGCTCAGTGTCTGTGTTTGGGGAACGGAGCCCTCCATGCTTCTGAAAGATTGAACAGGTCTAAATAAAACTGCTGTGCCACACAGCTTTTCTTTTTTCAGGGCCTGGAAAGGAATTACGGTTTTCAAGGGCTTTTACAATCCTTCTTTCCCCTGAATATGGTCCTAAGGCAACAAAGCTCCTTTGATCAGAGAGAAGGACTCAGTGAGGAACCATTATTTCATCTCCAAAGTAGAAGCACAAAAGGTTATTACAATCTGCAGATAACCTGTAATAGAGACTCACAGCCAGGAATATTATTCATACCTGAAATGAGGAGGATCATCTGAGAGTGAGGAGTTGATTTGCTGACTATGATTGTCTCTTTTAAAACCTCTTGGAGCACAGACACATAGGAAAAGCTCTGAGTAACGAGCTTCTCTGAATAATTCAGCTGTGTGCAGACACTCCTGAAACCACTGCTGAGCACAGAGACCCTCTGCAGGGCTCACATTCACCCCCAGAGCTCTGCTGCCCAGGTTGGGGGGTGGGTGAGGTGCCTGTTGGGCAGCAAAGCTGGGTGCAACCCCTTCCCAGAACCTGGGCAGTAACAGCAAATGGGCTCTTAACTTTCTTTCCCCACCCCAGGGTCTGGCTTTATTCCCACCCCTCCCTTCTCCTGGTGCAGCCTGAAAACACACACCAAGACCTTCATAATTCTCCCAAGTTACATTCCCTCATGTTTGGGTGCACGTGGCAGCTGAGGATTTGGCCTTTGCTTTGTGCATATTTATACATCCTGTGTCTCTGATGTCCCTGAATTTCCTCTTCATTAACACTTCTTTCAGCCTCGGAAGAGGCAAACAAAGAGACAGAGCTCATCCACTTCCTTCAGCTTCCGAGCTTGACTGAAAATGCTTCATTAAATAAATACCAAGAGACTCTTAAAATGCCCTTGCCTTCAACCTCATAGATAGTTGGATGAAATGGAGCCCCATGGCCTGGCACAGGGTAGTTGGGGATTTTTTAGGCGAGGCCAGAGGGGACTGTCCTGGTGTCTTTGTGCTGATGTCACGTGTGCCTTTTAGCCAAAAAGCAGCTCCTCTTTGCTGAAATGCTGCTCTTTAGCTCGGAGCAGAATGACTGTTTGTACAGAGTGCCTGGCAAGGCTTTTGAACTCAGCAAGTTTCAAGCACAGGCAGCTGATGTGTGTTGTAACCCCGTCCTGCCTCGTGCCAGCTCCTCTCTGCCCTGGCATCTCCTCTCTGCCCTGGCATCTCCTCTCTGGAGCAGTTTCCTGAGGGACACTGGCCCAGCTGACCCCAGCACAGGGTGCTCAGGGGCTCTGCAGACACATCTTCCTCCTTTCCAGGAGTGAGCACTGGAATGGTCTGTGTTCCAGCTTGGCTTTGCCATGGCTGTGAGTTCCCCGAGATTCCATCTGCCTGATGAGCCTGGAGGGAAAACTGGAGCCAACTGCGATACCCGAGATTTGTGGTGTTTGATAACCAGCAGGGGGGATATGAACAGCCTTGGCATCATTAACTGCCTCTCACAGTGCCCCCTGGCACCCCAGTGATGTCTGCAGCAAGCTGGATATGCCCCAGGAACACATGGATTTCTGCTTCCTTCTCATCCCTTGGGAAATTCCCATGACTCCTCACTGCTTGGGGGCACAAGATCTCGCTGTTCCTGCAGGAGAATTTAACAGCCTGATGGTTCCTGCACCAAGAGATCTTCTTAGGATTTCAACCAAAAACCAACCCCAGCAGGGTGGTGGGAGCCTCTCTTGGGATTCACCAGAAATATGGTGGATTTTCATAGCCTTGGAAGTCTTGACAGCAGTAATAGGGAGCTTTTTTGGAGGCATCTTATCAAAGTGTTATTGCTCAGGCAAATACCCCAGCGTTGTGATCAGCTTCTATTTACAATCAGGGCAATGGGTTTGTTTAACCAACTTCAATTTCCAATAGTCAACAGACAAAAACCCCAATTACTCCTGCTGGAAGTCTGGGAAAAACTCCTGTTGGCATTGATTGAAATGAGGAGTAACCTTTTGTTAGAGTTGAAAGCCCAGGGGGGAAATGCACATTTTCACCTTTGAAGGGGCCTTTATTTCCTCTTTAAATTGTAATTGTTGATAATGACATTAATTAAGAGCCTGTTTGGGTTTGTTTTTAAAGCAGATTGCCAATATTTACAGTGTAATTGCATTGTTTAGCCGAGCTTTGCAAGTGCTTTCCAACATTCACTGTGTCACTGACGGGGCTTGTTTCTGTTCCACTCCCAAGGACTCCGAGGACCAGAGAAGGAGCTGGAGAAGTGACTCTGTGGCACCAAGCACAAGGTCACCGAGGCTCCTGCAGCAGCCCCAGCCTTGCAGAGCCCCCTCAGTCGCCAAACCAGCCCTTTCTGACAGGAAGCACGTCCTGGTTATCACCAAAGCTGCAGTGAAACCACACAGGCTCAGGTCTGAACCCACCGAGTTCCTAATCAGCAGTGAAAGGCAGTGCAAAAATACCACCACTGACAGCTCAGCTCTGCTAAGTGTTCATGGCAGGATATACATATTTTTCTGTGTTTCTTCCACTTGAAGATAAGGCTGTTCTTAGCACTCTAATAGAATATTAGGACAATATCTTAGCAACATTAGACTTCTTAATTAAACATTTTCTAAACTTAATAATTCTCCTTTTAGGACTGATAACTGGCACACAGCACACTCTCTGTACCATTAATGCTGATTTTTGAGCAAATAACAGAACACAAGGAAAGTTTCAAAGGCCCAAAGAGATCCTTCCCTGGGAGGGTGGGGAGGCCCTGGCACAGGTTGCCCAGAGAAGCTGTGGCTGCCCCATCCCTGGAAGTGCCCAAGACCAGGTTGGACGGGGCTTGGAGCAACCTGGGATAGTGGAAGGTGTCCCTGCCCATGGCAGGGGGTGGAACAAGATGAGCTTTAAGGTCCCTTCCAACTCAAACCGTTGTGGGATTATAGGAAATATCTTGGAAAAGTAAATGGGATGACCAAAGTGACTTTAGTCCAAATATAATGCCATGCTAATATGGGGCACAGTCAAAAGGGCTGTGGAATGTCAATCCCTTGCTCCAGAGAACTTCTCATCAAACAAGCAATCTTTCCTCTAAGTTCAGTTAATAAAGATAATTCTGCTGACATAATAGACTTAGACTTCTGCAATGCAGTTGACTTAATCTTGCATGACATTCTGTTAAAAATAGTACTCAAAAAAAAGTCTATGTAGCTTATTTTAAATGGATGGAAAAATTAGTAACATGCATTTAAAAGTAATTATCTGATGGAGGAATTTCTGTGTGTCCAAAAGGATTTACTCTTGGTACAGTGTTATCCAACACTTTCATCAATCCACATTTTATCAGTTATCTGGAGAATGAGTATGAAGACATCAGGGGTAAAGTTTGTGTTTAAAAAGGCAATTCAGAACAGTAACAATTAATGGGAGAGGTGGGATTGGTTGTTTGGGAGGGTGGGATACCTTGGGTGTATTCCAGCACAGCCAAACATCACTGCATTTACTGTTCTGGTGACAAGAGTGACATAAAATTGCCCATGTTGAAAGGAGGGAGCTGTGAGAGGAGCTGAAAGAAGGGGCTGTGAGAGGCCAAACCAAATGTGACACCTCAGAGCACCACTGCAGCAAAGACTGTAAATGTCAGCTCCAGGAGTGATGCACAACTGGCAGGTGAATTGATTTCTCTTCCTTAAGAGATTTTTAAGGTGTGACTTAATCTTAGGTCACGGTTGACTTTATAGACAAGAAAATTTCTGGGAATAGAAAGTGTTTTGTTCTGGGAGGAAGCGGCACATCCTGAACGTGCAGCGAGGCAAATTCAGACTGGAAATAAGACGTGATGTTTAAGTGCAGGTAATTAAACAGTGCAACAATTAACTTCTTAGGAGAGCAGCCTGCCTTAGCTGGTGTCTGGAGGAAGGGTGTTTAAATATGCTGCAGTTCCAACACAAGTTGGGGTCTGATGCAGCATTCACCAAGTGTTTGCTCTGTGTTATGTCAGATCTCTAATTAGACACCCTGCTCTGTCATCTGCAAAACCACTCTTCTGGTTTTACCTGTTGATCAGATTAATCTGCTGATGGTTGGTATTTTGCCTGGCCTGGCAGTTCTCAGCGTTGTGGCTGATGTTGCCAGTGGTGTTTGCAGTGTAACCCGGGCTGTGGGATCGATCCCAGCGGGTGATTAACAACCTGCACCGCCCCCGGGGACACCATGAGTGGGAACGTTTGCTCAAATTGTCCATCGGGATCAAACATTTGTGTCCTCTGCTGATTGCAGCCTGAAGGCTGCGGTGGCCCCTTGGAAAAGAGCAGAGCCCTGGTCCTGAGGGAGAGGTTTGGGAGTGGCAAAGCACAGTGTTAGTCTATGCCTACAATCCCCATCCCCTCTTTCCCTTGGAAAAGCAGAGGGAGTGAAGGCAGTGTCCTTGCTCCCACCTCCTGGCTGCTGCTTTTGACTTTCACTCCAGAGCTGCTAAATTATGTTGTCATAGTAACAAAAAAGGGGCATCTGGGAACCCTTCCAGGCCGGGCTGTGCCCAGGACAGCACATTTCACTCACCTCTATCTCGGTCTCTACAAACTTACCATCCTTCTACCACACAGCAAAATTAGCCAAAGTCCACATTTTCCTACCAAATTCCTGCATAGTGCTGGCATTCCTTGTCCCAGTGGCTCAGTCCCTAAAAAACCATCATTTCCAGGTGCCCAGGATCTACTCTTTCCCTACACGCCCACCCTTTGCTGCAGGCAGACAGAAATTCCTCTGGGTCAGCTTCCCTGCTTACATAAACCGGGAGAGCTCTGTTTGCAGGCACAGGGCTGCACCACTTTAAATCAGCAGAGAATTGAGCCTCCCAACACAGGCTGTGTTTATTTTCCATTGGAGATGAGCATGCAGTGGGTATCTATTTTCCTTTGCACTTAGCTCCATATAGATTAATTTTGTCAATAATGAGGCAATATTTTTGCTGGTTTACATTATTATCTGAAGAGAGGGGGGGGGAAGAGCCCAGACAAACAAATTCCAGTCAGTCATAAATGATCTTGGGTTAAATGACTGTGCTGCCTGGAATCCCAAGGGAGAGCAGCAATGAAACTCCAGCAAATCTGAGGGCAACCTGACTTGACGGAGCGTGACAAGGCAGGAGATGGCCTGTTGTGTTGGCTTAACCTGCTGCTCCTCACTGGCAGTGCTTGGCAGTGGCATTTAGTGCTGAAACAAATATAATCAAGGGGAACCAGGTGAATTTATGAGCAGAGGGTCAGCGACCTCGGGGACTGTTCTTAGTAAGTGGGATTTATAAAGCTGCTCTGCTCTCGTAACCTCTTGTTGTCCGAATTTGTGTCCCATCTGGGACTGAGATCGGCTCTGAATCAAGGCCTGAGACTAATGGCCTGCAAATGGCTGAGCAGATTTAAAGAGCTGAAAGGTGGCAGGAGGGATTTGAAAGCTGAAGGTCCAAGGAGAGCACTACAGAGACGAATTTATGCAAAAGGAAAGTGGAATTCTGGCTGGCAGCATCTGCTGTGTGGGCAGGGCTTGAAACAGGGAGCAGCAGAGGTAGGACAGGAGGACCCAATTCCCAGATTTTGGTTGGACTATTTGTATTTTGAACATATAATTCTTGTTGAAGGAAGAGGCTAAATCGTGCTATTCTTGGTAGCTGTTTGATGCTTTGTTGAAAGGTTGAAGCAGAACAAAGTAACATTTGAAGAAAAAGCTGTGGAGCACAATAAAACACCCTTACAGAGTGTACAGAGCTTTAACTTTGCTGCCAAGGACTCTATTCTCCAGCTCAAAAGGGATTTTCCTTCTTATATTTAATGTTATAAATATACCCAGGTTTGTAGTAAAGTCCACACTTAAATCCAGTCACACTAAGCCATGATTTAGTCAGGAGATTTTGAAGTTTGTTGCTAGATATGACAACAAGGCAAGGTAGTCAAACTTAGTGGAGCTTAAGACCACTCTGGCCCCGTGGTGGTTCCATGTGAGTCAGATTTACCCACTGCCCTTCTCTGGGAGTGGGATCAGACAGGTGTGTGATGTCTGATCCAGGAGATTCTGTGGCCCCAGCACTCAGGACCTGGGAATGTATGGAGATGAAGGCAGCACTGCAAAAATAATGTTGTTGCTGTCTCATACCACTCCACAGATCACTGAGCTTGAATGTCAGCACGTGGAGCATCTGCAAACAGTAAATCATTCCCCACTGTCTGACCCGTTGTTGCAGAGCATTGTTTGGGGCTCACTTTGTCTCAGAGCTGTAACAAGCTGGTTTGGGGGCTTTTACCAAGTGGACTCTTCCCCAGCTCCAAACCAAAAGCACAAACTGGGAGCATTCCTGAGCTGGGGGGTCTCCAAACTGCAGGTTGTGCAAGCAGGGAATGGGCTCTGCTTCTCCTCCCTCTGATTTTCTTGGGCACAGGTATGGGGCATCCCTGTGCCTGCTGCTCTGGTTTGGGGCACAGGGAACACGTGCCTGGTCCAGCCCCCACCAAAAGCCACAAGAATCTTTGCATCAGCTTCAGTGTGGTTTAGGTCAGGCTTTAAGACACCTCATAACTCTGTGCTGTAATTCTCACCACCCACCCACCCTCCATCACTTTACAGCACACGGGGACAACGTGGAAGGAAAATGTGCCATTTTACCTGTAGATTGACGATTTAAATTGCCCAGTCCCAGCCTGGCACTGTAAATCCTCTCTGCAGCTGGAGAGCCCCATTTACTACAGCGGGTTTCCATGGCAATCCTGTGCTCTCCCACATTCCACTGCACCGTGCAGGCAGCCCCCCCCCCCTTTTCGCTTCAGATTCCATTCACATAGCCTCCTATTGATAGGAATAAAACCCAAATGGGCCATGGATAGCTATTTGCTATCTTAACACACTTTCCCCCAATAACTGGATGACAGGTCTGTATTTTAGCACATCAAGAGAACACTTGCCCTTTTCCAGACGTCGCTTGGCAGGCAGCAAAACACCCAGATATTCTGAAGGTCTAGTTCTTTCCTGACACACATTACTCCTGTTATTTTAGGACATCAGTAGGAAAATGCAAGCTTAATATTCCCTCGTGTTTCTGGCTGTATTCCAAGCAAAGGAAGCCCATCTCTGTTGCAGCAAATCCCTCCCCAGGCTCAGGGCAGCCTCGTGGCAACGTCCCACCTGCATCTGAGCTGTTCCCTGAGCAGCACTCAGTGCAACTCAGTAAGTGAGTGTATAGCACAGACCATGGGAAAAGGATCTGCTGGTTTCTAAGAAGGAAGGAATTAGGAATTTAATCTGCTAGGGCTGAAAAAAAAGGAGGAAATACTATCAGTGGTACCAGCAAAAATTCTGCAGTCAGGGTCAGATTTCTCTCCTGTATCTCTGGGTGTTTTACATGAGTACTGACCTCTTACAACATTACCTGTGGAGGAAGAAAGTTGTGTCTTATCTCAGGAACTCTGACAAGGCATCACTAATGGGGCAGCTCATTTATCTCTGTCTTATGCTGCTGATTTGAGAGATGATAAGAACCATTAAGGTTGACTTCAAAGTATTGTGGTCAACCCTAAGCTCTTTGCAGGTTCAAACCAAATCCTGATTTTTTAAGTGTCCCTTTTAGCTTCAGCTAAATTGTCACAGATTTCAATGGGATTGGGCCCTTGGCTGTCAGACTTCAGAGCAGTGCACTTGCTGTTTTTATCTGCTGCCACTACAAAATTCATGTCACATCCAGCTTGCAATCGAAGTCTGGGTTTGGGCTTCGATTGTTTGCTGACTGAGAATTGCTGTGAAAATGGTTTACAATGGAAATTGTTTAGTCAGGCACTGTAAAAAAAAATCAACAAAGAAGTACCATTTCCTTTCCTTTTAGCTGGACATATTTCCCAAAAGTAAGGGAATTCACAATATTCCCACAAAGCCAGGCACAGGGAGCAAGTCAGCAAGAGAATAAAGGAGTGTGTCTGCCAGAGATGGGGATTATTGTTTTTTAAGATCCTTGGGGCAGGTCTGGTGGGTGCAAAAATTTCAAAACACAGCAACTTAGGAGGAATTTCTGGTTTGGGTTCACGCTCATCTGCACTTCCTGAATTTTGCTGGGCCTTCTGGGTTGTTGGGTGAAGTATTTCCTAAGCAGTGACAGGGCACAGCAGCAGAACATGAAGCCTCTGGGAGGTGAATCTGCAGCCTGAACCACGTCAGACAAACCTCCAGACCCCAAACAGCCTCCCACAGGGCTGAGTGATGCCCAAATCCATTTGCCTTCGCCTTCAGGAACACCAGAAATCCACACTGGAGCTCCAAGTGCCACAATGTGGCAGAGCCAGGCACTTTTTGTCCCAGGCACCATCATGTGTGCAAGTGGGACAGCAGTGGAATGTGCTGGCTGGGAAAAAGCAGGAATTCCAACCTGGACAATGTTCTCTCCATGGGATAACCCCCTGTGGTGGGTTCACTGCACCTCTCTTGATAGATTCCTAAATGAGAAACTCTGCAATATCCTAAAATGGCTTTTGTGAATCCTCCCTGAGTGTGTGATAGCCCGTTGTCTAAGTTGCTAAATTGAGTAGGTGGTAGTTTGAGTATCTCTGTAGGGGAAATTCAGAGTTTGGGGGCTGATGCCTCATAAATACCACAAGATTGAAAACACGGGGCCTAATCCTGCCTTAGTTCCATGTGCCAGGAGCTGTGGAGTCAGCAGGACAGAACTGTACAATACTGGCCTGTTTTGTTTATGCAGATCTAAAATACAAATCCGAATGGATTTGCTCCTCTCTGCCTTGCCTCACACTTGGCTCCCTGACTTGGGAGTTTCACACTCTGCACAAGTGGGATTTGGCCCAATGATGGGTTTCCCCTCATCTCTCAGTAGATTTGTGGTCTAACACTCCAAGATGTGCAGCATAACACGCTGGCAATCTGTCACTCTGCTGGCTCCTGTGAGCTCCAACAGCTTGCTGAGGAAATGAGGAGCCAAAATAGACTCCAGTGTGACCGAGGGACTGGAGAAGCTCTGCCTGTCACAGCACAGGCATTCCTGCTCCACTTGGCTCCTCCACCAGCCCAGCAGGCTGGGACCAGCCCTGGGCTTTCCTGGTGGCTGTTGCAGCTTCTCATTTTACCAGATTTTCCCTCCTACTGCTGAGGTTGTACACTGTGTTCTCTCCCCTCCCTGGAGGACCCGTTCCCTTGGCACAGTGGCTGCCCCTGAACCCTGAGACTGCAATTAGGGCTCTTATCACTTGTGCCCACGGAATAGCTGTGGTTCCCTCTTGGACAAGCTCTGCATTCCCAGCACTGAAACCTCTAATCAGGCCGAAACATTGGCTTGGAACAGCTTGAAAGGGGAATTTTGCAACTCCGTCTGCAGCTCAGGAATTCCTGGTTTGGTTAGACTTGGAAGGCTGAAGTGCTGGGGATGTCTGAGCACAGGCTGCAGAGACATTTATTAGATCAGTGTCTGTTTCTTCAGGGGGACTTCAGAGGCCACAGGGATCCGTGGGCATGAAAGGATGTGGAGCCAGGGTCTTGCCTCACCCTCTGAGTGCTCTCCAGTAAGAAAGAGCACTTACAGTACTGACATTGCTGCTTAATCTGTACAATTATAAAAAATGAACAAATAATTGAGGATATAAACCAGAAAAAAGAGCCAGATTCAGTATAAGCCAAGATGCTGACGGAACAGAACACACAGATTCCTCTGCTCTGCAGTGGGGTGGGAGAAGAGCATACAGAGCCTCTTCCCAGGGTACTCACTGGAATCCAACCCACAACAGCAGTAAGTGATGGCCACAGCTGTGGGGGAAGAAGAAATGTGTTTTATCCCTATCTGTTTGTCTTTCTTGTGTTCAAATGCCTTCCATGAATATCTGAGCCAAAGGCAAGGGTAGCCTTGGGACCTGCAGAACTTCAGCCTGTGAGATGAGAGGATGACAAGATGAGACATTTGTGGGAAGCAAATTTAAAATTCACAAATGGAAAAATTCCAGGGGAAGCCAATGTCTCGGGACCATCCAAACAAGGAAGAGAAGCAGCACTGAATGACCAGCCTGCTCTGATTGTTTGTTGATTGTAGTACTTTTGGTTGTAACCACAGATCCAGGAATTAGCTGTGAGTGACTGTGGGGCAAAGAGCAGCAGAAACCACATCTCCAAAAGGGCAGCAAACAGCAGGCAAACCCACCATCTGAGATGTGCATTGAGGGATGCTCAGCCATAATTTTGGAAGGGTTTAGGAAATGCACTGGCAGGCTCAGTCCAGGATGTCACAGCCCACTGAAGCCCATCAGAAAGGTGCTCCGTGAAAAGCATGAAAACGGAAAGAAAAGTGAACCACTGCTGCAGTGAGAGGTTTTCTGCTGCTTCCCGTTCCAGGCTGTCTTCGTCCAAGGTGGCACCTGCCGTTCTCCCGGGTTGTCCTGGCAGAAACTGGGACTTGGAGCCTCCCAGCTCTGAGCGCTGTGTCTCCAGTCTATGAGCTGCGTTTGCCCTCTGCTGTTGACTGATGAAACTGTTCCCTCTGCGTGATCCAAAAAGGGGGTGTAGGAACAGCAGGATCTGGAGAACCAGAATAGTTACCCTCGAATTTCAAACACGCTTACAAATCGTGACACTTAAAGAAGTGACACCCCAGAAAGGGATGAGACTTTAATATACCTTTATATTATATTCTCAAGCTTTTCTTTGTAATCACAAAGATCAGAAACCTTTTTTTTTCTTTAGTTTTCATTTTTCCCTAAGTAAAAACCAAAAATTAAGCCCCTGGAGACCAGGGATTCAGGTGTGACTGAATCTCCCTGCAGAGAGCAGGATGAAAGGCTGGGTGAGCCCACAGAGGAAGGTGTGAGCAGAGATGCCCTGGAATGGCAAGAGCTGCTCAGCAATGAGGAAAGATGCCCTGGGCTGAGGGCTCAGGTGGCTCTCTCTGGTTTCTCCCCCTGCTCTGGCATCCCAGAACTGCAGAGCTATTCCCTCTGCCCTCTCCTGTAGCCATCCAGCCCTGGCATTGCCAGGATGCCCCAAACGCCCTGGAAAGGACACAAGGGCTTGTCAAGAAATCTCTTGGCATCTTGCCACGTGTTTGCAAGCTGAGATCAGCACTCGGGCTCCTCTTGTTGCTGTTTGTTTTCTCCCTGGCTCCCAGCAGCCTCTCCCTGTGCTGTGGCCACTGTTGCCCTGCACAGAGAGGCTCAAACAAAGGTGTGGCCAAATGGTTGAGGGGATTCCTCTGGGCTGGTGGGATTCCTTTGGATGTCCTCTCACTCCTCCCAGGACTCGTGGGAAGGGCAGGGACTGACCTGGAGTGTCTCTCCTGCGTTCCCAGCTGGCACCAGGGAGCTGGTGCCCGTGGATGGCTCAGCCCGGGGAAGGAGCAGCACATGGGATGTTCAGTGCTGAGATCTTCCTCACACCTCCCTTTGGAAGTGGCTGCTGGGCTTGGCCACTGTAGGAAGGCTGCAGATCATCTCTAAAGTGCTTTTCCACAACTCTCAGGTGGAGATTCTGTTCCATGCATGGCTGAGGTTTCACAAGGTAAGTGTTGAACTGGCTGTAACAGGGGGACACAGGAGGGAGCTGATTTTCCTGGCTCTCTGACCACACAGTCCCTGCCTCAGGTGACTCCTGAGCTCCCAGGGCAGCTCTGCAAGGGGCACTGACCCAGAGCAGGACATTTCCCAGTTCTGTCTCTCCTCAGACTCCTTCACAAGGCTGAGAAAGTTAATAATAACAGGTCACATTTGCAAGCACCACAGAAATGTAAATGCTGAGGGTCTTTATGGACAGTCAGCAATTACAGATGAGAAAATTTATATATATATCTATATATATGGACATCCATATTACCTAGGCTGTTCTCAAAGGGCAACAATGACTGGTCCTTTTGCATGGCTGTTTCAGACCTTGGATATCAAGTAAGGAGAGCTGAAAGATGGATACCATCTTTGCATTTGGAGAAATGGATCCTCTAGCTGGTATGTGGGCAATGAGCTTCCATTTTCCTCTGCAGAGTCTTAGCAGAGACTTGGGTAACTTCATTTTAAACCAAAGATTTATCACCTATGGAAAGACTTGAGTGCTTAGTTTAGTCTGGATTGCATGACTTCAGGCACAGTGGAGCAAATATTTTGAAGTTTGGAGAGTGCTGGGCAGTTTTGTAACTGCTCAGAGCTCTCACAGCAACACCAAAGCTCTCACTTTCATGCTGTTTTTTAACAGGAATCTGCTCTGTGAATCTTCCTCAGCCTAAAATCATCACAGCTCAGTGTATTCAATAAATTCACTCCAGGAGCTTCTTTGCACCTGATGTGTCACTTTGGGTTTTTTTCCCTAAAAAGACATGGGCCGTTCTTGCTCTCACAATGAATCCTGAGTGGGATGGTTTTTGTAAGTAACCACTACAAATAGGACTGAATTGAGAAATTCAGTTCAGTCTTTCTTAAATATGTGCCAATATCAGCGAGGATTTTGCTGAATAAGCACTACCATAGCCCAGAGATCATGAGTTCTGACAGAACTAAACACACACTGAAATACAAAAGCAGCCCAGAGACTGTTTTTCAGGAGCAGTTCTGTGTTTCAGCCACCAGCTCTGTGCTCTGTCCTGGCTTGAACATTTTATAGTGAAGATGCTAAAACATATTTTTCATCTCTTGACTCCCAGACGTGGCCTTGGCTTGGAAGAGTCTCCAGGAGGCCAAAGCAGTGGTAGGTGGATCAAGGAACACTTGCTGTCACATTCCTTTATCACTTTCTCTCAGCTACCTGAGCATCACCTCCACAGAGTTTAATTCCATGGATATATTGTCACTGAAACATGTAAACATGCTGTTTGGGTTGTTCTTTTCCAATGAACATATCACCTCTTTAATCATTTGCTAAATATTAATAATAATACATTAATAAATAACAAAAAGAGGATAAAGGGAAAAGCAAGGAATCTTACCCAATTTCACAACACTCTTCACAAAATTAATTATAAGAATAGACAAAGCTTGGCCTTGCTTGTGTTTGAAGCCCTGAGCAGACTAATAGTGTCACTATATTATAGCTGACACTCACTGAGCTGGGACAACTTCTTAATTCTTCCTATTTTATCATCCTCTTAATAGGGGAACATGATAGTGTTGATATCAGGCACATCAGAACTGGTATTGCTTGGATAAATCAGAATATTATCCAAATTCATGGGGTGTTGCTTGCACAGCAAAGGCCTGACACCAGGATCCCACTGTTGGAGTTGCTCTTGGCTGGGTTTGCCTCCAGCTTAGGCTGTTTTTAAAAACATCAGTAAAAATCTGCAGCCCAAATCCATGCAAAGTGTAAATAAAAAGAGAGGTGATTTCATCTCTTATCTTCCCAGTCAACTGCATTCTTTCCAACTGTAGGAAATGCCACATGGAACATGCTCAGACATGCCAGTATTTACCCAGTAACTAGGAGCTGCAAAATTAATCAGAGAAGCAGTGTGTGCCAGCAAAAAAGCTACCAGGGGAAAAAAAATACCCAAACATATGTCACCCTTCAAAAGAAAAATCTGCCTTTTCACAGCTACAAAGGATTGAAAACAAATTTTATCATCAAACATGGAGTGGTGCCAAATCTCAGGCAGCCAGAAGAAAGCTTTGGCACGAAAAGAGCTTTGGTGAGTTCTGAGTTACTGGGAAACTGCTGAGATGGGACTGCTTTGGTGCTGGAGGGAAGGGAAGACAACAGGAGACAGTGAAAAACCCTCTTTATTGAGGGAAGTGTCTGTTTTTATCAGCTTTCTGTGATGTCCCCAGCAAAATATCACAAGGCACACGGAGTCACACCTTGCTGAAGAGAGCTGGGGCAAAAGCTGCAGCACAGTAAAAGCTCCTTTTGCTTCTCCTCTGAGGTGTTTTCCCCAGAGATAACTGAAGGGATGCAAATGCAGCATTTTGTTTGGTAACTCTAGAAGGAAATACACAATTGTGTTTAAAATAATTTCTAAAAGATAAAGGGGGAGAAGGAAAGGAAATACACAATTGTGTTTAAAATCATTTCTAAAAGATAAAGTGGGAGAAGGCAAAAAGCAGGAAATCCAACCAAATTCCAGAAGACGACAAGAACAGACTTCACTTATTATTTTTGTATCTGCTGGATATTTGTTTTTGGGAAGATTTTCATCTGCCATCCTTCAATATTTATAGCTGTTATTTCCTCCTAAGCAGTAGAGGTTTGTGCCATCCCTGCCTGGATCCTGCTCTTGGTAACAAGGATAGCAAGAGGTGTGAGTTGATCTCTTGCTGGAGCTTGTGGTTTTGCTTGGGAACCTTTGTTCTTCTTCCCAAACCATTTGAACAGGGGAGGGAAAGATGTTTGGCACTGGGTTTAAATGACAGGGGTGAGATGTGACCTGGTGGAGGACACTTTAACACCCAATCCTGTGGGATTCAGGAACCTGGCACACAGGGGGCTAAAGGCAGCACAGGTTTCTGTGCAAGCTGGTGACAAATCCTCCCTCTGCCCTGGGTGGCACAGACAGAGCCCACACAGAGATTTTTACACCAAACTCTCACCTTTCCATCCCAGAACTGCAATTCTGGCAGGCTCTTTCCCAAGCAGGAATGAAATGTTACCCAGGTGTCCAAAGGGCCAGGTTTGGTGGGGGAATAGTCCCCAGTGAAAGGAGCTGTTTGAATTGAATGGTTAAGGAGCATTTCTGTCATTGACATGGTTTTGCTGTGCTGTAGATGGCGAGAGGAACAAAGATGAGACAGCTCTGAGTGAGAAAAAGAGCAATGAGAATCCTCCAGCTCACAGGTAAACAAATACCTGAATGTACAGCACTTGGGGGATGAAGAGATGAAGCCAAACATAAAGGGATTTAAAATTCTGGGATGCAGGACTTCAGAAAAAGTTTAGCACATTATTGTTTATTAGAAAAAAAAAACAAAAACAAAAAGTCACCAATTTCACCCTCAGAAATGCTGACAACAAGGCACTGGAGGAAGGCAACCCCTGACATCAGCTGTCTGTGTTTGTCTGCTCATGCTCATAATTACTCTTATCAGACCATGGTTTGCGTTTTACTTTCCTAAGATTATCTTTGTTTGCCAAATTTCTGGTAACTGGCAAAATGCTGATCCTGTGGAGACACTGAGATCACCATCAGAGCATGTTGTGGAAACTCAGCAGTCATTCATGTCAGTGTACTGACCAATTTAATAACACATCCCACGTGTTCACTCTTGGTTTTCTTTTTCCTAAGAAAGGGAAGCTCTGCTGTTCTCTCTGCCTGCTCACAAACCTGTTTGCCTGAGAGCCCTGCTGTGATCTCTGCCCCTTCCAGAATGATCCCTCTGTCCCTCAGGGAAGCCTCACACTCAGCACCTTCCAGCCCTTCCAGGAACTGGGCTGTGGATGGCGAAGGCACGGCTGGGACATGGGCTCCTGCAAAGAGCCTGTGCAGACCAAGAAGGGATGATTTTGGGGATCAGGAAGATTCAAGAGGTCACACAGTACAGCAGGAAAGACCTCCCTGCTCCCTGCATCCCCCACCTCACTCCCCTGCAGGGAGCAGGTCATTCTCAGCTGGCCCGTGGGGCAGCTGGAGCAACATTCCCATGGACCACCTTTCACCAGCCAGCAAGGCCAGTGAGCAGAAGCTGGAAGAGCTGTGGCAAAAATCACCCCAAAATAAGTTGGAGCAACTCAAGAAGAGGATTCAGGAGCAGAAGCAAAGGCAGCAAGCAGCACCTTGGGAGGAAAAGCCCTTGATTTCTGCTAAAGAGCCACTGCCAAACAGAGCTCTGAAGAGAAAGGTGTGCAGAGTGGGCTCTGCTCCTGCTGCTCCAGCTTACAGAGGTCAGTAATAGTCTGGAATCCATGGAGAAAGGCTGGAACTGTGCATTACCCAGCCGAATAACTTCCCACACAGCTTCCACCCCACCTTTGGTCCATGTTGGGCATCACCCATGTTCTTGTGATAAATCCATTTACTTCTGCAGCTCCAAACTTCCCTGGGCTGTCCATCCCACCCTGCTCCCTCCTGAGGTCACTTCTCCACTGGATTTGCTTCCCCCAGCGTGCACATATTCATTAATTTCTTTCCACAGATTAGTAAAGAATTTGCTGCAAATCTGTTTTCTCCCCTTTCCTCCCACATCCTTTTGCCACATGTAAAGAAAGAAATGGGACACAGCAGTACAGTAGTGCAGAGGCATCACAGGTATTTAAAGCAGGAATTGTGCAGTTCAGAGGCATTACAGGGGATTTGACAGTTCATTCAATGGAACTACTGTGAAGCAAATATTATTAGACTGTCCTTATCCTGCTCTGCTGCTAAATTTGGGGCTGAAGAACCATCCATGCACAGCTGTCACCTTAGTTTAGTGTGGTTTAAGATCTCAGATTGCTGGGAGCAAGGCATGGAGTTGGGAGCAAGGCCTGCCTGGGGAGAGCCCAGCAACCTCCTGAGCCAAGGGGGATTACTGAGGGAATATGGGACTAGAGAAGAGGAGCTGAAAAGCTGCACATAATAAATCTTATTGCTGTAATAGCATTAGTGTTAATTCATTGGGCGCTGGCATCCCTGTCGCACACCACCAGCTTCCACAGGCATTTCCCTTGGATTTGCTCCCTGTCACCTTTTACAGTGATGTTTGGAGGTGTGTTTTGGTGCTCCCCTGGGGTCTGTGGGAGCCAGACATCCCTGCTGCCACCTCCCCTTTCCAGCTGCATCAGGCAGTGCTTTCTGTCGTGTTACCCCTCCTAATACCCAGAAGCCAAAGCCACAATCCGGGCTGAGCCTCTTTTGAACATCCCAAGGGAAGGCTAGTTTTGTTTTTAAACCCAGATCATTTTATGTAACCAAGTCAGGGAACTGCCAGACAAACCATTCAACTTGCAGAACAGAGGCAGCCCGTGAGGCTGAGGATTAACAGCTCCAGGCACTCAGTTCTGATGCATCTAGTTCAGTTTGTCTCCCTGTACTCTACCACTGAAAAAAGTGTGTCACAGCTGCTTGGCCAGATAATCCCTGTGTCAGACACCTGCAGTCCAGCCCAGGGAGCCACTTCAGCCTTTCACACATCCACGAGCTCAGTGCTGCTGGGTACCAGCATCTGCACAGCTCCTGGGAGACTAATGGTTCTCAACACCCTGTTTGTCTTGGTTTCAGTGCTCTGAACCCGAGGTCTGCTCTCTCCTTGCCTGATGAAGGGCACAAAAGACCAGGTAGAAAGGGATTAATCATCCCTGGACAAGGAAGGGGCTATATAAAAGCACCCAATACCCCAGGTTAGCAATGAGGTAACATCACAGTTTGTTAGAGGCAACTTGCCCCAAGCATCCAGTGCTTGCTTTGTTAGTCTGGATCTCCAGAGGTACCAAAGGGAAGAGGTCCCATTGCACCCACTGGATGTACCAGTTAGGTCAGGGCCATGCTGTATGGATAGACAGAGTCATGGATAAAACCTCAGGGATGGATCCAGGCCAATGCTTGCTTTGCTGGGACATCTGTACCACAAAAAACCCCAAAAGTCCTGCTTGTTTGGTGACCAGTTTCATTAAAAAGACTCCTTGCTTTTGCATTCCAAGGGAATGGGACTGGGATTGGTTTGTTGGGTTCAGCAGTCACGTCTGAAGTTTGATTTTAGCTGCACACTAATTCTTTTCTGTGTCTTATTTCCCCCTTCTGATTAAAGACCAAAGAGAGAGAAGCTCAGCACAGAGGATCCAAACACAAAGCCAGAGGCAGCCTCCACCCAAATCCTCTGTTCTGGAGAGAGCAAAAGTAGGGAAAGGTAAGGATGAAAATCATGAGAATTTAGATGGTCTGATGGACAAAACTACTGGAAGTTGGTGGCATCTGGAAACTCACCTGCCAAAATTTACTGTTGGTTGTTAAATAACAGCAAATCCTGGGATCCACAGCCAAGGACCCAGCAGGTTATACTGAGCAGGTACCAAAGAAAACCAGTGAAGGGACAGACACAAACCATCATTCATTCCAGGAGGCAGAAGATGACTCTTGGCAGCACAAGGTGAAAAGGCTGAATTTCTGGGTTTGCTGCAGATGAATCATGCTGAGGCCCCCAAAATGAGGTGTCAGACTGGCCACCCAATCCCACCTTCTGTCACTGGACTTTTGGGTACAGTTTGGCAAGTCCCTTCTACACACAACCCCCAGGCACTCCATGGGCAGAATTTGCCACAAGCATCCTCTGTGCCCATGGGCATCACCCAAAACCCAGCCTGTGGTACCTGTGACAATCTGTCACACCACTGCCTGCAGCAGTTGAATCCCAGACCTGCCAGGATTAAAAATCATCAGAAGTGAAAAATAAGTCCCCTTCCTCAGTGGGAAGAGCTGTCTGTCACCTGCTCAGTTCTGTGGTACCTAATGAATTGAGTGGCACCAAAGGCAGGGAGGTCCTGCCAAACAAGGTAGTGAAAAGTCAGATGAATAGTCCAGAACTAACTACAAAGTCAACAGCGGGACTCAGTTGATAGTTCTCAGTTTTATTTGAGAGGTCTGAGGGCAGATTTGAGTGCCTGCTGTCATTTTACCCACTGAAGGTTATTGCTTTGCATAAAAGTGGTTGCATTCAGATTTTGTGGGGAACAAGGCAGAGAGTGGAAGTGCTGTGGGTTGTACTTCACACCAGCCAAGGTACCAGGGAAGTAACTTGTGTGGAAGAAAAAAAGCCAAGCAGATGGAATTATGAGCATAGTTACATCCTGTGCTCTACTACCTAAGTATGATTTAAAATGCATGAAATATGTAATAATTTCCTTCTCCCTCCTTTTTTTTTTTTTTTGTTTTAATGGATTGTTTGAAAAATGGCTTGATCTTCCTCTGAGAGTGGGTCATAATAAGACCATGCCACGTGAAGCATTCATCATTGTAACTGCCAGTGTCATGGTGTCTTTATTGGCTATTAGTTTCTGTCAGGGAAGGAGCCAAGGCAGGGCTACAAAGAGATGAATGAGGGGCAGGGGTCAGAGCCAGAGTACTCAGGAATTTGATGAATTATAAATTTGCTGTAGTTAACAAAAAATTAAGTCACAACGGCTATAAAATATTCATCTGTTCATAGGTGGGGGGGAAAAAAACACCCAGGAGAATATTTAAATCGAAAGATTTTCTTCTATCAACTGTTCTCATCAGAAATGCAGCTGCTCTTGAACTTTAGCATCATAGTTTCTGTAGTTAATGAACACTGTGCAGATAAAAAAGAGATTTAGTTGAAATCAAACATCATGGTGAAGCAAAGATTGTTAGGTCTACATATTGGTTTGGTGTGTTCAGAGAAACTGAGTGTACAAAATAAGTGCATCCTTAATTTTGAGTACTGCTAAACTGGGAAACAAAGTGATCCATCAAGTGTTTCCTCAAAGACACGGATGGATCCCAGCCCTCCTGAGCCCAACAGGCTCTGACAATTCCATCCATGTTGCTGCTGTCACACACCAAACTGCACAGATCTAGTGCTTCATACTCTGAAAGCTTCCCAAGGAATTCCATGGGATTGTAGGAAGTGACTTCAGCCCCACAGAGAGTGAAGCTCTTCCTTGTCTGAAAAACATCATTCCCCTTGTGACACGACCTAAACCCACAATCCAGATGAGCCTCCAGACACTTCAGAGGCTGCTGCAAGTTAAAAAATAAAAGTAAATGGCTCTGACTCCATCAGTGGCCATGGTACAGAGGAGATGTTGCCTTGCAGCTATTCCCAAAGGGGAATCTCAGGGCAATCCCACTGACCAGTCATTCTCTGGAAGTTCTTCATGTCCAACAGGTTCCCTGACTCAGAGATGCTGCCACAGCACACAGACAAGTTACTGAAGAGAAGCTGGAAAAGCCTCACTCAGAGCACTGAAACACATCTTTGAACTGATTTAAGAGTAAAATCTTTCCTAGGAAAAAAAATAGCTTGAATATTTTAATTGGGAGAGAATTTAGGGGGGGTAGGGGAGGATTTCCATGCAAAACCCAACTAAGTACCTGTTTAGTCACCTTGTGCTGGAGAAGTGTTTGCAATAAATACATAATTGTGCAAGTATTGGCATGCTGTGAATGCAACCCGAAATTATGAAGTAAAACAGTGATAAATGTTGTCTATTATGTGACACCACCTATTAGGCAGCAGCAATTTGTTTGTGCCTCGTTCTGCATCGTTTAAATCTGCATTATACGTTGTCCCTCGTCCCGTGTCATTCATTGATCCTTCCACACCACATCCTGCTGAGTCTCACCACTTTAAAAATGAATTAGTTTGCTCTAGTGAGTTTGAAGTAATCACAAGGAAAAGAATAATTTTGTTTTCCCCTTCTGTCCAGTTCTCAAACCTGCTGGTACCCGGTAAAGATTTTTAATAGAGTTACAATTCTCTTTCAGAGAACATTTGAGGGACTAATCATAGAATAATCATAGAATAATTCAATACAAATGCTGTATTTCAGGTGTGAAGCTGCCTGGAGCTTCTGCATGGAGAGAAGGTCAGAAGTTGGCCAGAAAGTTGCTTGGTCCACCCCCTGAATTTCCAAATGTGAGGAGCAGAGCTGCAGAGCAGAGCACAGCAAACACCCTCGGTACAGCTGCCTCCCTCCAGCACTGGGTGTTTTGGCACACACACAAAAAAAAGTGGTTTATCAAACCTGAGCGAAACAAAAGGTGTCCAGGCCCTTCTGAGCACCTTTTTCTTTAATGACTCTTGCAATAACAATTGGCCACTTCAAATTTCACCTTTACAGATTTGTCTTCTCCCTTGAATGTCACAGGTTTTACAAGAGATGTACAAGTCTGAAAATAGTGCTCAGACCTAGAGCAGGTTTTGAGATGCACATGATAGATACAGGAATTGATACCCTCTGGAGTAATAACACCACTGTTGTTTCCAAATGTTTCCTACAGGACTTGGTAGAGGATTTGTGGCAATGCCAGGGATGGAAAACAGCTGGAGAGACAAGGGAAGTGAAGCTGCTGGGAAGAGCCCTGAATTCCAAAGCTGCAAGGCTGTGGAAAGGGGCAGCAATGCACCAGCTGAGGATACCAACCAAACACTCAGGAACCTCCACTTCCAAAGCCAGTTCCATGATGAAAACAGACATAGCAGGCTCCCAAAAGATACTGTAAAAGGAAAGGAATCCCTAGGGATTGTTCTGCAGCAATCCCTAGGGATCCATTCTCCTTCACCTGGACTTTGGGACACAACTCCCTCTGCCTTCAGTGGGGAAAGGATAAAACCTTCATTAATGAAAGATGGAGCCAAGCCCAGCTCAGGAAGCTGCAGCAGAGGGAAAAGTGCATCTCCTCAGAGACAGAAAGGCTTGAGCAGCCCTGCACAGAGAGGGTCTGAGAAGGAAAACCTTAAGCACCCTTCAAAGAGGAGGGTAAACCTTAAAAAACCTCACCCCTACAGCCCCGAAATTGTTCGGGAATTCATGAATCGCAAAAAGGAAGAAAGAAAGAAAAAACTCCTTGAGGAGAAAAAGTCCTTGGTGGAGGCTGCAGAGATGAGGAAGAAGAGATTGCAAGAGGTGTACAGGAAACAGAGAGAAGCTATTGGGAAGAAATCATGTCCTGACCAGATGCACAAGTTCATTGGGAAAACGGCTTCTGCAAAAGGAAATCCTCAGTGTGACCTTGAGCAGGTAAGTCCTCCAGGAGTGGCACATTGAAACCCCTCCAATCTTGATCAGCACCATGTAGGACATGAAACACTTCATTCAAATGCTTTGAAGTGTCAGGGAGAAAAGGTTGTATCTAGAAAAATGGAGCAATTAATTTGTAATTATGGCAAGAACTGCTGGGCTCATTAGTAGGGCTGAAACCCTCATTTTCAGGACCAAAAACCTGGAAATCTCCATTGCCTGAGCTGAAAGAACTGGTTTGTTGAGTGATATGAGCAGTTTGCCAGTTACATGAGTCAGTTATTAAGTAGAACAAAAGCCAAATATTGCCCTCCTGTTGCCAGCTGTTCAGTGCTTACACTGATGGCTCTTCTATTCCAGGAGCAAACCAGTGGGGGAATCCTGGAGAGGAATTCCATGGCCTGGGTGGATGAAGCATCCTGTCCTCTATTACATAAAGATCATGGAGGCAGGTACTCAGATTTCAAAAGCATCCTGGAAAGCCTCTTTCTCAGAACACACTGCAGACATATTTCTCTCTTTTTTTTTTTTTTTAAACAGGAATCAACTTCTAGAAAGAGCTCAATCCCCTAAAAAAGGAGAGGCATTATCTCCTCCAGCACCACTGGAATGTGAATGCTGCTTTCTCAGTCCTCTGAGATGTGAAGACTTGAGGGGCTGCTCTCCCCCAGCTCTGCAATTACCTCTGAGCTTTTCCCCTCCTCAGAAAGATGCAAAACCTTCCTCCAAGGACTGGACTTCTGGACTTTATCCTTACAGAATCAAACAGGATCGAGCAAAAGCCATTCACAGTCTATCCAAGGAGCTTGAAGAAAGGACTGACGTGGCAACCAAGAGGCTGAGTGCAGGCAGCTGGGTTAGAGACTCTGCTGACAAAGCATGGGCACAGACAGCTCTGGATCTTTACAATGAGTCTTCTTCTGTCCCAGAACCTGAGACTTCTAGGAACAAGGAAGACAGGCCACTGACTGTACAAATGCTCCTGGATGCTGTTGATCCCGATGTGCCACGTGTGTCATCCAGCAGGGAATTTCATGGACTGGACAGGGTTAGACTTGTGGGTAGCACTGAGGGAGCAACAGCCCTGGACAGACAGAAGGAAATGCTCGTTCTTTTGCCTGGTGGGAGTGCTGAGAGGGAAGAATTACCCTGGATCACTCACAGAGCAGGACAGAGGCACCTCAGCACTGGGGGAGACCTGAGCAACACATTGCAAGGTAAATCATGATGTGATGCAACAGGGAGACTCAGGTGCCATTGCCCCAGTCTTTCAAAGCTTCAAAGCAGTGGTTAATCCTCATCTGCCCTGGGCTGTTGGAAGTGTTGTGTCTTCAAAAATCCCTGAGTACTGGGTCTCCTAGACTTTACTTTCCTATCTTCTCATTGCACCTGTGAAATTATATCTCTTAATTTCCAAAAGTAAGAAAGGAATTATAAGCCTAATGTGTACTTGGCAATCTGTGGATAAGAAGAGCTACATGGAAGTTAAGTGCTCACACATAAGGAGGCAGTGAATAGATGCCAGAGCTTGGGCCATTTCATTTCTACAAAGAGCATATTTATTAAATGCCTTCATTTGTCTTTTTAAAAGGTTTCCCTGTGAGTAAGGGCCCCGAGGTGGACAGGAGCCTATTGCATGAAAAGCCAATAACCAGCCCAGCCTCTCCAGCTCACAGATTCCTCTCTGGAAGGTAAACAAAGCTGGATATATTATTCTCTGCTGAATGTGCCACACACACACGCACTTAAAATAAATAGCACCAATTCAGCACGGAGCAGACAGCTCTGTGCTGCTTACCCAGAGAATTGCCAGGTAGGTCACAAACTAAAAGAGGGAAACCACCTATTTGTAGGGAGTTGGTGGATCAATGAGGAAGATTGGGCTGGAGTTTTGGAGAGATGGAGCTGGATTTGTGCTCCAGGAGGGAGTGCTGGGAGCAGAAGAGGAGCTGTCTCTCGGTGCAGCCCAGCCCTGCCCGCCTGCCCGTGAGAGCGCTGCCTTCCCCTTCCCCCCGGAGCAGGGGCAGCCCCGGGGCCGGGGAATCCCCGGGAGCTGTGGGTGCCACGGGGGTGGTGGATCCCCCGGAGGTTGCAGGTGGATCTCCCGGGGCCGGTGGGTTCCCAAGTGATGGTGGATCCCCTGGGAGTGGTAGATCCCCTGGGAGCCGGGGATACCCCGGGGGCCGTGGGTGCCCCGGGGGCGGTGAATCCCTCGGGAGCTGTGGGTGCCCCGGGGGCGGTGGATCCCCTGGGACTGATGGATCCCCTGGGGGCGGTGAGTTCCCCAGGGGCTGTGGGTGCCCCGAGACCGATGCTTCCCCCGGGGTCTGTGGGTTCCCCAGGGGTTGGGGATCCCCTGGGAGCCGTGGATTCCGGGGTCCAGTAGATCCCTGGGACCGGTGGATCCCCAGGGGTCTGTGTGTGCCCCTGGACCGATGTATCCCCGAGTTCCCAGTGGGTGCCTCTCTTGCCGTTCCTCCCTCCCTCCGCCGGAGGGCTCCGGCAGCCGCGGGACGGGCCGGGGGGTCCCTGCGGGCACCTGGGGAAAGGTCCCCGATCTTCCTGCGGGGATGAACGAGGGATTCGATCACCACCTGCGTGCGACAAATTCGTTTCGGGTGATTGTTTTCACTCACTTCGCTCCCAAAAGCGGGTGAAAAATTCCGATTATTGCAGCTCTCTGGGCTGTGTGCGTGCGGAGCAGCGTCTGCTCACTCGCGGCACCTTTCCCTGGACAGCACAGGGGTCAGAGAGTGGGGATGATTGAGGAAAACAGGTTTGGAAGTAGGAAGTTTAGAAAAATGGATTAGATTAACGCGGGTTGTTTTCAGCCTGCCCTAATTAAATATTTAATGTAGATGGCAGTCGATATAAACCCCTCTGAATTTAGCCTGTGTCGTAGAGGGCAAAGACATATTTGTGTAACTGCCCCAGGTGGGTCATGTCTGGTGACAGGAGGGACTGTGAAGGGACGTGTTAGTTCAGACACAATCACTACTCAAAAATTGTCCAGAGAATTATTTCTCTGATTTTAGGCAGCACCTGCAGGTGTCAGAGCATACCTTGACCAGGCATGGAGAAGCACAAAGCCAGAGACTCTTGAGGGGCCACACATCCCTGCAGAAACATCTTCCCTTAGACAATAAATCCCCTGAGCCCTGAAGATTACATATGACCTGGACAGGCATTACCAAAGAAAGGACATATGTGCAGCAAGCTGGTCACAACGTCCCAAATGTCCTGTTCAGAAGAGGGACGAGGTGTTGGTGCTGTGGGATCCTGCCAGGCAGGGATGGGCTGGCTCTGCTCCGTGGGCACTCTGCTGGAGCCTGGAACCAGGCTGGCTGTGCCCACCTACCTGCAGCGAGCTCTAGTGGGAAAAAGAGTATGTTGTGGTTTTTTAAAGTGAAGGCGGGATGTTAAGCTCAGCATTCTTTTTAAGAAGATTGTTTACAGCTTTACAGCACAAAGTAAACACGAGGAAAATGGAAATTGGAGAGATAAGCCCAGACAGCTCAGCTTACCAAAGTTATGAACTGTAATTACTGGAATTACCGGGAGTTAAACCCCTGTTCTTTGTGCACAACTACCACACTCACAAAGGTTGGGCTGATTTCTGCTCCGAGAGATCATTGCAAGGATTATGGAGCTGTTCTGTCACAGGAGATGGCAAATGTATAAAACATGAGCACTGGGCACTCAGAGTGTGCAGTGGAGAGAGTTAGAGCTGCGCCTGCACTGTGCCTTGGGGAGCACAGAGCACCAGTCCTGGGGTCCATCACTCTTGTCGTGCTTCTCTGCAACCCTAATTCACAGCAATGGCAGTAGGGGCAGAACCCCCTGGGCCCCAATGGGAACAACCCCCCAGCTGTAAGGGACAAGCATCAGAGCAAGTGGAAATAAGACAGATTGCACTGATCTCCTGAACAATGCAATTACTGAGAAAGCAAAGCTCCCGTGTGTCTGAGCAGCCGAGGCAAAGAAAGTCCTCAGAGCAAAAAAAAAAAAAACAACCCACCAATAAAACCTCTCCAACAATAAATCACAACCCTGTTGCAAGTGCTGCTCCAAAAGATGAGGAGAGCCACTTGCAGATAAAATATTGCTGTATTTAGAGATTAGAAGTGGAAAGTGTTGCTCTATTGTGAACGACTCCAGACTCATCTCCTTGTAGGCTGAGGGCTCCTCTGATGCAGTGACAGTAAGGGGACAATACAAAGGCAAGACCACTCCATGTCTAACCCTTTCTTAGCTACTGGTAAATTGGATAATACAAAGGTTCAGAGTAAAAGCCTGGCTTTTGTCCTTGGCTTTTATTTCCATATTATCTACAGTCTAATTTTGCACCTTTCCTGAAGCCTGCACACTCACGGGAAGGAAAAGAGGATGAGTCCTTTGGCACAAACCAGTGGGCAGCACATGGCAGGGACAGGTGAGGCTCCTGTCATCAAGTTATTCCTGAAGCTGATCCATTATTAACTGATTCCCACTGAGGGCACACAGATCAGATCAGACAGAAAGCCACGTGGTAAGGGAGCACCAGTCACCTCAGTCACCTCAGTTCCTCAGTCACCCCAGTTGCTGAAGGAGGTGGCTGAGGAACTTTCCAGGGTCATACTATCTCCTGCTCCAGGAACATTTGCACTGTGAGTCCATGAACTCCATGTGGGGTAGGGAGTGAAGGGAGCCTGTCTTTTGACTTGCACAGAAAACTTTCCAGGGCTTTGCTCCAGGAGAGGACAGTGCTGTGTCTGTAAAGCTCATCACCAATGTGGCTGTAGCTGGCTTAGAAAATGTGATGGTAAAATCAGCGGAATTGGGTGTATGCTCTGACTTCCACTGTTCTTACCACTGATAATAAGTTACAAATTCACAGTTGGCTCCAAGAGTTCATCCAAACAAAGCCACCTGTTAAAACTGGCTGTTTGCTGGTCTCATTCACAAACACAAAACATCCAGTGCCACAAACCCGGCGCTCTTGGACACGACCTTCTCCACAGCCACTTTCAACAGCACAGTTTTCTGTTTACATGTGTAATTATAGCTCTGAAAACAACAACTCCATGGAAGAAATCCCACAGGTGCCTGTTGCCATAAGAAATGTTCCCATTTCATGCACGGCTGCCCTGCAGTCGCAGGGGCGGCTGACGGAGGTTTGTTGCTGATGCAAATGACTCACTGATGGGAATTCTCCAAACTGCCAGGAAACATGTGTGCAATTCCATCCTTACTTGGTTTCACTTCCCTCTGTAAGTGAAAAAAAATCACAACACTTTTGCCATAAATTTAGATTTGAAAGCGCTCTGGGCAGCCTCAGGGCTGAAGCAGTTGGATCAGAGCTCTGCCTCCTCCTGTGGACCAAATAACACTTTCTCTTTAGCTGGTGCAAACCCAAAGAGCCTCCTCTGGGAATTGGGCTGGTTTGTGTCCACTGCAGAGCTGGTTGTGTCTGGAGGACAAGTGTTGCTGACCACTCCTGTGTAAAGCAAATATTTTCTATAGAATCTGCATTGACCTCCACTGGTGTCCTCCCCAGGACAGAGGCAGGCTTGGATTTACACCTTGGCAACAGTCTCCTCAAGAGCCAAAAAAACCCCAACGACTAAAAAACTCTCAAAACACAAATGCAGAGGCAAAACTCAGTGCATTTGCCCAATGAATATTAGAACTGCTTTTTAAGAAATCCCTGTTTCCTCTTCTCTTCCTCTCTCATCCACCTTTGCTCCCACTTTCTGGAGGATACATCCAAGACGCGTTAGTGGAAGCTGTTCTAATCGTTTTAGCAGTTTCTGGGTCATGAAAAACAAAGAAAAGCTTATTAACGAGAAAAATGAAATAAGATTTCCCTAAGCTGATTGCCCAGAAAAAAAAAAAATTCCACATTCATTTTTCTCTGTAAAATAGAAAACATCTGTCACCATTTCAGTGTCTCGGTGTCCCTGCATGTGTTTCAGCCCAGGCTTGATCAATAAATGCCCATTTTCACACCTTCTTCCCTAATCTTTTTAGTGAAGCTCAGATAGTTACAGACCAAACAAAGTAAAACCAGTTAGCTGAGGTCTTCATCTGCAGGACTTGGTGCTGGCATTGTTTTGAAATATTAAAATATATATATCACTAGCAGATCTTAGTTGGGCCACAGCCACGCTCAGCACAAGTCCCAGAAACACTGGAACAGAGCTCAGTACTTTGTGTTTCTAAACAGATTTCTTTGCCAAGGTTCAGATTGTGCAACCAGGTCCCAACAATGGCACGGATTGTACAATGCAACCCTCATAAATTAAGCTTCCAAACTGCAAGGTTGTTGTTGTTTCTATTTGCCACCAGGTTGAAAATATCCAGCTCTTTCAGAGCAGTGATTAGAGCAGGTAAAAATGAGTGTTGATAGCTTTCCTGATGACATCAAGGTACAAAAAAGAAGATTTTGTACGTTGGCAGGTATGACTTTTCAGGGAGCCTTTTGTTTCCATTTGACAAAATGTAGTAGTTTTGTTTAAATGAAATAACCATTTTTTTTTTAGTTCAAAAGGTTGCTTAGACACATGCACGACCTCAAAACCTTGGTAATTGTTGTTGTTACCTTGGCACAGCCCACAGAGAGGACTCTCGGCGCAGGGGGATCACTGTCCACGTGAGACTCTTTTGAAAGTTCAGAACCGAGAGGAAAAGCCCAACCAGTGTCCTGGAGAGAGCCTGAGGATCCCAGACAGCCTGAGCTTCCAGCCCTGCACTGCTCTGAGCACCGGAGCTGAGACTGATGGCTTTGAGCAGCACTTGGGTAAGGTGGCATCTCCCAGAGGGTCAGAGCACGGTGGTCACTCGGTGCCCTCCCAAGGTGCTTCTTATGCTGTTGCAACAGAATGAATATTCTATTGTCCTTCATTGCAAAAGAATTCTTGCTAATGGTTCTGGCTTGGGCTGAAAAAACTTCTGGGGTGCTGGGGGATTTCAAATAGATGGTTTGTGTTCCACGTATCGAAGGTGAAGAATGAATATATGAAAAAATGTCCCCTCAACGTTCATTTTACAGTTTAACAGATAATATGACATTTTTATTAAAATGGCATAGAATGCAACAGGAATTCTTTGCCTTTTCCATGCAGGGCTGTGCTGTCTCTCAGGTGTGAGTTCAGCAGTGTCACTGTGACAGCTACAGACAGTCCCTGATGGAACAAACCCCACTGAGCTCAGAGACATTTCCAGCACCTCACACCTTTATCCAAAGGTCTCCAGGAGCCTTACAATTAATTCTTCATAATTACCACATCAGAGCAGTGTGGAACATTGTCCTGCCTGTACAGCAGGAGGCATCAAGGCACAGGCCATGGACAGGGGTTCCAAAGGGTGAGTGGAGAGATCTGCTGCAGGGAGCTCAGGGCTGGCCAGGGCGGGGGTGCAGGACATCGCTGCTTCTGCCCGGAGCAAAGATTTGCATAGAAACAAGGGAAAGTTTGTGGCTGAAAGGGTTAAATGACAAACAGTAGCGTGCAGACCAAGAGATCTCTGCCTGCTTCCACCAAACAGGAGCAGATGGTGCATTGTTTTAAGGGCTTTTCCGAGACAAAAGGACAAGATCAGATAACCTTTCCTCAAAGAGGGTACTTACAAAAAGCCTTTGCTCTTATTAAGGATTCTTCATTGTTTTCCCCACAACATTTTATATGTAATATTGGATTTTGAGGTGGTGGAGAAGCCAGCATTGTTTACTATGCTTCTCCCTACCCCCCAGGGACTAGGAGGGCATCCTCCCGGGTTGGACAGCAAGTCTGTTGTCTGAAGTGTTTACCATAAGCGAAAGACAATGTATTTATTTACTATTGATAAGTAAAGGCCCGATCTGGCAAAAAGATCCTGCCATCCACCATTCACCGCAGGAACAATAGTAACTGCTGCCTCGTGTCTGTGCCAGGAGAAACCTCCACCTTCCCCGAGCATTTGCAGGAGTTGCCAGCGCAGGAGCCCAAGGCTGGGCTGTAAAGCAGCACCTCCACCACGGCCCCGCTGCTGCAGATGAGGCACAGAACTGTCACGCCGGGGACAATGTGCCTTTGAAATATGGGTCACAAGTGGGGCTGTTCACCACCCTCAGCAGGAACGGGGCATTCAGACCCGAGGCCGCATTGTCTGCTCTGAGGCATCACCCCAGCAGTCGGTTCTGGGCTTTCACAGAGCACAGAAGTCACCCTGCACGTGCAGCATAATGAGGTGTAATTGTACAACTGCTGCCAAACAAACATATTTACCTTTAAAGGGGTACTTGCATCACCTAATCTGTACCTGCTACGCCAAAGGCGTGACAAATTTTCTGTAGTAAAAATACTCAGCAAAATTACAAATTTCATTTTCAGACTTCATCAAGCAGAGCATGAGAAGCAGATATTCACAAAACATTTGTAGCTCTTTGCTACCTGCAGTAAGACTAAACTCGTCCTGAACTGTTGAATTTTCTTTTTAAACACAACCAGTGTAAGATTCAGAATTACAAATCCTATAAGCACATGGAAAATATTTCACATAGTTCTTATTTCTAATCAGTTTAGGCAAAACACTTGGTATAACCGAGTGAGCTGATAAGGAAGTGGTTTACATATTACACCACTCTATAAAATCTTTCCATTATTCCTGCCTGAACACCAGGTCTCTTCCATAGGGAGCTGAGGAGATGAGCTACACTTTGATACTTCAGCACGTTCCCTGAATAGAGCTCACAGTACCCAATTTTCTATATTGCTATTAAATAAGAGAACTAGGTGATTTAAAATAAACCCAATATTTTGCCTGTGCCCCTTCCTAGAGCCTTGTGATTGGCCTATGAGCCAGACTGGACTAAATGAGCCAGAAATCTCATTTCATCAGACCAGACGTTTTTCTTTCTTTCTTTCTTTTAATATTGGAGAAATAACAAAGTTTAAGCCAAAATTAACTGTTTAAAAGAGTATTTTCGAAATGTTGAAGCTTAAGCCTGGCTACTGCTTTAAAGTAATTTGCATTAGGAAAGGAAATGGAATGTTTCCATTACTCTTAAAATGCAGAATTTTAACCAGAATTACAAGGAAAATATATTCAATGTCACATCTTTCCCCCAAACTGCTGACTGACATATTTTCTCATATCACTAGAGGGAGCTGCCTTCTTGCTTCTAGCAGAGGGAGAACTGATTAAATTGGTGGAATCAGCACAGAAGTGTATCAGCATGGTTTCAGCTAATTGTGCTCTGATTGATAGCGCTGAGCTAAGGCAGCTCTTCCTGTTCCCTTGCAAAGCCCACCCTGTGCTTTGTATTTTCCAAAGCTTCAGTGAGCTCCATCCTCAGCCTGCAAACGCCTCTGAAGTGTCTGCAATGATGGGGTCGTGACTTGAGGGAATTTGGTATAACTGATGAGGAACAGAAGGACCATTCCATGGAAATTTGGGCTGGTGGTTGGGTCCAGGTTGAGGCCCAGCTCCCTCCTGATCTCCTGCAGCAGGAGCTGCCCTGCTGCTCTGCGGGAGGGGCAGCAGCAGGGTGAGGTGCTGCCATGTGCTGCAACATCTGGCCGGGAGCTGAACTCGGGCCAACCCTCCACACCAGAGGATTTAGACACAAACACAGAATATGTGGAGGGCAGGAGCAGCACAGGCCACATTAATCCCCTTGTTTAGTAAGCAGCTACTCTTCAGTGACAAGTGGGATACCAGACGTATTTATGAAGGAGAGAAGAACCTGATTCAGCAGCCCTGGAAATGCACATTTCCCAGGTGCTCCAGGGTGCAGATCAGCACATCGATTTTCCTGAGTGAACAAGCACAGCCTTCAAGTGGAGAGTCTCTTGCTCAGGGGCTGCTCTTGGCTCACAGGTCCTGCTGAAGGAGGGCCAAACAGCCTGTGCTGGGTATCTCAGCTGTGATCAGGAGTTACCAACCCTCTTTTCTGCACCTCCATTTCCCTCTCATCACTCCAGCTCTGTTCCTGCACATTAACAGAGTGCTGGAAAGCCAGGTGGTGTTTCACTCACCTCCCTCACCTGAGCAACACCTTGAAATAATAAAGCAATTGAGCCAACACAGTAATTTTGGAGAGGGGAAGGATTGCCCAAAATGGGGCAAACAGGTTAATTCTTTCTGGATCTGTTGCTCTGCTCCACAGCAGCATTTCAGGGCACTTTGCACCCCGTATTTCTACACATCCAGGGAATTATTCAGTCAAAGTTGTGCTTATGCTTAAGTTGCAAGTCTGTATTTTTGTAATAGCTGGGTTGGTCTGATTGCTGACACGGGCAGAAAGAGGAAAAGCTGTCCTTGAGTAAAGCAGCAGTAAAATGCTTCTGCCTTGCTTCAAGTGATTAGAAAAATGAGACTTTTAGCCTGGCTTTTTTAATTATATGTCAGGGAGATTCTACAGGGCTTTACTGAGATTCTGCAGGTGCAGCGGAAAGTGATTTAATAAATAGCATTTTTTTTCCCAAGGCTGAGTGTGTGCACGTTGGAGCTATCTGGGGAGGCAGTAAAATGCCATTCATCATCACAGAAAAGGATGGGAAGTTTAGCCAGATGGTATTTTCTTTAATGCAGGATGTTGCAACACAAGAAATGCATCTGGAAATAGCCACAATTAGGAAAATTATGTTCAAAAGCAGTGAAAACAGATCAAACTTTTTAATCACTTGGAGATCAATACCACTGGTCAGGCTTTGAGCAGAACAACAATAGCATTGTTAAGCTTCAGGCACAAGTTAGAAATATTTGCCAGGTTTTAAACTATATCCCAATAGATGATCATACTTCCAAGTGGCCCAGAGATTAGTATTAAAAGCTACTCAGACAACTTAGCATCAACAAATTTAGCTTGTAATTTTTTTTTGTAATAAAATGATCTTATTTGTTAGTATTGAAGGAGCTTTTGAAAGTGGTGAGTGTCTGTTTACCTGCTGAAGAACTATTCACTTTTCTTTTTATTCTATTGCATTGCTTCAAAATTTCCCTGTAGAAACAACAGCTCTTTCACCCACTCACTTTTCCTAAATATGCCATTTCACAAAATCATCTCTAGCAACCATCAGCATTGAAGAGTCTGAATCAGTCCTCAGAACTAGAAAGATTGGCTAAAACCAAAAATACTTTTAAAAGGATGAACTCTTCCTTTGGCATGTGCTTTCTAGGTAATTCGGTGTGATTTTGCCTTTTCCAACCACCCTCCAAGCCCAGGAAATGCCCATTTCCAAAATAAAAGATGAGATTTTTCATTCAGTCCCTCGATTCTGAAAAGGAGGGGGTTAAGAAAAACCTCCCATAGTAAGTGGTAAGTGAAATGTGCAGTCAGGCTGTTTATAAAAACAGAGCAGCAGCCTAATAGAAAATCTGCACCAGGCTGGAAGATTTAATACTTTATTTCACTCACACCCACGTAAACACAAACCCCATCCTGGCATGCAAACAAGGCCACGTCTCTGCTCCTCCTGTGTTAAAAATCCTTCAGCATTTAAAGCAAAAACAAACCCTGCATGTTGTGGGCTTATCCTGCAGCGTGGGGCAATTTGGATTCAGATGATCTGCAAAGAGGCACAGATTTTATCTCAAGTTTCCAAGTCAAAGCTATTTCTATTTATGACCCCCACTTCAATTCATTTATGACTCTGGTTGCTGTGACAGTGGCACAGCACAGAGTAAACACCAAACCTGTTTGCATAAGCTGAGCAATTCATCTGAGGAGCTCAAAGCAGACAAGAACATCTCTCTGGTAAACATTACATCACCTGCAGTGTCCAAGACAGGCAGGGGAGTTACAATAAGGAAGGAGCAGGGAAATAGGTGCCCCTGGAACAAGGAAGAAAGCATCTCCACTTAAAAATGAAAGCTTTTTTCCAGGGGTTTTTGTCCCCCTGTGGCAAAAGAGGAATCAGCCTGCACCCCAGTACACATGGAGGGGACGCGAGGGGTGCAGCTCAAATTCCCAAAGAAATGACCTGTTGGGAAGCTTTTCTTTTGTACCTGGTGGATCTGATCCTGTGGGTGCAGCAAAGGAGCAGTGGGACCAAGAGTGACAATAACCCACTCTCTGGAATTCAGGCTTAGAACAGGAATTGTTCCCCAGTCCTTCTCTTTCCTGGCATAGACCCTCAAGTTTTACCTCTTCCCAATACTTGCAGGACTTCACGCTCACAGATTGTTTGACAAGATGTAGGTAGTGACATTTTCCTTCTACAGTTATGGCAGAAGAAGCAAATGTATGCAGAGAAGTTATTTTGGGAATAAAGGCAGATGTCAGATTTGGGACGCTTCCAAAAATAGGCCCTGGGAGGATTCAGAAGGAAAATGCAGTAGGAGCAATGCACACATTCCCCTTGTGATGATCCCTTGTTTATGTATCAGGACTCGGACATTTTTGGGAAGTGCAGTCAGGTAATGCAGCAGAGAAGGCTGAGAAACAAATGCCCTGGAACTCTGTTGGAAATACCTTGGTACTGTCAGATTATTTCCAAGGTGTACTGGCCTCACTGGTGAGCCCTGCTGGGAAAACACTTCATAAATGCTTAAATCCCAAAGGATTTTGACAGTGTAGAAACTTTCAGGGCAGCAACGGGAATCTGAAGGCATCTGGTTCTACTGTCTGCCTCTTGTTAACTCTGATATTTCTCCAGCTGGCAGCCATTAAATGAAGAACAGGTTCTTTTAATTAAATGGTGACTGTTACCATCTATTTTCTAAACTTCTGCAGGTGAGGGAGGCTGTAGCTACAGAGAGCTGGAACACAAACACAGGAGCCACCTGGACATTTTGAGGCAAACCTCCCTGCTGCTGGCTCACAAACTGAAGGTCAGTGAAGGTGCTGCTGCCCCTGGATTTGGGTGTGCTTAGGTGATAATCAGTTGGCATCAGCTGATCTGCAGCAGGTTTATAAACCCCCAGGGAGCTATAAAAACAGCTTTATTTGCTGTTTGGAGATCTTCCTGTAGCTCTGGTGGGTAAGAACAGGTTGCTGTGCTCCAACCAAAGCAGTGTTTGTCCTGCCTTTCTCTTGGAGTTGGCTGCCCTTTGCTCCCCAGCTCTGAGGTGTTGTGTCACCTGTTTAAAAACATGATTCATGGTGTGTCATTTCCTAACACAGATCCATCAGCTCCAGCAGAAACAGCAGCTTATGGTGCTGAGGGAGAAAGCAAAGCAAGAGCTTCGGGAAAGCCAGAGGTTTTTGAGTGACTTGCTGCAGCACAGCTCTGAGGTAAGTTATCATTTCATATCCTGGGTTAACACCTCTAGGTTCAGCAAAATGTTCCTCCAATCCCCACTGGGTTTTATTCTCACTTAGAGTCTCTTAATTAAAAGAGGTGTTCTAACTCACACAAACTGTAGATCAGAGTAACTTTTTGGAAGTGCCAAGGTCTCTCAGGTAACAGAGTCCCTTAGACTGTCCCTTGGCGTGTTGATCTCAAATCACTGAGGTGCTGCAGCTTTTAGTGTCTATGGCTGGTTTTCTTGTAAAATCAAGAGAAGGTTTTGAGTCCTCAGGAGATAATCACAGTGGTACTTGCTCAGGCATGAGAGACTAGTGAGTTGCTAATATTGACCAAAAAGTATCCTCTGAATTATCCTTTGCATTATCTACAACGAGGTTCTTTCCCAAGAGGATGAGGGGAGAAGGCTTAAAAGTTCTGCCTTTCAAATAGATCATGGAGGTCTCTGGATAATTTCTGTGTGTGCAGGAGTGCAGGAGCTCCAGAGGCAGTGATCCTTCTGTGCCAGGATTGTACCACACGGAGCAAACACGGAAAGGGCACCAGTTGGAAGGTGACCACGCTGCTGGCAGGTACAGGAGGCAGGATGCAGTGAGACACTCTGATAATTTGGCCTGTGGTTTGATTGTATGAACAATTCAGGGCACTAAAGCAGTTGCAATACAGTCTTTTTACTCTGATTTATGCCCAAACCATAATATTAACACCTTCCAATCTTGGGGGAGATGCTGCATTTTTAAAAGGTAAAAGGCCCTTTGAAACTTGTGGGATAATATAATTTTCCTCATTTTGCATTAGCCTCATATACCCTGGTGGGAATGAGAATATTGTATGTGCACATTTTTATGTTCATTTAAAGTGGCATAAAGACCTGAGAATTGCTTCTAGGGTCTTATGGATGCAATTACCAGAAAGGCACCTTTGCACAGCTAGAACTTTCAACATCACATAAAAATGAGCAGCATTCTGGTTTGAAAAAGATTCAGCTTCCACAGAGGCTTAGCTATGAAAGGTAGGAATTGAAATAGTATCTGTGACTGCAATAAGGAAATATTTCCATTCTTTTTACCTTCAGTAATCAAGAAATGTGTTCACTGAAACAACCTGCATTGAAGATAGAAAGAGTTCACACTCCAGTGGATCCCAAAATAGTGGGAGAGAGAAAACCTCTGGGAGGAAGAGGTTCATATTGCTCAGTGCTGCAAGAAGGTGACTGCTAAGTTGAAGGATTTTGTGGTATTGGGAAAACAACACTTCTTAACACATCATTAGAAACAGTGAAACATCCAGGGGCTGGGATGTGTAATCACAGGATGGCTCGGGTTGGAAGGGACCTTAAAGATCATCTCATCCCAACCCTTGCCATGGACAGGGACACCTTTCCCTAGACCAGGCTGATGAAAGCCCCATCCAGCCTGTCCTGGAACAAAATTTGGTAACTGACTTTGAAAATTTTGATGTAAATACTTATATTCATTACCCATATCTAAACAATAGCGATCTCCCTTTGTACACTGGACCTCTCTACGGAAAATTTTCTTGGGATCTGGGAGTTATTTACCTTATTGATGGGCCCCTTTTTCCTTTTACCTGTTTACCGTGATTGCACTTAAAAGTGAGTTTAGTTCATACCTTGCTCCTGTGAGTGAACAGCCATGGGGTGACTCCTCTGGCTCTGAGGGCAGTGCACGGGCCTGGCTTCCAACTCTTTGCGAAGGTGCCTTGAGTTCAGGAATGGACGTCAACTTGTACTGTGGGAGTTGTTTTTTTCGGTCTCTCTTTTTCCTTCTGTTCCAGATATTTTATTCATAGTGACGTTGATTCCTTTCCTTAGGATCCCTGGCAGCAGATCACAGGGAGCCGCCACACAACCATCAAACTGCGAATCTGTTGTCGCCTTTGGTGGCTCTGCCCCATGGGGAGACCCGTGCAGGGGACAACTCTGGAGAGAGCAGTGACCAGGCCAGCTGCAACAGCCAGGTATCACCAGCTCTGGGAACAGTCTGAGAGGTGTTTTTCTCTGAGTTCAGGGTGTCTTTTGGCTTTTAGTCCCTCTATCAGTGACTCTGATGCTCTGCTCTGTCCCCAGTGCAGCGCAGCCATTCCGCTCTATGGAGGCTCCGGCACGTTCTGCCGCCTCAGCCTGGCCCTGGCGCAGCAGTGCCTGAGGGGAGAGGAGCTGCGGGCTCGACACCAGGCCACCCTCCTCCAGCTCCGCAAAAAGGCTCTGAGGGAGAAGGCCAGGGCCGAGCTGGCCTGGTTGGGCCACCAGAGATGGTGAGGGGGCACAATGGGCAGGACACCAAACCTGCCATGGCGGGGACAGGGCCCTCAGCGCCACAGACCTGCCAGGCCTGGACTGCTCTTCTTCTTTTTCTTCCTTTTAGGGAAAGAGAACAAATATAAAACCCTTCTCTCAGAAAGCAAGTGTAGGTATAACAGGAGAAGAGGAGAGGAGTCTGCGTGGTTTTAGTCTCTCCAGAGCAGAGCTGAGCTTCCAACTGCAGCCTCCTTTGGGGTGGTGTGAGGCGCCAACTGGGCTGAGGAGCCCTCAGGGACTGTGAGGGGGAGCCCTCAGTGCTGACTGAGATGAGGAACCCTCAGGGACGGTGAGGGGTGTCTCTCAGTGCTGATTGGGATGAGAAGCCCTCAGGGATGGTGAAGGGTGTCCCTCAGCACTGACTGAGATGAGGAACCCTCAGGAGACGGTGAGGAGTGTCCCTCAGCACTGACTGGGATGAGGAACCCTCGGGGATGGTGAGGGGTGTCCCTCAGCACTGACTGAGATGAGGAACCCTCGGGGACGTTGAGGGGTGTCCCTCAGTGCCAACTGGGATGAGGAGCCCTCGGGGATGTTGAGGGCTGTCCCTCAACACTGACTGAGATGAGGAGCCCTCAGGGACTTGAGGGGTGTCCTTCAGCACTGACTGGGATGAGGAGCCACTGGGGATGGTGAGGGGTGTCTCTCAGTGCTGATTGGGATGAGGAGCCCTCAGGGACGGTGAGGGGTGTCCCTCAGCGCCGACTGGGATGAGGAGCCCTCAGGGACGTTGAGGGGTGTCCTTCAGCGCCGACTGGGATGAGGAGCCCTCAGGGACGTTGAGGGGTGTCCCTCAGCGCCGACTGGGATGAGGAACCCTCAGGGATAATGAGGGGGTTCCTTCAGTGCTGACTGAGCTGATGGACCCTCAGGGATAATGAGGGGTGCAGTGTGAGCACTCCCAGTCCACCGTGTCCCTCACCAGTGCTGTGCATTGAGTACTCAGGGGACTCCATCTGCCTTGGGACAGGTCCAGGCACCACAGCCCCAAGGCTGGGAGATGTCCTCTCAATCTTGAAGAACTTTCTGCAGAGCCCTCCATAGCTACTGCTGGTTTCAGAGGAGCTCTTCTCCCACCTCTGGTATTGTTTTCCGAAGGGCAGTAAATTCAAGGCATTTAATTATCTGATTGTGATTCTCATCTTTCTCTGATCTCCAGTGTTCTGGAAAACCTGCAGGATAGTCATGGAGCCTCTGCCATGGCAGCAAAGCAGTGTAAAATCCTCATGGAGCTGAAACAGGAGCAGGTAATGCTGCAGTGAGAGGAGCTGGGCTTCATCTCATAACTAGTGGGAAGATGCAGCACAGGGAATTGCTGGAGCAAGTGGGGTTTGCTTTTAAAAAAAAAAAAGTCACTTTGTATGTGTTATTCTGCTTGTTTCCTACATTCAGTGAGGTGTTTTTTGTGCCAAAGTCAGCAGTCTGTAAATCTTGGATAAAAGAAAACATCTTTTTATATCTTGTTTTCTGCTACTTCGCTGTTATTGTGGATTTTTCTATTTATGCTATAACAAACAGGTCATGTAATATAGGTTTTCACTGATTTATGCAGATTTATGCTTCTGATGTTGAAATACATTAATTTAATCTGACAGCTAATTTTATAGTCTCAGTTATTCTGCTATGCGGGGTTCATAATTACACTTGGTAGTCAGAAAGTGTGTCCTGCTCCTTATGTAGTACAAGCCTGTTCCTTTCCTTAAAGGGATTCCTAATGCAAACCACAAGCATCCTGTAGTTTTGAATGATCTGAAGATAATTAATTTTTAAAGGTCTCACCTCTTGACTCCCCATTGAAATATCCCCTTATCTGTCATTACTTTTCACAGGTAAACCCCCCCCTTAAGCCCCCAGTGAAAAATAAAACTGCAAAATTTTTTACAAAAAAAGGAGACAAACCTGCATATTGATTTTTCGGGGTGTTTTGTGAGTAGTATGTTAAGAAACTTTATACGTATTTTTAAGTAGGTCTTGTGCTCTTATGCTCCTTTCCTTTTCTGCTTTGCGTAGGCAGAAATCCAGCACCTACAAAACATCTACAGGGCAGCCCATCAAGAAAGAAAGCTTTTGTTAAAGCAGCAAAGAGAAATCTTAATGATGCAGCATTCAACAGCACAACTCCAGGAAAAGCTGCACAGTTTGTCTGGGAAGCAAGAGGTTGTGAAGTCACAGTCACTGGATGTCCCGGTGGGTTTTTGGGTGGATCAGAGCTGAAGCCAGAGCTGATCTTACAGGTAAAACCTTCTGTTACCTTTTCTTTTTAGGTTGTGAGGAACCCAGCAACTGAAGAAGCAATAAAGCTGAAGAAAATGAAGCTTATTTCTGGCCCAAAGTCCTACTCCTCTTCAGCAGAGTCTGCAGCCCTCCCAGAAAGGCCTGAGCTGTCAGGGAGTAAAGAGAGTTGTCTCCAGCTAAAGCATAAACAGAAGAAACACAAGGGGTAAGTAAAACCCTTTCTCAGTGATAGCTGAAGATAAGAAACAATCCAGTGGAGCAGACTGAGACAGTTATGTCCTAGATAATTGTGTGAGCTTCAAATACCCCAAAGAGGGGAGTTTTTATAATGATAATTTTGAAAACCTTTATGATCAAGCAGGTGATGCATAAAGATCACTGCTTGTCATTCTGACCGACCTAGTGTCCCAAATGGTGAGTTCCTCAGGGCACTTTTAATGATGCCACATAGCTACTAATAATAGTTCACGTTTTCATCATGGCTTTTAACAGCAAACTCAAACCTCTTTGCAACTGTATATTAATTAGACTTCAAAATACCCACACGGAATGAGTAGAAATGTATTGATTTAATTGGTGAAATTCTCTCCTTTGTCATCCTCCCTGTGTATCACTTAACCCCTCAGAGCAGGTTTGTGTTTCACTGAGGATTTAACCACAGAAGGATTTTGTAATACCCAGGGCTAAATTTCATGCTTAAATTAAAGCATAAAGGTGTCATGTAAAATGCTCACAGTGAGAAGTAATTTCAGAGTTTAGGCAGAGAAATCACCACCTTCCTGTTTCCCAAGAGTTGTATCCCCAACATCCCTGTCTGCTTCCCTCTGGGATGGAGGAATGAGAACCCAACAGCATCCACACAGCTCAGAACTAAACCTATTTTGGTTCAGGAAGAAAATGTTAAAGAAAAATACATATCTCTATGAATTAAAACCCCTTTTCATTCAGTGTACCCAGAGCTTTAGCAGAATGGTGAGTCAGGTTTGTGCATTTACTTAAGTCCCCACAGGGAAAGGCTTTCAAATAAATCCCTGCATGGAACTGATCTATAATTCATGGTGTTATTGATTACAAGTCAGAGGAATCTTTAAAAGGTTTCTTGGCTGTGCTTTCACTTCTTATTACTGACAAGCCTGCTCATAGGAGAACAGTGAATATTGGTGTAAATCCAGAGCAGCCAGGGCCTGCTGGAACTCAAATGCACCCAAATTCAGGCTGATTGTCCACAGATCTCTGTCCTGTGTAAGAGTGCAGAGTGGGAATTCTGCTATTTATCCACCAGCATGGGTATGTTCATATTTTATACTGATCAGGAAGGTAGTTAATAGGCAGGGCTGTAAAGGGATGGAAAGGATGGGGAAATGCTTTGAAAACTGAAACCAAACTGAAATAATAAATCACCAACATGCAGAAAAAACTGCTGGTTTGGGGTTTTGCTAATGGATGTTAAATACTAGAAACAAATGATAAACGTGTAATTCTTATAAATAGACAAACTTTTAACTAAGAATTAGAGATATATGTCCTTACACATTAGTGGTGTTGAATACTACATAGGCCTCCTTTTTCACCTTAAAAAATAAACAGGAATTTACTTTCTGGATATTCATCTTGTTAATATCTTCAAGAACATATTTACCTTTTTTAAACTGGTATTAAAGTAAAAACAAGTCAAAAAACCCAGCAAAACCAAACCAAAAAAACCCAGATGCATTTTTTTGTTTGTTTTTTTCTGGACAGAATAACTTACTCAGCTGTTAATTATAGAACTAAGGGAAAAGCCTGTGAGTGTGAGTCATGTTGCCTTGTGCTTTTGCAGTAAGGAAACTGTTTAGAAAGTTCAAAGTCACCATCAAAATCAGTATCTGATGTCCCAAATGTCCATAAAGCTATGTTTGAAGTAGAAAATTTAATGAGAATTGTTGAAATCTGATATGCTATTTGGAAACAGAGGAGGCAGACAGGTCCAGAGTTTGACCCTGGTTTTGCTTTTTGAGTTCTAATGTTGTTTTTTTTTTTCAGTCTCCTCTTGTTCCTGTCTATGAAGGTTTGAAATCTGACTGTATAAAATACAATATCAAGTGAGAGGGAGGGGATTGGAGAAATAAATACACTATTCAGAGTGTTTCTGGCTTTACTAATTTGCTGGTTTAGAAACACTCTGGAGATACTATCAAGCACTACCAGAAGCATTTAATTTGTACCTTTGACTTCATATGGATTTGCCATGACTAACTTGGAAACACAAACCCCACTCCCAATCATTAATCCTTTGTCCAACTGTTTACAGCTTTTCTACTGAGAACAAGGGAACACTGGGACACCACCAGAAGCAGGCAGAGGAGTCCCCAGGTTTGGAGCAGTCCCTTGGTGTGGAAATGTCTGGAATGGTGGCCAGGAGAGTGTGTGGTGCTGCTGGTGAAACCACAGGCTCAGTCTTTAACCATAAAGACTGCAAAAACACAGGTACCCAGCACAGAATTCTGCAGCAAACCATGTCTGTGACCACTGACTCATCTTAGGGCAAAAGTTGAAGTCTCAGCTGCTCTTTGGAGCAGTTCAAATGATCTTTCAGAAGAGGACTTTGAGCTAATTAGCCCCTGAGAGAGAACTTGGGAAGTTGAGATGTTCCTTGGTTGCCTCTAGTGTGAGTTTTGGTGCCAGGATCTGCTTGGGCTTAGCAAGAATGAGTAGGAAAGGTGCAAGTTGCTTTGTTGAGGCAGCAGCTGTGCACAGATGAAGAAAGAAAGGGTAGAAACTTCTGGAATTTGGCTTTCCAGTTGCTGCCATGAAACTGGATGATACTTAAAGTGATGATTGATAAAGTCACTGGTCCTTTCAGCTGCTGATGGTGTGACTAGAAATGTGTAGGGCAATGGTTACTCAAATTATAGATGACTTGAAATAAGACTGAGCTAAACAAAAAGCCAAAGGAAAGTTATTAATATGAAAAAGTAGCACCAGAAACATGGTAATTTAATGTTGTATCTTTCAGAACTCATTGCTCAGGATAATGTTTTATTACCTCTGGAACATGTAAATTCAGCTAAAATGGATGAACCCATATCTACACCAATCACGAGAGAAGGCAGGAAGTGTCCACTTCAGGTAAGGATGCCTCTGGAATTCCACTAATGCCTAAAGAAATGGTGCCCTGGGTTATATTTGCCTTATGGCAGGACCAGCCCAAGACTCATTTGGCAGTTATGACATTAAGTAAGAATCAGTCTGATGTGTTGGTTACATTCACTTCAACTAAACACTAAATTTTGATCTGGGCTGGTTCACCAGTTTTCCCACCCCTTCCATGTTCTCTGTGCTCTTAAGTGGTGACAATGGGTTTAACCCATCTCCTGTGGGTAAGTGCTGTGCTGCTCCAGGGGAAACTAAACCTGTTCCTAGAGCACTAAACTATTTCCCAGAGCATCTGCAGAGACCAGTCCCTTCCCTATTTCCCACCTCACTGATACAGCCCCAACATGGATATAAGTGCTCAGGAGTCCCTATGTCCTTATATATCTTAGGGATAACATGTAAATTTAATCTGATCTCAACTATTCTTTCTGCCAGCAAAGATATTTCCCTTAAGATATTAACTGTGTCTCTTAAATATTTACATTCTAGGAGCCTGTGCTGGAGGAAAAGGCACTTTTTTCAAAGCCAAAGGTGGATCCTAAAGGCAATGAAGATATTAGTCCATGTGGCAGCAAGTTCACAGTGAAAAGCTTGGGGATGCTTTCTACCTGGTGTAACTTGTGCATGGTTCAGGCAGAGAATACTCCTGAAAAAACAGGTAAATCATATTTAATGCTATTATGTCCAATCTGTTTCAACCACTTCACTCAAACTTCAATCCAGACAGAAAGAGAGACAGTCTTCTCATTTATTACCAAAGTGTCTTGCTCACTATATCCAATATATAAATCAGTGCTGGGCAAGATGGGGGGGATCTCTCCAAGGTTTATTAGGAGATATGATTACACTGCTTCCTCAGAACAAAATTATAACTTATTCTGATTGTATCATTAACAATTTAGCCTCTTTTGAGGCTTTTTTTTCAGTAATTTAGGGGTGTTCTTTTTAAAAGAACATAGATCAGTTGAAGATAGACTTTGACAGGACACGCTGGAGTTATTTTTGTTTCCAGGTTTTATCCTCAGTTCATATTTCTTACTCCTCAGTAGGACATATAAAAAAATAAAACTGTCTGTTTATATATGAGTCAGTTATATCATTTGCATAGTTCTGGGTATGCATAATCTCTGTATTATAAATATTTACATATTGTGGCACTATTTTGTATTTGTGTCATTTTTCTAATGAACCATCTTTCTGCATTTAATCCTGGATACCATAGTGAGGGAGACTATAGATTTGTGGATCCCAAGTGATCTATCAGCAACCTCTTCTAGAAAATACCTTTTAATGAAATGCTGATTTAAAAAAAATTCTTTTAAATGTTCCAGTTAAAGAAGTGGAAGTGCCTGTTTCTTCTGAGATCCATCAGCTGGATGACAGTCAGTGTTTGAAGCATTTGGACCGTGTTTCTCATGAAGCTTCTGATGAAGAACTAAATTTAAAAGCGTTTTCTGAAGGATTTGCTTCCACTGAATCATCATCCAAGTCAAACAACTTCTTTTTGAAATGTGAAAGTGCCAAATCAGCCTCTTCACCCCCAGAATTTCAGAGGGTGTCTGCAGTTCGGATTGACATCTCGGAAAGCTCCATTTCAGATTCAGAATTAGAGCTGAAACATGGAGAGGGCACAGCTGTCAGTGTCCCAGAAGAGTTTGTCCATCACAGTGGTGATGTGTTTCCTGATCTTTCAAAAGAGGTGCCAATAGCAATAAGTAATGGAAAGGAAACATCACTTACTGATGAACATGAACTGCCTGAAGATGACAGCGCTGAGATTTCATCACACTCCCAGAAATACCCTGGAGATGTGTTGGATCGTGGCTGCACTGATCATCTGCTTTCTTTCATTCCAGCAGACAAAGCAAATGCCTCCAAAACCAAGCCAGCACGTTCCTCCCAGTCTGATAACCCTGAGGAGAGAATGGATGAGCCACATCTGGGTGCCTCTGGAAGCTCCAGTAGAAACAAATCCTGTCCTCAGGAGGTCACAAAACAGGGTAATGATGCATCTGCCAGTTCTTCATGCAGTGATGATATTTACTCACCTAAGATCTATGAACAGCAGAAACCTAATTCTACGACTAACAGAGTGTTAGGGGAAATTAACTGTTCATTTGTGAATCAGAATAGAAACCTCATGGGTTTTCCACCAACAGTTTCTTTGAAACATCGAAATTTAGTTACTGACCAGCTTGGGAACACTGTTTCTTTTCTGCCTGACAGAGATTTTGCAAATAACAAATTGCTAACAAGTCTGTCTCCCCAGAGGGGACTCTTTTCTTCTGCCTCCTCAAAAAAGCAATTGTTTCAGGCTGAGAACTGCTCTTCCAAAGGAGAAGATGATGCAACCTCTATTAGTGATAAGGGTCTCTCTCCAACTGCTGAGGATGCCTTGTCGGAAATCCTCTCTCCCGTGGATGAAGTATTGTCCTATGGAAGTGCTGACTTGCCATCCTCTAACAAAAAGGATTTGTCATTTCCAAGTGAAGATCTTCGTCCTCGCTCTTTAGGTGCAGGTGCAACGAAAAATGATGATCCTACCTCCAGCACAGATGATTTCCCATCCCCACCAGAACAAATGACAGGCTCAGAGGCCGGTCAGGGTATGGATGAAGATATATCACTGACAATGGATGCATTACCCCCATTACCTGATAACATCATGCCTCAAGAATTTCCCCTGCTCAGTCAAGAGACAATTGATGCTTTTTCAACTCAGGCTGGTTGTCTCTCAGAACAATCTTCACTTCAAGCCATTTCCAGCTCAAAGGAGGACTTATCAGAACACCAACAAGGAGAACACGAGGCACCTTTGCAGCATTTGGAGCTCCAGCCTGTGTCAAACTCTGTTTCTTCTGGCCAGGCCAGTAAAAGTCCTGACTTATTAATGAAACAATGTACAACACACTTCATGCTGCCCAGCACTGAGGGGGACAGTGATGACCCATTGCTATCATTTGAAATTGGGGACAGAGTGCTGGTAAAGCAGAGCCAGCCTGGAACCCTGATGTTCAAAGGACAGACTCATTTTGCCAGTGGCCACTGGGCTGGTGTTGCACTGGACAAAGCTGAAGGTGACAGTGCTGGAACTTACCAAGGGGTGAAGTATTTTGAGTGTGTCTTTGTCAGGCCTGAGGAGATCTCACTCCTGTTGGGGGATAATAAAAAGACTTCCAGTTCCACTGGGGATGAAGACTCTGACTCCTGTGATGATGAACCCTTCAAAGGGGACTGCAGATATTCTGGAGGTGATGAGCAGAGAGTGGGGTTTACAGAGGAGAAAGCAGAAGACACAAAAAGTGCAGGAGGTTCAGAAGTAAAAGAAAGCCAGCCCAGGTTACACTCTGCCTTGCTGTCTAGAAAAGATCAAAAGTTTCCACATTGCAACCAGTATAAGTGTACAGAATTTCTCTGTCAAAGGAACTTAATGTGCTTGGGATCAGATAAGGAAAAAACAGAACTGGCACAAATAAGACAAAGGATAATTGCAGCTGTGCTTCCAATGAAAAGCAAGACCAATAACACAGATGAGGTAAACACAAGCAAAAATATTTGTTGCTTGGTAGAGGATCAGAAAAGAATTAAACTTGCTGATGATGTTGCAAGTGAACTCGGTAAAAAACTTCTGTTTGACGTTTTAATTGCATTTTCTGAAACAGCTCAACACAAATATAAAAGTGCCTTTGAAAAGGACATGATGAATTACAGCAAAGGCCTAAGGCAAGGAGACAATCAGAAACTGTTTCTCCTCAAAGAAAATTCAGCTGCTGTCTTATCTGAACCATCAGCAAAGGTTTCTGATGTTTTCCTGGGTGATTTTGATACGCTTTGTATTCATGGTTGTCACACAGTAGCAGAAAGAATTGTAACTAAATTTATAGATGATGCAGTTAAAGCATATAAGAAGATTAAAAGAAAACATGGATCAAAAGCAGATAAGATACTTCATTTATCTTCAGAGACTTCTCCAACCACTCTGCCAGTAAGTACAGTGGGAGAGTTTTTATTTAAAGCGTTGGACCTGAAGCTGGGTCTATACAGGCAAGAATTTGTGTGGCCCAGTTTTTCATCATTCATGAAAATTACATTGTGTCAACCTTAGGAACCAGGTTTCTGCCTTAATCTGACCCATTCCTCATTTAAGGAATTATCCCACGGCCAGTTGGATAGCATGTGTATGAGGGGAAAGGATGAGCTGAGCATGGGGATAAGAGCTACAGATAGTCCAAACAAAGCAAATGGGAACTTCCCTGTTGGAATTTGTCACTTGTCAAAACTGATAAATCTGCACAAACTTGATTTTGATTCATTTCAGAGCAAACCTGGGCACTTGTCAGCTCTGCCTAAGTCCTTTGCAGCTCCTGGCTGTGAGAAAACTGCTTTGGGGGGAGAGCAGTCCACCTTTAGAACAAAAATGTTTCAAAATGTCAAATTTTCATGGAACTTCAGATTTGGAATTCTTCCTAATTCTGAATTTTGCCCAATGCAGTTAAAATAGGTATTTTTTAAATGATGTATCACTAAGGCTTTCTATGAGACCATGAGTAAGAAGACGGTTTTAAAAGTAACCTTAATTAGTTGCTAATAATCTCAATACCTCTAAAAATTGTGGGAAAACATAGAGTATATCATCTGGTGCCTTTTTTTTTTTTCCTCTCTCCTGAAGTTCCTCAATAAAATCCTTGATGCTGGTGTTTTTGGAAGCTCTGAAGACTTTGTTCAGCCTAATTCTGACCAACATATGCTGGTGAGACAAAGACAAAAGCAATACTTGTACAAATTAGATCAGTGGCACTCAGCTCCTTGGAAGAAAACTGTGGAAGTTCCTCTTGTGATACCACATTACAGTTCTTACGTTAGAAACTTGTCTGGATGTGCTGTAGAAGAATTATGGACCCCAGAAAACATAAATTCAAATTTCAGGAGCATCAGTGTGCCAAAGCTCTCTGAATGTAACGATTTCCCAGGGAATGATTTGGAAGCAGAAAGCAAGAGGATGTATAATCAGGTATTTTTAAAGCACCACCTGTTAATTAACATTTCTGGTGTTTTGTAAGCTGACTCAGATAATATTTAATATTAATCTGACTGCTAACACAAAGTGTAGCTAAAGGAACACTGGAAGGTACTGCAAAGTAAAGCTGGTGATCTACTGCAAAATAATTCCAGTAGAATAGAGGTTCTTGCTGTGAATCAAGGCTTTTGCCAGAGTTCTTCAGACTTGAGACCCTGGACACCTGACACCAGCTGTAGGAACCTCAGTGATGCAGGTGCTGTCAGGAAATCCTGCCCTAAGATTCAAACCTCTCCTGTCACCCTCCAAAATCCTTCAGAAGTGCTGAGAAAGTGTTTGAAAGGGCATCGGTGAGAGGTTCAGTTGTGTCAGTGCTGTGGTTTTGTTGTTCCAGGTTATATTTGATTTGACCCGGGAGTTGTTACGTGCAGAATATCAAGTGACTGCAAATCCAAACACTTTCCCGTGGATGAAAATAAACGTGGGATCTCGCTGTTCCAGGAGAACAGATGTCAGTGATGTCAAGGTACGTTCTGGGAATGTGAAGTACAGTAACAAGAGTCAGTGAAGAGAGCAGGTGTTGCAATGGCAATGAGAAATGGGAAATTTGGGAGGGTTATGGCAGTGGAACTGATTGGGGAAGAAAACAGCATTGCCCTGAAATGCCTGAATAAATACAGACTGAGCTGATCAGTCAAAAGATTCCAAATGTATGGAGCTCTGTAGAGGAATGAGCCTAAATCATCCTAATTATGACTACTTTAGATTTAACTTTAAAAGTAATATTATGACTAAAATGTGTTGATTGGCCAATATTGATCAGTTCTTAAACTTGGGGAGTTTTCTGGCCTCAAAGCTGAATCTTCAGTGCCTGTCACTGATCTACAACATTCACAGTGCCACAGTTCCTATGAGGCAAATCCTTTCCAGCCTTTTTTTCTTTTGTAGACGTTTGTTCAGGGTGAAATTATTAAAATAATGAACCTGGAAAAGAATGACTTAGAAATGAAAAGAAAATTCCTAAATATGACCAAGTATGGAAACTGTAAGAGAGACAGACTGGACCTTATTCTGGTAAGCAGACTTCCAAATTAGAAAGTCTTGTGCTTTTGTGAGAATCATATTTTCTTAATTACTTCAGAACTTCAAGTTATTGCTTTTCTTTTCAGCACACTTGCAATAATAAATCTAGTATTTCCCGTTCTGGTGAGTAGTTTAATATAGCAATATATAAAAAATATTTTATTATATGTCTTATATACATATATAAAGCTGTTGGATTGGGTACAGTGTTTCAGTACCTTTCAGAACCAACCATATTCCTCCTCTTGAGCTTATTCTTGTTATATTTTAGATTCAGGAGCTCCGTAAAGAAGAGTCTCAGTGGACTTATTATGGTGATGATGAATTAACAGTGAAGATGAGGATGACTGAAGGCATATTTAATAGCTTGATCCTTGATACAATCAGAGTTCTTAATAAGATTTATCTGAGAAAAGCCTGTGATTAGAAGTTTTTCCTCATGGGCCCTAATGGAGGAATTTTAATCTCTGATTTTTTCCTTTATTTTTCAGTCAAGAAATGAGTGATTTAAGAACTTTAGCTCTGAATTTGTACCCAATACCAGTGTGGCCTTGGCCTAATTTGTACATTCATATTTATGAAAGGATCAAGGAGAGACTTATGCAGACAGAAAAATATTACACAGAATATTCTCCTTGTGTTCTGTGCTTTGGGAAGGCTCATTAAGATCAACGGTCTTCTTAGATGTCACACAGATTCCAAAGGGGGGAAATTTTATTCTTTTTTTATTATTATTTAAGACTGCACTTTATCTGCTCTGAAGAGCACAATGTGTTTTTAAAATTGTATACAAGTCTCTACAAACAGGTTTCAGAACCAATTTGTGTGCAAATGATCTTACTTTTGTTATCATGCTCAGGTTGTGAACGATGACAGGTGAATCATGCTTTGAAAATTGTGTTCAGAAAATCCTTGGTGACTGTCTGAAGAATGTAAATGTGCAGATGGAGTTAAATCTCCCAGATCCTGAGTTGCTGTGGGCCTCTGTAGTTTGGAATAAACTCCTCTAACTGGAACAAGTCTAAAACTTTTCCTGATGGGTGCAACAGATTTAAAAGTGTGCATTACTATTTTTTTTTTAATACACTGTGGAACTGGTTAAAAATAGCCTGCAGAAGGCTTTAGAGATGTGGATAAGGAATGGCAGGACCCAGAGCCAGATACTCAGTTTAAATGTCTATAATGTTATGTAAATGAGACAAATACTGATGTAATGCACTTTAAATGGGAGACTTTTCTATCAGTAACTTGAGTGTCTGTCAGTTAAATATGTGCATGTGATTTGGGTTATTTATCACATGAGTCTGTTGCATTCTTACAACATCTCAACATAGGGTGCTGAGGATGTACTTTAACTGGCAAAACAGAGGAAATCAATAATCCTTTTGTAATGGCAAAATGGGAAAAACCAAGATTTTAACAAGGAACTAAAAGCATTCCCTGAGCATGGTAATTGGTTCACTCTGTAAATTGCTGTCCCACCTATTTTGCCTTAGTTGTTTTCATGCTCAGTTGTTTCATATTGTATTCTTTCCTGAATAAACAAAATAAACCACATGTAAAACATTATTTGTTCTGAAATCAATTGGAATGGCAGATTATATCACAGGCTGCTATTCTCAGCAGTGACTGGGAGTACTTTTGTTTTGCAGACAGTTCCTGAGGACATTAAACCCTCCCCTGCTTGTTGCCATATGAACAGAAATAAAAAGGCAACTTCTGCCCTGAGCTTATTAACTGTTGATCTAATCCTAGGAACTATTTTCATGTCCCTAGTGGTACATTTTCTTAAGTCTCTGACTTTTATCCTCATTGATCAGTTAATCCAGATAAGTTATTTGTTTTCTTATTGTCAGTTTATAGTAGAATTTAACTCAATTTTTTTCTCCTGGACTTGCAGATTGTGGGATACAATGACAAATCTATATATTGAAGTGCTCTGGTTTTTCAGTTTATTGTCACTCTGCTTTTACAGCAGCAGCAGGATCCTTGTGTTAAAAATATCACTTATATAAGAAATAATAGTTGAAGGACTCGTTTGATTTCAGACTGGTGCCTTATGTTCCACCTGAGGCTGATAACCATCATATTTGCAATTAGGTTTGTGAGTGAAACTTGAACCCTCACAAGATGCTCTGCAGGGAAGGACACAGCCATAAAGTAACTCCTGATGAGAATAAAAAGTGCATACACAGAACATGTCAGACATGTTTAATATCCCCCACCATTCTGTGCTCAAAACCTGAGATTCTGGCACCCAGATATATTGACCTGTTCACTCAGTGGCAAGACTTCAATATCAAGATTACTCTCCTTCAAGGTCTAATATTTTGTTTGCCTTGGGTTTGATCAATATTAACCTCCTGGGTCAATAAATCTTGATAGTAGCCTCAAGAGGAGTCATTATCTTTCATAGAAAATGATTATTTCTCAGTTAAACCCTACATTTAATTTTCCTGTAATCCATCTCTTTCATCTTTATACATTTAACAATTCTTCTGAATAAAATGTGCTCTAAAATATCTTTGGCACTGTAGATTTTTAAAATCCTAATTAGCAGCTGCCACAGGATTTTTCAATTCTTTGAAGCTGTTGGACTCTGCTCTTGTACCCATCTATTTTGTTGCTTGTTGTACCCAGGAAAAAGAGACAGAAAACCCCAAAGCTGGGATGTGATATAAGAAATCATTTAGCCTGTAGTGGGGGATATGGATCAAAAGAAATGTGACTGAACCACTTCAGATATTAATGGTCAAAAAAAGAGATGATCAGGAAAAGAAAAGGCAGAAGGGGAGAATCTGTTACTCAAGTCTCAGAGAAATTTTACTGTAATTAAATTTCCACCCTTGTATTGTCTGTGGGTTACTGACCAGAAACAATGATAAATTAAATTATAACCTCTGGATTTACACTGGTGGGCCTGAAGTAAGAATTTAGGCCCGTTTGTTTCCTACTTGTTCTTCAAGGATTAAAAGAAGTGCTTTTGAGTAACAGAAGCAAGAATTATATTTTCAGACACCTCAGTCTTTAATTATCTAAGTTTTAAACTCCTCTGAAATTGTCCTCTGGGGGTGTTGTTGGTTTTCTGCCTCCCATTAATGTAATGAAAGTTCTTAAGCCTGTATTTAGAAATGAAAGGAGATGTCCATACCGTGGCCAGAGCTATAAAAGGTGCTAAAATCCATTACTAGTGCACATCCAACCTCAATTTATGGAAAGGACGGAGTTTTTATCAACCTGCCCAAGTGCAGCCTTTGATCAGAGACTCAGTCTGAGGAGAAATGGCTCTTCCCTGCTGAGAGAGGTACTTTGGGATGAAACAGCTCTCAACTCAGAGGCCACAAGGTGTTCAACTCTTCTCAGTGAGAAGCTCTGTGAAGTTGAAACTTCTGTTTCCATATCAATTGTCACATAAATTTGGCCACCGAGCGATCTCAAAGTATCACAGGATGGGTCAGGTCGGAAGGGACCACGGTGGGTCGTGGAGTTCTGCAGAATGTCCTCGTGGCCCGTAAATTGTGCGTTCTTTGTACCCCTATCAGTGGTACGTCTTTCTTCCCAAGCTTTAACTTCTCCCTAGGCCGAGACCATTGAAGTGTGTCCAGCCCTAGACCTTAACAACTCTACCAACAAGTAATTTGTTTTTTCTGGCACTCAGACATCACTCAGAGCTTGCTTATTAGCTGCTGTTTCACAGATTAAACCTCCCTTCTTGTTGATTAGGCTTGAAAGGCCGAACATCAAAGAACATCATCCCTTATGAAAATTTTTACATAGTCCACATTTTGAAGGGCTCTGGGGACATGGGGCAGTCTCTTCTCCCCTCAGGGGACACAGGACAATAGTCGCTCCCCTCTCAGGGACACAGGATAGTCCTCGCTGCCCTCAGGGGATACGAGACACTCAGGGGACAGGTGACACTTCTTGCTTCCCTCAAGGACATAGGAGAGTCCTCGTTCCCCTCAGGACACGGGACATTCTTCTTTGCCCTCACAGGGAATCAAGACTGCTCGTTTTCCTTACAGGGACACAGGACAGTCCCTGGTTCCCTCAACACACAGGAGAATCCTCGTTCTCCTCACAGGGAATCAGGACACTGCTCGTTTTCCTCACGGGGACACAGGACACTCCTCATTCCCCTCAGGGACACAGGACAGCCCTCGCTCCCCTAAGGGCACACAGGACACCCCCTCAGGGACACGGGGCACTCCTCGCTCCCCTCAAGACACGGGACAGCCCTTTCTCCCCTCAGAGCACCCCTCACACCCCCAGGCCGGGCCGCCATGGCCGGCGCGTTGCTATGGCGCGGCCCCGCCCCGCCCCTCTCCGCGCGTCCCAACATGGCGGCGGCGGGCGGGGGGCGGCGGGCGCTGCTCCCGCTCCCGGTGCCGCTCCCGGTGCCGCTCCCGCTGCTGCTCCCGGTGCTCCTGGCGGCGGCCGCGGCCGCGCGGCTCTACCGGCCCGGCCACGACCCGCTGACGGTGCTGACGGCCGGCTCGGTGCGACCGGCGCTGCTCAACTCCTCGACCGCCTGGGTGGTGCAGTTCTACAGCTCGTCCTGCGGCCACTGCATCGCCTTCGCTCCCACCTGGCGGGCGCTGGCGGGGGACGTCAAAGGTGAGGCTGGGACCGGGTCGCGGCCCCCCGGCACTGCCCTGACCGCGGCCTCCCGGTGCCCGGTGCCGGTGCAGGGCCGCGGCGGTGCCCGAGGGGCGCTGGGCTGGGGGGCCGCGGGGCCTCGGGCGCTGTGTCAGCCCTGGGCTGTGCGGGGTGGTGTGTGAGCCGCGGGGCCTCGGTGTGTGAGAATCACCCTCCTCCCAGTGCCCTGGTGGTGTTCTGAGTGTGGGCATCACCCCTCATCCTCTGCCCTGGTGGTACCTCGGTGTGAGAGCATCACCTCTCATCCCGCTTCCCTGGTGGTGTCTTGTTGTGTGAGCGTCATACCTCGTCCCACTTTCCTGGTGGTACCTTGGTGTGTGAGCATGACCCCTCATCCCACTTCCCTGATTTTATCTTGGCGTGTGAGCATCACCCCTCATCCCGCTTCCCTGGTGGTGTCTTGTTGTGTGAGTATCATGCCTCGTCCCACTTTCCTGGTGGTACCTTGGCATGTGAGCACAACCCTTCATCCCAGTGCTCTGGTGGTACCTTGGTGTGTGAGCATGACCCCTCATCCCACTTTCCTGATGGTACCTTGTTGTGTGAGCATTATGCCTTGTCCTACTTTCCTGGTAGTACCTTGGCGTGTGAGCATCACCCCTCATCCCACTTTCCTGGTGGTACCTTGGCATGTGAGCATAACCCCTCATCCCCCTTCCTTGATGGTACCTTGGTGTGATAGCATGACCCCCTCATCCCACTTCCCTCGTGGTACCTTGGCATGTGAGCATCTTTCCTGGTGGTCCCACGCTGCCAGAATGGCACATGGGACAGAGCAAGGCATGGGTGGTGGTAGCACATCCCCAAATTAAAGGTTTCATAGGAATCCAGGGATAAAACATCACCTCACACAGAGTGATCCAGCCGCGGGATTTACACTCGAGCATCCATGTGTGCCCATGGGAGGTTTGTTTAGACTGAACTCTTGGAGGCAAAACGTTTATCTTCTGAATGTTTTGTAAAGGGAACAGCCTACTTTGGAAGCTAAATAAAAAACATTGTGGTACTGGAAAGACCGTGAATGTATTTGATCTATATCTTGCAAATTCAACATAGTGTGGATGACCTAGAAGGGAAAAAAGGACCACCAGGAAATAATACAAAAATCAAGCAAAGTGAGAACCAGGGTTTCAGATTTATCACATAGTGAATTAAAAAGAAGTGGTGGCCTCCCCAGCTTATACTGAGGGACCTGCCTTGCTGTGTCAACCTGCTCAGGTTTTTTGGCAGGTGCTGAAGTGTTTTACTCTGGTTTTACATGTAAGGAAACAAACAGGCCCCCCAGGTATTGGTTACATTCAATACCTCTGTTGGGGAGGAAACCAGAGATCAGATTTGTATGAAATGTTATTCTTAACATAGTGGTATAAAAGGCTTTTAAACTGTTCTTAATTTAGCATTTCACCCAGGAGATCTTTCCAGGGTGGAACAGCAGTTCTAATGCACTCGTGGTTTCAGTTTGAGAGGGAGTGAAGAGCTCTGGCTCTTCTCTGACACCCTGAAAACTGTTAACAACTAACAGGAGATGTAGGTGCAGTGTTAGATGTACATGGATTTAGATCTATGGAAATGAAGGCCCACCCAAAAATAGGTCCTGAGGAACTCACCACACACTGAGGAATTCTGTCTGATGAGCAGAGGCTCAAAACCAGAGAAGTCATGGTTTCAGAGCAGTCCAAATTCTCCTTGCTTATATGGGGGAGTTGTTTATAAAACCAGTGGCTTTTTTCTGTTTAATCTGCATAAATTTATGTAACATTTTCACTACTGCTTTGATTTGCTTCTGGCCAAAATATATTAGATTTTCTTCTTCTTTGAAGTAACAAGGAAGTGTTTGAGTGCTGCAGTGAAGGTCATGGAGAGCCTGAACTGACCAGAGCTTTTGTCAAAATAAAACAGGTTTATATACATAAACATGTTTATATATTAATACAGCAGTGTGATACCTTTGTAATTTGTAATGACTTCTTCAAATACATATTTTCTTTCTCACCTGCAGTCATGATAACTGCAAATTCTGTTCTGCACTTGTATTACTGGAACCACTTAAAAGGCCTTTCTCCTCTTTAGTCCTTTGAATTTTTATGAAGACTTTCATTTAGAGAGTGGATTCTGATATTTGTGGACATTGGCACTGCCAGCAAATGCAATTGGATTCTGGTGTTATTTGTCAGGAAAATGTTTCAATTTTCAAGTTGGAATGAATGGATTTTAGGAGGAGGCTGAGAACAGGCACACTTTTCATTGGGAGCTTCATCAAAAAAACCAAAACCCAGAACGTTTTGCCCACTTAGGCTGTCTCAACATTTATTTTTAAAAAATATTTACTCCTCTGCTAGGATATTAAAGCTTTCCTTGAGGATGCAGGTTCATTTACATTAGGATCACTGTGGATGTGTTTGCTGATTTGGTACCTAAACAAAATCCAGTTAAATCAGTGCTACTACTTTGTCCATAAAAGGCCTGTGCTAATAGACTTAATTTTTATTTTTATTTCTCATTTGTTAAATCTTGGCAATACAACCATTGCAGATTTCATAGAAGAACATAATCCTCCTGAAAAATAGGATCAGTGCTTGCTTTTGTGTAATTTATGTTTTGATTTTGATACTCCCTCTCCTCTCAGAACAGGCTTTACGCTCAGAATCACAGTTCATCTTATTATGGGAGTGGCCAAAGTGGCCATTAGAGTCAACTGCCTTTTTTCTGTCTTAAAAGATGATTGAATCTATCCAGCAAAATGCCAGTGGGCTGGAATCATGTGGTGATTTTCTGTGCAGATGGTACAAAAACCCTTAAAAAACCCATATATGACAACCCTTCAGTTATACACAGAAGCAACCCACTCCTCAGGATTTGGAACAACTCTTCCAAATCTAGCAGTTGTTGTTTCAAACACAGCAGTAACAATTTCCTTCTAGAGATTGTTCTTTGAACACGTTTGGTGGGGAACTGTAGAAACCCTTCTCATCCTTCAGGAGGTGTTAAAATAGGCAGCTTTCAAGTAGCACGTGGGGAGAGGTGCCTTGGGATGAGATGTGTGACCTGAAACTTCCTGATGGCAAACACCCAGCTGGAGAGGAAGTTTCTGAAAGGGAAGCACATTCCTTGTAATTCACTGGTTGGAGTTTGTAGCATTTCTCGAGTGGGAGGTTGGACCAACCTGTGGATTCCAGTTTGTCCAAGACAATCCTGTTCATTCACTGGAACTTGTTTAGCGTGAACAGAAGTTTTGCTGGTTAATATGTCACTCATCTGCCTCTTTCACGTGGTTTGTGAGGCGCTATTTCAAAACTACTAATGTTAATTTAAAATTAATCAGCATTTTAAAGAAGCCGGTCCGGGCTGCAGTGGCACTGGAAGCTCCACAGTGTGGGCTGTGCTTCCAGCAACGCTGGCATCCCTGAGAAAGGAAAAGCTGCTTTTCCAGCAGCAGGAATGCTGAGCAACACACTCCCCAGCTGGTGCTCTTTAACCCGGGGGGGTTTAGCTGGGCTGGGGGTGCTTTGTTGTGTGGGGGTTTATTTGCATTGGGATCACAGAGCTCCTATTCATGGCGCAGAGGAGGATCCAGACAGGTGGAAAAAGGAGGAGGAGTGCTGGAAGTTGAATGGGAGAGATACCCAGAAGCCAAACTTCCCTTTTGTATTTTGCATTTTATTTGATGAAATGGACTGTTGTGTCCTTTGTGCTGCTGTGAATACGTGCCCATCTGCTCCAGCGTGTTTGTGGGGTCTCCTGGTGCCCGCTCAGCTCTTGGCATGTTCAGCACAAACCTCTCCCTCGGCTGCCCCATCTCCTCCAAAGACAAATAAAGGTCAAGCTAAGTTTCAAAAGCAGTTTGGCAAAGCAGCTCTCCATCAGCTCTTGAACTTGATGAAGCTTTCATGCTCTTTGCTGTAAAAGCAAGTTTAATTTTAGTGCTTTTTAAATTTTATTGATACTTGGGAATTGGGGGGGACCTTGAAATTCTGCCCACGGCTGGTTCGATTTAACTTTGCTTTAAAAAGGAGCTGTCTAAGGATTCCCTTGGAGTGGTTCTTCCTTAAAGTGATTGCTGCAGCACAGCCTGGCTCAAAAAGATAAGTTCCCAGCAAAAAGAGAAGGAAAAAGCTGTAAGTCAGTTGAAAGCTTTTATTGAAGTTACATAAGCACATTTGTAGAAATACTTGAACTCTTGTGGTTACTGCTATGAAACATGTATAAAGAAAACTCACAGTGATGCTCAAACTCAACTATTTAGCAGTCTGGTTAAAATGCAGGTGTTTTTTGAGGTATATCTAATGTATTTCTGAACAGTGCTGATGGATAAAGACAACTCTCAGCAGACACTGTGTGAGCTGGGGGTTGTGTGCAGTCGTGAGGCCTCACAGAAAATTGTAACTTGGAGGAAAAACAGCTTGTTAAAAAACCTGTAGTACAAGATACATTGAATTTATGGCTTTGTAATTGACAGCCATGTGGATGAGTAACTGCTGGATTAATTTTATTCAGTTCTATGTTCTGCATGCCTTATTTTATGAGCATAACTAATGGGAAAAGCTGGGGAATTCAAGCCGGGGTCCTGATGGGATGACCCCAATTTCGTCTTCCTGGATTCAGTAAAATGCCTTCAGGCTCGGAACTGCTGCACTGTCTGTTGAGATTCCTCTTGTTTAGATGCATTTAAAATCCTGATGCAGCCAAGAAAAACAGGGAGGTTTTAGTTATTCTAAAAATCAGTAGCTCGTGTTACACTCGGGGGTAGAAATGAGCAGCAAATGAGAATCGACCGAGGGGTGGATTTTTATGCCACTGGAATCTGTCAGAGTCCTGTTCCTGCTTTCCATGGGAAGCAGGGTAATCCATCAGCTGGGATCCCTGATCACTTCTGCTGAAAATTGAAAGGTTATCTTTGTTTTCAGACTGGGAATCTGCAATTAGACTTGGTGTGCTGGACTGTGGGGAAGAGGAGAACTATGAGACCTGCAAGGAATATGGTATTCACTTTTACCCAACCTTTAGGGTAAGTGGCAGAACATCCTGCCTTAGGTAAATAATGCATGTTTTGTAGTAAGTAAAACCATAAAATTATGTATAACTCGTTGTTCTTTAACTGGACTTCTACTTTGCTTTTTCTGAGAAAACTGCAAACTTGATAAAAGATTAATTTGAGGGTTTTTTTGCTGAATGCAAGAGCTGATCCAGCTCTTTAGAGCAGGAATTCTGAATCTGGAAAATTCTCATGCAAAGTACTGTGTTGTTACATTTATCATTTTAATAGATTCATTAGATAACAAGAATTTGTACAAATATTTTTCAAATTCAAATGTGTGAAAGTAAAGGAAACACATGGGAATTGCCTCACGAAAACAGCTGATTTCATGACCAATTAAAAATTTCCCCTTGATTGATCATTCACTATTTTTCTAATTAATTTCATAATTTGCTTAAAGTGGCTTTTAAAAGGATCTTGTGTTAACCAGAAGTATCTGCATTTCTATATCTAAATGCAATTTTACCTTCTCTGTCTCTGTCAGTCTGTATAATCACATTTTTAACTGTAAGTCTGAGCAGAATGTGGTGGGTGGAGAGGATTGAATAAACTGTGTTTGTGATGAGGGGGAACAGGAGCCATTTCACTGTAGGATCTTTTGCCCTGAGAGAAAAAAACTGTATTTTTTTTAATCTTTACAGTTTTAGGTGTAAATTGGAACACAGTCTTTATTTTTCCATTTTATTTTTCATAGCAGAGGGCAGCCAGGCTCCCTTAGATCTCCTGTTTAACCACTGGAGGGAGTTGGGAAAATGTGAATTGTGTTCCAAGCATACACAGAGCTGATAACAGATTTGGGAATCAGTTCATTTGGGTTAATGTTTGCAGTATTCTTCCTCTAAAAGTTGGCTTTATTGATGTCAGAGTTCTGAGTGGTACACGTGAGATACCCTAAGGAAGGTGAGAAAGGTCTTTGGAACTCGTAGATTTAGAGGGAAAACTCAAAGATAAAAATGTTTTGTAGTTAGACCTGTAAAAGTAAAAATTCTTGAAAGCCATTTTTGGTTTTGTCTGGTACAGTGACTTTTCTTTTCTCCCCCATAGTACTTCAAAGCATTTACAAAGCAGTTTACCACTGGAGAAGACTACCAAGGTAAGAATATCCAACTGTAAGGAATCCCAGGGGAGTTTTCCTGTGAGCCAGGGATGTGTCACACAACGAGCAAAATCCCTTTGCCTGTCAATTAGTTGGGACAGAGATGGGATGGACACTAAATAGCTTTTTAAGACAGGATATTCCAAGTATTGTATGAAAATGGAGCGTTAGGTAGAATTTTAGACAGAACTTAGGGCTCACATCCCTCATTTTAATTTTAAATAAAGTTCTTAATTTTCCCAAATGTCTTGATAATTTGTTTTTAAATTCCCTTTTTATTTTTTTCCCACCACACACCTCATCAGCAGGAGATCCAATTTGCTCAGTCCTGACTCTGGTGCCTTTTGATCTGTGAGCCACTTTTCCAGGCATCCTGAATTGCCCTGGCAGAGCCCCTATTCGGATGTTGCCCAACTGAAACCAGGCTTATCCCCCCTGTGTGTGACAGGATCACAGCTTGAGGTGGTTTGTCTGGGACAAAAGTGATGTTGTGTCTTTCAGTGGATTAACATTTAAAAGGCCAGAGGTCAGAGGAGGGACCACCTGCACCATTAACCCTTCCTGGCCAAGAGAGCCACGCTTGTACCTGGGGCTTTTTGGCATTTGTGACAATTCCTGCTTTTTAACTGGTCTCTCTTCAAGCAAATCAAATATTCTCACACTCCAGTTATTTCCTCACATTGTCACCTGGCCCATTTGGTAGCATTGATACACCTTGGCAGTTTTTAATTCATGATTGATACCCTTATTGCAAAAAAAGCTCCTGGAGGTTTCACCAACTATTGTGAAAATGAGCACAAATTTAGCATTGTTTAAAGAGAAAAATCGGCCAGGCAGGCAGATGGGTAGATTTGGAAAAGCCTTGGAGTTTTATTAATTTTGGGGTGGGATGACAGCTTTTAAATATGATCTTATATTAACATTAAAATGAAATCCTGCAACTAAATCCTTAGTTCTTCAGCCAAATAGTATTCTGGGTTGTAAGTCTAAATTTAAAACAAAAACCTGACACAGCAAAGCATGAGAAAACCTGCCTGCACAGGAACTCACATTCACAGAAAACCTCCCTGTGAGTCCTTCTCCCCCAGGTTCTGAAGGGGTTGTATTTTCTGTAACCTGTTCTCAGGAGGAGCAGATCGAGAGCCACAAACAGTCCATCAGAAGATGATTGACTTCCTCCAGAACCATTCCCAGGAGGTCAGACCACCTGCTTGCCCACCCCTGGACCCAGTTTGGTAAGTTCCATGTTTCAAATGGAGCTGTTTATGTTCACTGAGTTGATTAAATAAAATATAAAGGGTCCTATTAAAGACAAAGCGAATTTTCTTCTTACTCTCAGTTCTGCTGTGAGATGGTAAAAGGAAATTCCATAAATATCAGTGGGTGTGTTGCATTCTGAATTTCTTCTCTTTTCTTTTGTTAAAAGGCCCAGTGATATTACTTCTCTTTTTGACAAGAACAGCCACCATTACACTGCCATCGTGTTTGAAAGCAACAGCTCCTACGTGGGACGACAGGTAACTGTGCCCTCTGACTGGCAGGATGTCTGGGAATGAATGTTGTCACAGCACAGCTGAATTTTAGGTTATTTAGCCAAGCAACAAACTGATTCTGGGACTGAATTCAAGGGTCATAAAGGGCAGGTCATGCCTGTTTGAGGGATCACAAAGCCAAGGGATTTTCTAGGGCAGTGCTTCTCACACAGAGGAACTTGCTTACAAAAGGTTGTGATGTCACGTTGACTTCTTCCATTCATGTTGCAGTGGAAGATTAATTTATCAACTTCACTGTTAGCACAGTTCTTTTTTTCTTTCCAGATTTGGAAGATCACAGGGAAAATATTGTCAGATTATGTTATTGTTTTGTTACTGCTGGAGAACAATTTGTGGTATTCATTCTTCCGGGCAACTTTTATGATTTCAACTGTTGATAATAATGTAAAATCTCGGGTTCCCTTTCTTCACATGTAAATTTTGGGAAATTCCGTTCTAAATCATCTAAAATCATCTAAATCATCTAAAAAGATGATAGCATAACATTATTTTCACATCTCTGAGACATGGAGGAAGTGGAAGCCTTTGGTTTGTGCTTCCCCCCATTCCACCAATAAAATATTTGATTTGGCATCTTTTCCCCACCTAATGAGCCTGCTGTTAGCTTAGACAACTGCTACTTTTCTCTTCCTGCCAAGATCTAGGATAAGTGAAGAAAATAAATTGCATAATTATCTGGGCATAATCTGTGTAGAAACATCCAATGTCTGCAAAATGTTTCTAATTAGATTTGATGCTGAGGTGGCCCAGTTGCATGAGGGGAGGAGAGTCTGCTGCCAAAAGGGAGAATCACTTTGGGAAACAGGCTGCTCTGCTTCCAGGCATTTGTTTTTGGAAGCTGCTGTGTTGATACAAGTGAGCACTACTGAAGAAAAGAAATGAGATTATAAAGTTCTTCAGCTTTTTATCACACTCGCTTTGATTTTTTTTTTTACCTGCTGCTACAGAGCAACACTGAGAGTCATCTGATTAACACAAAGTGAAGTTTGCCTTCAGAGGGAAGGATGTTTGCTGATGTCATGTAGCATTTTAGCTTTGTAGAATAGTTTAGTGAAATAGAAAATAACATTTTTTTTCATGTTTACAATATAAGACAATATGGGCAAACCCCACAGGACTCCCAACTCCTGAAGAAGGGAAGGCCACGTGTCATCACTGTGATGGAAGGAAGGAGGCAAAGACCAGGACAGACCAAGAAAAATAATAAAAAAAAGGAAGATAGGAGTAATAATTTCCAGAGAAGAGTAAATCTTGTTCCTATGCACAGAACAGTCATTGCTGCACTTCCTTGGCAAACAGCTTAATGATGCCCTTAAAGGATGATGCACTTCACCCATTTTTGTGTTTTGTCCTACAGGATTGGCCATTCCTTGAACAGTGTGTAATTCATGTCATCTTTTTGTTCCCCAGGTTATCTTAGACTTGATCCAGTATGAAAACATCGTGGTGAGGAGGGCCTTGAATTCTGACAAGGCTTTCCTGGAGAAACTGGGTGTTCCCTCAGTGCCCTCCTGCTACTTGATCCACCCAAATGGGTCCCATGGCTTAATTAACAAGTGAGTAATTATCACTCAGAGCAGTGTGAGGAGGTTCATTTAAGTTACAAAAAAAAAGCTTCTATGGATTCCTTTCACACAAAGCAAATTATTTTGTATCATCCTGTAATAATGACATGGTGTCCTGACATCTCATCAATGCACTGCACTGAGAGAAATTGTGTATTATTATCAATAAGTGACCTAATACTACTTTTACTTACCACTTTTGCCTATTTATGGCTTTAATTTATTGCTGTGATATATCTGAAATGAAAAAAACTTCGGAATAATAGTGGAAAAAAATAAATGAAGCATCAAAGTTCTTAAAAAAAACTTGATTCTAAGTCAAAATACTTGTTCCATGTGAACATTTTTTGTGTAAAGTGAAGGAATGTTTTGATGAATGTTATTTGTTCTTATTTTGAGTGGATTTTCATATTTTGAATGGAATTTCACACCACTAATCCAAATTGTTATTGCCAAATTGAACATTATTTCACTTCACTTTGTATGGAAACATACCATGCTACACTAGGACTGGAAAACATGAAGCAAAGTGAATATCTTGTTTTACAAATATAGTAATTTGCTTTGGACATTCACTTAGTCTGAGGTTAAAAGTAATCTCTCTTTGTTGTCCATTTCTGTGCAGTTTGAAGCCTCTACGCTCTTTCTTTTCTTCATATTTAAAGTCACTGCCAGGTGTAAGAAAAAAGCTCCTTTTGCCACTCCAGCTGCCTGCTCAAGAAAACAAAGAGGAGGGCACAGAAATCAAGGTGTGGAAAGAGTTTGATAAGTAAGTGATACCCTTGATTTTCAGATCAACACTTGGTTATTAAAATTTACTTTGCAGGGGGGTTTTTTTGCTGTGCTGTAATTTATAATAAAATCCTAGTGCAGTTCCAAATTTGACTTCATTCCATCCCAGAGGATGCACCTTGAGTTTGAGCAGGTTGATCACTGCTGGATGCTCTGCATCTTTCTGCTGTGTAAAATTAAAGGTGCTTGTGCTTAAAACTGGAAGAATTACAGCATCAAAACTCAGAGCAAAGCTTTCAGCTGCTGCTTCAACTTCATCCCTTCAGGTGTATTCAGGTAACACTTGGGAATTGGATTAATTTCAACAAATTGGGAGCAGCTTTTCAAACAATTCACAGGTGAAATTCCTGAGGGCTGCCAGTGTTTTGATTTTAGCAGCATCTGCACTGCTGTGGAAGGAATGGTTTTCTCCAAAAGTATTGTTAAATACTCAGTTGACTTCAAAATTTAAAGAACTTACATCCCATTGCCTGAAATATATAAATCACTGATTGGAATTGTTGGAAAACTTCAGAGACACTGATTACTTCCAGAAGAACTGAATAGTAAAGTAAAAATTTCTGTATAATTTCTGTAGAAAAGGAGAGTTCTCTGTGTGTGCAACAGTGAAGCAGTGCCCTCTGAAAAGTGCTGCCAAATGCAAGTATAATAGAAAATACTAAAGTCACTGGAAAAGATGTTTATCATCCCAAATCCCCAAGGTTTATCTTCACCCTCTTTCTCTCTTTGTGTGAGAGAAGGATGTAAAGCCTTTGCAGGGAGATAATCCCTCAGCATCTTTAGATGGAAAGATGCAGGACTGAGTGCTTTAATTTAGTACTTATTTTCCTTTCATAGACACTATTAGTGTCATCTTTTTTCAGTGACTATTATAAAGTACTTCATATGAAACATTCTCTTAGCAAAACAACTTAGTTAAATTGAGCTGCTTTCCAGCAAGGCAAAATCTGGTGGACATGAATCTCCAGTCCAAGTACCTTCTAAACAGGATCCTTTGGGAGAACCTCCTGCATTCATGTGGATGTCTCTTGATTTGAGAAACTTCATGCAGAATTTTGCTGGTTTTTAAAATTTAAGTGAGTACATTATTAATTAAGGAGAAAGATTCAGAATAAGTCTGTAGTTTGAGCTGTTAAGATGTAGAATATTCTCTATTTTAGTATGTTCTTTCCTGTATGTAATTTAGGAGGTGGAGCCAGCCAATTTCTTGAATGATTGTTTTTTAATTCTGTGTGTTTTTAGAAGCAATAGTGGTGCTGAGCTCTTACAAGAAATCTTAACTATTAACCATGTGAAATTCTGTTTGTTGGGTGCCATTGCTCCCTCACACTGTCTGAAGTTTGTGCTCTGGAAACACTGAAAGCTGGGGGTGTGTTCTTGATGCATTTGTGCTTTGTGAAGTGGTTTTTGTTATGAAGATATTTGGCTGTGAGAAGGAACTTTTAAGATGTTTGATTTGTTTTACGTGGTTTACTCTGGCCTGTCACAAGGTGCCTCATTCTGCCTCAAGAGCTGATGGGATTTAACTTTTACATAAAGGACCTGCAGTAAAACTGCTGCATTTAGGAGAGGATTTCTAAACTCAGTCCTTTCCAACACTGACATTTGCAGCCCTGTTTGTGCCCCTGCTCTGTTGTTGAACAGAATTCTCCCTTTGTCCATAACGTGTCATTTTTCTGTTTGTGGCCAACCCAGCAGAGAAGCTGTAATTTCCTTCCATCCCCATTTCCCTGCTGACAGTGCCAGGGCTATAATTTCATGGCAAGGTAAAGCTGGCTGGGAGGCAGAAAAGTTTAGTTAAATATTAAAAAACCACTTTCTTAAATGTGGTTGTGCTTCGTTTGTCCAAACCCTGAAGAGAAAGAGTCCAGTGACACCAACCTGAGCACCCAGGGCGGGGTAACTGCAGTCCCTGGGGGGGCTGAGGCTTTGATGACACCTCTCTCTATCAATTTTATCTTCATGGCTGGTGACAAAAAAAGCAAAAGAAAGCTGCCAGATTATCCCATGATTTGTGTGTTTTCCAGGACCAAGCTGTACATGGCTGACCTTGAGTCGGGATTGCATTTCCTGCTCAGGGTGGAACTCGCCACGCACAAGACACTTGAGGGAGCTGAGCTCAAGACCTTCAAGGATTTTGTCACCATCTCTGCCAAGGTACACACTTCCAGCCTGTGATTATTTGTGAGAATGAAGTGACTCCACCATCAAATTTATTATGGGGCAGAGGTCTCTCAAAATGTCTTTCGCAGCGTTTCAATACGTGCGTCCTCAGCAGCTTAAAAAAGAGTTTTGTGGGTTTATGTACGTGCTGGTTTTGAAGTGTTTGGTGCTGTTCTGACATACTTCCAGGGTTAAAATGCATTTTAATTTAATCTTAGAGGGCTCAAAATTAAATAAAGCTTAAGTAGTCTGCAGCATATTGAACAGCCACTGTAAATATAGTCCATTTATCAGATTTTCAGGATGAGTAGCTATTGTAACTCAGCGGGATTAAAACAACCTTTGTTTTTCATTCTTGACTTTTGGATTTCATTAATGCCCACTTGGCAAATGGTGTTTGTTCTGTTTAGAGATCTTAGCAGCTTCTGTCTAAATTTGGAATATAATTGAGGCACTGAATTTAACTGATTGAGTATTTCAAAACAATGGAGGCATTGAATATTAATGAGTACTTAAAAAATAAAAATGCTTATGTGTTACATTTGTAATATAATGTGATATGAATTGAAAAAATTAAAGTAATTTTACTTTATAATGCCAGTTTACTGAAGTGACCAATGTCTCTTTATATTTACAGTGTAGCTACCACTATGTTTTATTTTAAAACAGTGAATCAATAACTATTAAGGGAATAATAAGGCCTATATGAACCCTTTCCAGATATCTGGATTTATCTGAAAATCAGACAGACAGTTTCTTACCCCCCTTCCCCCTCCCCTGCAGCCATCAGAGGTCAGAAATCTCTCACTGGCCTCATTTCTTTAAGAAAGTGTGGTGCTAATCTTTCCATCATATTATCCCTAAAACATCCTCTGCTCTTCCTGATGGCTCCTGGCCAGCTGATGTCATTTGCTTCCCTGGCTATTAGTGCAGAAATTGGGAATGCTCTCTTTTGGGTCCCTGCTCAGCTGCACCTGCCCTTGCAGGGTGGGCTGCTGGCCTTTATTTGCCTTTTTTTTTTGTAATTTAACATTTTCCTTGTATCTCCCATTCAGGTGATTTTGTTAGGAAACCTTTTCTACTCTTCTCCTGTTTATAGTGAGGATCATCCTGAAGTCACAGAGGTCTCTGGTTCCCTACTTGGGGAATTTTCATTGCTGAAATCCTGCTCCCTGAAGGATGATGGGCATACTCAACTTAATTTTATAGTGATCACAACCCTAATTAAAGCAAAATACCATTTCTGGTGTAAAATCCTGGCCTCACCACTGACTTACAGTCCCTCACACTCATCTGCCAGACTGTGGCTTCTGTAAGTTCCAAGTTAAGGAAGTCACTGTTTCCAAATCACTTTGGAAATCACTGTTACACATATGAGAAGGAAAACCCTCTCCTGGATAACCAGCTTCTAAATTTACAGAAATCTGACCAAAAAGAACTGGGTTTTGTGATTTATCTTCTAAAAGTGAGAAGGATTTCAGCCTCTCTGAGGTGTTACCTCTGTTCTGAGCCTCATTCTGAATCACCCCAATGTGAAATTCTATATAATCTGTCCCAAGTTGTTCCATGCAATTCCTGCTTGTCATTCAGTGCCTTCCATTTTAATATTTTGCACATAAAACTTGTTAATTTTGTAAGCACAACTTAGTGTGAGATGGCTGAAAGCAGAACAAGAATTTAATTTGCCTATAATCTGAAGCATTTTAAAGGCAGGAAAACAATTGGATAACGACAAAAGTGTCTTGCTGATGATGAGATTTGGGCTTTAAAATATTGTTTTCCTTGGTTTTTTTTTGTTCTCAGCTTTTTCCTGGCCGACAGCCCGTGGTAAAGTTGTTAGAGACCTTGCAAGAGTGGCTGGTGAGCCTTCCATTAGACAAAATCCCTTATGATGCTATTCTGGATCTGGTCAACAACAAAATGCGGGTAAGCTGGTCCCAGTTTCCAGCAGAAAATGCAGCATTAGTAAAGGATAAGATTCTATATAAATCTAAGACATCACTTACTGATGGTCCCTCAGTCATAATGGAGTTATAAGAAGGTTAAAATGAAAATAAAGTGAAATCATTACCAGAAAAAAAACCAGAAAAAACCAACAAACAAAAAAAAAATCCACATGAAGAAATTGAAATGAGAGAATTGAACTCCACAATGCTGGCTGGGTTTATAATGAGCAAGCAATATGTGTTCCCTAATGTCAGCTTCCAGGGATCCAAGATTCCCAGTGGATATTTTGGGCTTTGCTGTGCCTGTTATCAGCAGGAGTCTCCTGAAGGTCAGAGTTGAAGCGATGGGAAATTCACCCCCTGAAACGGGAATTATTCCCAAAGAGTTTCCCCAAATACTCTTTAATTTCCTGGCATGCAAAGGCCTTGCTGGAATCCCATCCCACTCTGGCAATCAAAGCCCTGTGGCAGGGCTGTCTTTGCCCAGAAATTAATAAGAATCTTCCCTCCCTATTTGTCTCTCTGAAATTTGGAAACCTCCTTTGTGTTTTGGGAAGCAGAGAGAGAAGTCTCCGAAACTAAAACCTTGCACTGGATTTGGGGTGTAAGGACTAAGAAGTGGGTTTGTTTTAAGAAAAAATAATATTAAATTCTACATCTTAACCTGTTAAGGTTGTACCACTGGGAGTCCTGTGGAATAATATGGAATTTTTAATGTGCCCTGGGAAACTGGGGCTCTGTCAGAGTTTACAGTGATATTTTTGTGTGTGTTTTGTTCATGCTGTTCTTAAAAAAGAAACTTTACAGGTTAAGCTACTTCATGTGTTCTGTCAGACTAATTTTAGTGGGTTTGACATCAGTATTTTGTATATCCTGCAAGAAGGTTGAGTTTTCTAAAGGTACATCAGAGTATCTTGGACTTAGGGTTGTTCTGGGTTTAAAATTCACTTGCCTGAAGCATAAACTCATTAACAACAAGTGCAGAGAAAGTAATTGACTGTTCTTTACCCTCAATTCCGTGTAGGATCAGCTGTGCTCCTACATTCAGTAGTACATTTAGGTCCCAGAGCTGCATATATCCTAAATACACCTCTTTTTTTTCCAGATTTCTGGGATATCTCTCACTAAGAAGGTTCGGTGGGTTGGCTGCCAGGGCAGCAGACCAGAGCTGAGAGGTTACAGCTGCTCCCTTTGGAAGCTGTTCCACACCCTCACTGTTCAAGCTGCACTGAGACCAAAAGCCTTGATAAATACAGGTAAGCAGCACAATTTTTGGGAGAGGGGAGTGTGTAAATCCTCAGTTAATACTGAGTTTGTGGAGGGCAGTGGCTGCAGGGCTGTACCAGCAGGGGTCAGAGCTTTGCTGCAGCTGGAAGGTTTTGGAAAGCCTTTCTCCTGGCTTAGAAACGTGGTAAATAAAGTGTGTGGCCCTAAAGCTGTGAGTGATAAAGCAGAGAAAAAAAACCCAAACAAACAAATTTTCAAACAAAGAAATTTTGAGCTCCCTGAAAAAGGGATGAAAATTATTCAGGTCACCTGAGGTTGCACTGGGAATTCAATTTGAGAAGAACGAGATTTAACCATAGAATTTAGTAGCTATAAAGCATGTACAACCATTAGCTGATCCTTCTGTAATGTTATTTATTAAATACTGAATGTTATGACTGTTTTGGGTTGGGTTTTTTTTCAGCTGAATGTACCTGTCATTAATCTCCACAGTGATTTACTACTTTGCCAGCACTCTGTAAAATTACTTGTTTTTAGACTTGCAGCATCCTATGAAGCAGAGTGTTAATATTCTGGTGATGATTCCTATTTAAGAAACATGCTGGATATATAATCTATTTTCCTCACCCAATGAAAATAGAATTATTAATGCTAAAATATTGGCCTTCATATATTTTTATTCTTGCCAGGACAGCACTGTATTTGGTTACAATTCTACTTAGTTCTCATTTAAAGCCTTTTAAATGTCTTTTCCAAGGAATATAAGAATTCTAGATGGATGTTACTAAACCATAAACCCCAGAAAATTGCAATTTGCCAGTTGCTGATTGTATATTAAAAAAGTATTTCATTATTTCAAATTACAGATATGTGTGTTTGTCCAGAATTATTTGCAATCACAGTGAAAATCTCTCAAATCTTAATAGTTCTCCTGCAGAATGGGGATTTTTGGTTTTTTTGGATAGCAAATCATCCTGTTGTTTATTTTTGTTGTTCTCTTTGTTTTGTTTGTTTTTGATGGGACAGTGGGTTAAATTTCTTCCATCTAGTGCTGTGAGTTTGAGGGGTTTGCACTGGATGATTTTTAACTGTTCAGGATCCTGCATAAGTTAAATCCCCCTTTTGTCCCACTTGCCAAAAGTGTTCTGATTAAATCTAAAAAAAAATTCTTAATATTTAACCACGCAAAATTACACCTTAAATTGTGTGTTCCAAGCACGAGCTGGAGTCAAATCTGAAGTTAAAAATACAGGGTAGGACCTGAGAACTCTTTGGCACAGTTAACCCTGGCTGGAAATCGGGGGCAGAGATGTGATGATCACTTCTTACAGCCAAAGAATTGGGTCAGTCTGAGACTGTGGGATTATGTCTTGGGAGGTTTTCCTCTCCTTATTGCTTGTTTAAATCCCATCTACTAAAAAGCATGATGTACTCCCTAATCCTTCCCACCACAGGTAGGGTTTTATGCTTCTTGTCCACTTTAAAGATTAGGGTTACCCTGAATTGCAGTAGTTTGGGAGGAGAGAGAAAAGGAGGATTACACGATGATACATGGCAGATGTTAATAGAAGATTCATCTCGGGGGCTGATAAAAGAAAAACAAACAAAATGAGCCATTTTGCAATTGTTTGTTTTCTTTGGAAAGCAGATGTGTTTTTCTTGAGCGTTTCCTCTGGGTGAACTCGTTGTGGATTCAGTGAGAAAATGCCTTTGTTGGGCTGTACTTGAAATATTTTCATGGGGAAAGGTGAAATTTGGAACCTGCAGTGGGAGCAGCACGAGGGATCTGAGGGAACTCGGAGCAGAGCTGCTCCCACCCAAAGATGTGTCAAATCACTGCAGAAATCAAGTCCTGAGCACACTTAATTATAAAGAAATGAGTTTTTAGATAACAGGATCTCTTGGTGTGAATAAGACAGGCTTGGGGATTTTATAATGAACTATCTGGATTCTTTCTTAATCTGAATTTGAAAGATCTCCCCACAAAATGAATTTGCACAGGAGAACAGATATAATTAAATTTTTGTATGAATCTGTTCCTCCACAAAGAGATTATTTGCAAGTAGTTCCTTTGGTTGTGTTTGTTGTTGTTTTTTTTCTAAATACGTATTTTAGTATAAATAATAAAACTGTTCTGCCTGAAATTTGTTTCAACTTTCCAAAATTATTTTCCAGCCTTCCTTTTAATACAGTAATTTAATCTGCTTTAATCTCATAGCTTTTATTTATACATGTCTGTTCAATCACAGATATTGAAGGGGCTGAGGAGAGATTGGTTGCTGTTTAGGATTTCTTTTTGGCTTTAAACACTTCTTTTTTGCTGCTGTGTTTAAGAATATCGTGTTGTTATTCTCAATAAAGGTGTAATGGCAGTCTACATGTATTTCTTATATACATAACAAAAGTGCTCTGATAGTTTGAGCAGGTTTTGTTGAGGATTATTTTTCTTCCAAAAAACAATGCAATAGTAAATTATTCCAGGGTTCAGCAGCAGGAGGCTGTAATTTGATCAATCTGCACCATAAAATGTGTTTAATTTGACAAGTGTGTGTTCATGGTAACACACGGTACATTTTTAAATGCATTTTGACATAATTTACTGGGTCAATTAAGCATGAATCAGAAATTCTGTGAGACAGAGATGAAACCATTAGGATTTCAACAAATTATGTCAGGTTTTCGAGCCACTTGGAGATGTAAGAACTACCTGCTGACACAATAAAGGCCACAAAGTTCTCCATCTGGGGAGACCTTATTTTACTTCAGAATTAATTATTAGCTAGTTAGTGTAAAAGTGTGAGTATTATAGAAATAATAATAATATGCCTGTGTTTATTTTAGGAGGAATTCCTGATTCACTCAGCAGCTGTTCTGTGGGTGCATTCAGTGCCTGCCAAAAAAGCTGTGGAATTAATAAGTGTAATGAGATTCTGGTGCTCTAATTCCTCAGTGACAAACAGGCATCACAGGCACCTTGGGAAATACTGACCTGAGGGGGTTTGACTCCTGATTTTCCAGGAGAAGGATCCCCATAACTTCAGTGCCTGGGCATAAATGTCACGTTATGCATACCATAAATATTCATTTAGTTATTGGGCAAGATATTGGAGAAAGTCTCTGCTTCCAGAAGAATTGTGACACACAGACAGTGTGAACTTTGCATGTTTTAACAATTTCACAATGTGCTCTGGTAAAAATTAATGTCTGGCTCTCATTTAACTGAGTTTTTTTCCCCCCTTGAATTGTCAGATACTCTTTGAAAGGAGAAATTTCACTGAGAGAACACTTGACTTTTAACTCTTCTTTTAATGTGTTGTCCAGGGTAACTTTGAGCACAGCTGTACAGACTAAATGTGTTGGCTTGTATTGGTATAAAGAGCTACTTTGCATTTTTAATAGCACTATTGCTCAATCAGCATTTTGGGAACCTCAGTGTGTTGGAAATAATTCCCTTGTGGGAATTATTGTCTGATACCCCAGACAAGCTTTCCAAACCGTGTGTTGTGGAAAGCACAGTTTGAAAGCACTTTCAGCTCTATTTATTGCCAAATAATTTTGGTTCTAAATGTCTCACCTCAACTGCCTAGTGGCAATGTTATCAATGAACTACTTAGTGACAATATTATAAATTAACTACTTAGTGACAATATTATATATGTATTTTGTTGGAGGGGGTATTTCTTCAAAGAGCTCTGTGAAGCTTTTAGTCCCTCTAAGATCTTTGTGACTTATTTTTAAATAGATGATGTATGGTGACACTTGTGCTCTGGATATCTTTAAATTGCAAAAAGTGTCTGTTTTTAGAGTCAGGTGTGAATTGCTCAATCAGCATTTTGGGAACTTCAGTGTGTTGGAAATAATTCCCTTGTGGGAATTATTGTCTGATACCCCAGAAAGTACAGTTTGAAAGCACTTTAAGCTCTATTTATTGCCAAATAATTTTGGTTCTAAATGTTTCACCTCAACTAAGTAGTGGCAGTGTTATAAATGAACTACTTAGTAACAATATTATATATGTATTTTGTTGGAGGGGGTAGCTTTTAGTCCCTCTAAGATCTTTGTGACTTATTTTTATATAGATGCTGTATGGTGACACTTGTGCTCTGGATATCTTTAAATTACAGAAGTGTCTATTTTTAGAGTCAGGTGTGAATTTGCATGGAACAAGAATGGTGGAACATTTCCCTCCCTTTTCCCCCAGTTCACTTTTATGTTGAAGTTCCTGTGTTGGTCCAGGAGGGGCTCAATAAACCCGTCCCTCGTGTTGCAGGTCTCGAGGACAATCCCCAAATCGTGCTGCAGGTCATGAGGAGGTACATCCAGCACTTCTTTGGGTGCAAGGCTTGTGCTCAGCACTTTGAAGAAATGGCCAAAGAGTCCCTGGATTCCGTGAAAACCTTGGACAGGGCTGTCCTGTGGCTCTGGGAGAAGCACAACGTGGTGAACAACAGGCTGGCAGGTATGGGAGGGACACACCTGAGATCCTGTGCCCTTGTGGGATATAATCCCAAAACACCATTCTCAAAGGTAGTTGCTTCTGAAATTTCACCTGTTGCTCGATGAGAGGATCTTTCTGGAGTCCAAATCAAAACCTTCTCAAAAAAGGGACAATAAAAGTGGATAAAAATTAATCACATTTCTTTCTGTGACACTTTAAATAGAGGTTAAAACTTGTCATTGTTTCGTTCTGGAGTGATACTGGTTGGAAAAGTATAATTGAACAAGAGACTTTCTCAGGAGAAAAGAACCTGAATTATTGGCAGATCAGCAATGGAATAAAATAAAATATGAGGGAAATCTGTGCCCCCTCTAGATCGTGGTGTTTTCAGTTAGGCTAAAAGTGCTGTTAAAATACTGGTTGTGTTTAATCCCTTCTGTTATGGAGGTATCAAGTAACTAAAGCACTAAAGAAAATTGGTTTCTCTTTGCACTAAATCCCTGTCTGCTGTTATGGATCTGGGTAATGTAGCATTAGTTGCAATTTAAATATGCTACATTGTGTTCATATTGTGGTCCTGCTGAATTCCCCAGATTTATGAAGTATCAAATGCTGTCGTGAGCACGAACAGTTTGTCTCCTTTCTCCAAGGAGGAGAAGAGAAGTAAATGATAAGGGATTAAATAAAAAAACATCCCCTAATTTTTGGTCACAATTGGCTGGGCTGTGAACACAGAACCAGGCAACTCCTCTTGGCTTGGACTTGCTAAGTGGTGGAGCAATACACTTATTTAGAGCATTAAGGTATTGGAAAACTCACAGGGCTATTGATTTAGGTGATGCAACAGCCAGCTAAAATACCCTTTTAGTAAGAAGTATAAACCCCCTGGAATAAATAATAATGTTAAATTATGCTTTTTAAGTTTGCTAAAATTTCTCCGTGGGACAGTGATGTATTTTCACCCTTAAAAGCTGCATCTGTATTTGTGGTCACACGTGTGGCTTCCAGTGAGAAATGATGTTTGGGCAATGAAAACACCTTGGCACAGCCCTGGGGTGGGTCAGGAGCTGCTTGGATATGGCTCTGCCCTGTGGAATTATTCCCTGTTGCTTTAGGATGGGCAGAATTTACAGCATTTTCCTCTTTGGCAGCAAAACACAAAGTACAGGGAATTTTCTGTTTGTAATCTCACCATAACTCATTTTGTTTCTACTTTCTCTGTTGAAACAATTTGATTACTGAGTGATCTCTAAGATAAAAAGGCAAATTTGCTCTCTTGCTTGTACATATCAAGGAGACACATATTTTCAAGCATCCTTTGAATCCCTTTTTTACTCAAAATCATGGGGAAGCTTCCTGCCTTTAAAAAGAATATAAAATAATAATAATAAAATGACAGTCTTTTTTTTTTTAAACATTTTAAATGTTAGTGTACTAATAACAATCAGCTAAATAAATCAGCTTTTTCTTGCAAGTTTTTTTCCAAAAATTATCTCCACCCACGTTTTGAAATGTTATTTTTTAGGGCAAAATGTGACACCAGCTCCAGCCTGTGAACACAGGGAGGTGGCCAGAGCTGTGAGCATCTGAAATGTTCAAACTGGATCTAATTCAAGACAGCATTACAGGTTTAAAGGCTAAAAAAAAAAAACAACACCAAGCTGAAAAATACATCTTAAACATAAGAATGGTTTTTCTAGTGCTAAAACCAGTTTGCTCCAGCAGTTAATGCAAAAAGCTGTGGAAAAGCAAGCTTAGGATGGAATGATTCACAGCACAGAAACATGAAAATATCTGAGTCTTTGGCCTTGAAGCTGCTCCTGCAACCCGGGCAGAACACAGGGATTAAGGAGCACGGAGTGAAAAGAGCAGTTTGTTTTGCACCATAATTCAGGTTAACCCTGAAGGGCCCAGATGGTCGTGTCCTCCTGCCTCCTGAAAGCAGCAATTGCAAGAGCTGGGGCTGGGATTCCCACCCTGCAGCTTTTCCTGGGGAAAAAAAAAGGCAAATAATTATCGGTTTTGTGTTTGTATTTTGAAATGTTTCAGGTCGGAATCGATGCACCCCTGAGGAAACTTCTGAATTTCCAAATTTGTTCGTGATTGTTCTCAGTTTAATACATTTAATACATTATTGTGCTGGTTTGGGGTGTTTTTTGAACAACCTCACTGGATTGTTGGGGAAGTTGGGTGGGAAATACTCCCTGTGAGGTGTCTGATAGTTCAGCTTTCCCTGTTCGTTCCCTGATTTTTATTCTGATATTTATTTTTACTGCGGTTTTTTTTTTTCTCCTCCCAATCAGGTGATTTGACTGAAGATCCAAAATTTCCCAAAGTTCAGTGGCCGACTCCAGACATTTGTCCTGCATGTCATGAGGAGATTAAAGGACTGCACAGCTGGAATGAAGAGCAAGTCCTGAAGTTCCTGAAATCTCACTACAACAGTGACAATATCCTCTACAAATACACCGAGAGCCAGACTGACTCCAGTGACCCCGAGCAGGGAGACACCAGGGAGGGGAAGGACAAAAACCTGCTGAAGAAACTGGGGGAAAACAGAGAAAATAAGCTCCAGGATAAGGAAAACTCAGTAGATTCGGGCTCTAAGGTGGGAGAGAAGCCCGGAGGGAATCCCGGAGCTGTCCAAGGTAGCGGGAAAAACTCGGGGGCCTCAGTGAACCTCAGGGAGGTCAGGCAGGCTGTGTCCTTCCTAGGGATTGGCTTTTCCAACATAGACATGAGTCTCTGTGTCATCCTCTATGTCGCCTCCTCCTTGTTTTTGATGATCATGTACTTTTTTTTCAGGATGAGATCCAAGAGGTGGAAGGTGAAGTATTACCGGCCCTCGGTGTAGGAGTTCTCCGTGGCCGTGGCTGTTGGGTCCCAGACACAGCTTTAATCTTTTATGATCAGGGATTTTATACAGAGTATTCCTTTGTCCCGAGGCATTCCCAGGTGTTGGATGTGAGGAGCTGGCTGTGAGAAGCCGAGGCACACGTGGCTGTGCTCTGCATGTGGCAGTGCAGGTTTTTCCATGACTTTACCACCGACATCCTTTACTCATTTTCAGAGTAAACATTGCATTATGCAATCCACTGTGCCTGCTGGGGGAGGAAATTGGATATTGTTTTGTGTACTTCAAGTCAGGTGTTATTTTTTTTTTTTTAGTTTACCCAGAGCTGGTTTCACCTCCCTGAGTGCTGAACAGTTCCAGTGGTACTTTGGCTGCTTCCTTTGGAGGAGCAAGAATTCTGAGGGTTTGTTTGTTTTGTTTTTTCAGGAAACGAGTTTCATTCTGATTAAACCATTTCTAAACCTCTGTGACTTTCTGAAATATTATTTACATGGCATATTTAAAGGAGAAAGCATTCTGTGTTCACATCATTGTTGTGTATTCCAGCCAAGGATGTGTGTGTGACTGCCTGGATGGGAGTTTTGGGGCAGTTTGTGTCTCAATTAGCAGCCTCATTCTGATTGCTAATGGTCATCATTTTATTGGAGATTAGGTGTGAGCAAGGACAGACCTGGAACTTGTCCTTTACTTGCTCCACTGTTGGATGTGCTGATGGAGCATTGGATAACTCACCTCATTTATGAACCAGGAAAATAGCTGAGTAATTGTCTTGTTATCCAGGTGGAAGCCAATCCTGATGAACTCTAGTAAAGGAAAACAGGGTTTTCAGTGAAGGACAGTGAGATTTGTATTAACATGGCAGAACAGATTGAAAAATCTGGGAATGCTGAGTTTCTTCTGTTGGATAACTCCATTATAACATAGCAATTAATACTTCCCTTGGGATTTGGAGCTCTGAGCTCACAGAGTGTCACCTGCTGGGTGTGAATTGTCTGTGCAGGGCACAGAGCAGCCCTTCCCTCTCTCCCTGCCTCTGGAATGCTCCTGATGGAGTCAGGAGAGACTCTCTAATGGTTCAGGGCAGAGCTGCTCCATTCTGGGACGTGGCAGCAGTTGGGAATGTGGCATTTTCCTTTCCAATCAGTCTGGGGGCCTGGTGGGCAGCACTTAGAAGAAACCCTGAAAACAGCTCTAAAATTACCATTGGGAATAGGAGTTCCTGTGATCCTGGCTGGGGGGATAATTCAGGTCCTGGATAGTGAAGTTTCTAATCCCATCCAATGTAATTGAGCATGTTCTAGTTATCCATTACCTAATCTTTAGTTAATCCTAATAGGTTTTGGCCTCAATGTTTTCTCGTGGCAGTGAGTTCTCCAGATTAATTATGTTATATAAAAAGGCTTTTCCTTTCAATTCTACATTTGCAACTTTTAATTTAATTGAATGTTTGCTGGCTCCTCTGTTACACGAGAAGGAATCAGGAGTCTCTGGCCAAGTCCCTGGTTATGCCATCAGTGTGTCCTCCTCTGGTTTCCCTCATAAGCCCCAGCATAGAAAGTTTAAAACCTGGCAACAAGAATGATCTGAAAAGCACAAAAACTCCAGTCAAATCTTGTTTGTTCACAAAACTGAATATTTCTGTTGTGTTTCTGCAACTTGGAATAACAGAATTGAGCTTCAAGGATTCCCTGTCCCTTGTTGCTTTTGATTCCCTACAATTCCAGCACTTGGGCTTGGGTATTGAAACACCTTGTAAGCAACTGGAATGATGGTGGAAGGTGGGACAGGCTCATCAGTGCAGGTTGGTTTGGGCTGGAATCCAATGAGAGATCCCAGGAAGAGGCTGTTTAAGAGGAAAACCTGGAGATTCCACATTAGTTTTGAAAATCGGGCAACTTCTAAGTGACTTAATCTGGGCAAGTGTTCTCATCCCACAAGCAAGGACATTTAGCTTTTAAAAACAAAGCCAAGCACCCAAAAACCCCTAACCCAGCCCAGCAGTGTTGGGCCTGGAAAACTGGACCTTCTTCTGTGGGACTGTTGGATTCCTGCTGTTGGAATTGCTGCACATTCCAAAGCTGAAATCCAGTCATTGCTGCTGGTGATTAGAATTCTACCACATACAGAGACCTGCCTTCATTAGCTTTGGCTCATTCTGCTCATGGAAGCAAAAGGCTTTGGAGGTTTTTAGGAATGATTTTGCCTTTAAAAAACAGCAAATGTGGGTTTGGAATAAGTTGGTGGGTTTGCTACACACCTTTAACTTCCACATTGCTGTGACCCTGCTGCAAACACAACAAAAGGAACCAATACTCAAACTTCCAGTGGCTTTTTTTTGCCTCTTGAGAGTGTGAAAGTATGAAATTAGGATGTTTCTTGTCCGTGTTGGTGCTCCAGCTCTTGCCAGTGAACCAGCCAAGGCTTTCACTTCAACAACCTCATCTGGGGAGGTTTTCCTCGCTTTGAATTCAGCTGTGTAAATCTTGGTTTGCTTGTTCTTATTTTCCATCTTTATAATGACAAATGGCATCGTTTTATGTCTCTGTAACAGCACAGTCTGTGCTGGGGGATGGGTGATGCTGCCAGGAAAGTGCTTCTGTTTTAAAAATTGCCTCCAGCCCCATCTCCTCAGTCCTGGAGGGTTTATTTGTGTGCTGTGTTGTGCCACAGAGGTTCCTGCAATGCCCCTTCCCTGTGCTGGGACCAGGCAGTTCCAAGAGAGATTTCTTGGCCCTTTGTAATTCATGGAGCTTTCTTTGCTCTCTGGATGTTTTTAAAGAGGGAATATTAAACCTGCATAGAAAATAAAAGGAGTAGAATGTGCCAGGAGAGAGAGAAAAGCTGCAAGTGCTAAAGAAACCTAATAAAGTTATTCCTGAGAACTGGTAATTTTTGATTTCCAGCAGTGTGTCCATCCTGCTGTTCCTGCTCAGAACTGGATGGGAACAAAGGTCCTGAGTGTGTTGTCTCAGTCTGTGCTTTGCACACGAAGTGTTGGAAATAGTGACGATACCATTGCAGTAATTTAAATGTTCTATTTATTTGAATTCAGTAACTTGACATTTTTGAGTCTGTTCTGGTTTGGTTTGGTTGGTTTTTTTACTGTCTCATTCCTCTCTTGGAAGGAAAAGTGACTGTTTTGTACTAAATTGTAAACTAATGTGCTTGTTTAAAATAAATTGCAAACATTTGGGCAAAGTGGTGTGTGTGGGCTCTTTACCTGTGTTTTCCAACTGGTTTTAATTTTCGAATTCTTTTTAGCTAAACTGTATTTCCAGGCTTGCCCATGTCCATGTCTGTGTCAAACCACATCCATCATTTTGTGTAGGTGTTTAATTCTGAGAACAGGTGAACCTTTACTCCTTTTCTTTCACTGTTATCCCATAAATTTCTGAAATGTCAGGGAATGCTTGGCTCTGAAACTCGTTTCCTGGCTGGCCCTTGACCTTGCCTGGGAACCAGCAATATTCCCCTGAGGACTGGGCTCATCCCCTGAATCCTTGAGGACAAACCTGGGCGTTGTCCCTGCCGGGGCAGGACCAGACCTGTCCTTGCCACCCAAACTCGGGGCATCTGCTGCCTCCTGGTGAAGAGGTGCCCTGGGACCACCCAATTCATGGTCTGATGCTGTTTTGGGGACAAGTCCTACAAAAACTGGCACAATTTCATCAGAGGGAAGGACAGTGCAGCCTCTGGGTCTGGTCACAGAAGAGCCACTGGAAGGGAACAGGCAGGGGAGTATTTTTAACCCCTGAGAAGTCAGGGCTTGCTAAGGAATCTTCTGAACCAGAGAAGAGAGAAAACCAGGAACAGACACACGTTTGGGTTTGTTTTTTTTTAATATTGGCAGAACCACCGCGAGGAAACCCCCGGGCAGGGTCTGGTGGCTGCTACAACCTGAGCAGGAGGGCACAGGAGTGTGTGTGGGGAGAGAGATCACCTGAGGGGCTTCTGCGGGGTGATGGTGTCACAGTGTGAGAGACACGGGGCTGGCGTGTGCCGCTGATGGTGTGAGTGGGACGCAGCCCCTCCCTCCCTCCTGCCCGGCCGCAGCTGCCGCGTCCCCGCCCCGTGCGCGGGGGAACGGGCACCGCCACACCCGCGTTTTCTTGAAGTGCTTCCTCAGGGCCTCAGACAAAACCCACTTTAAAACTGAGCTTAAAAGGGACCGTGTGGGTCATCACCTACCCCCTTGAAGCTGTTCCTGGCCATGGGGAGGGTCGTGGTGCCCCAGCACAGCCGGTGCTGGTGGTACCTGTGTCACTGCAGCACGGTCACAGCCACGCTCCGGCAATGCTGTACCCGCACCCCAACTTCACGCCAGCCTGGAATTTCTGGGTACTTTATTTAGGACCCCAAATCCCGGCCCCTCAAATGTCGCCCTGATTTTTTTCCAACAGCACAGGACTGAGCTGTCCCCAGGCAGATAACCCAACACAGGGGACAGCCCCGACCCTCGGCCGCGCCGGAGGGGAGCGGGCAGGAAGGTGATCTGTCACCCCGGGGTGGCTGTCCCAGGGTCGGGGGCTCGGTGTGGGGCTCCCCGGGTGCCCCCACGAGCGGGCGAAAGTCCCGGTGCTGCCGTCGGCAGGAGCATATGTGTGTTCGGAGCTCCCGCCCCTAAGCTGCTTTTATTAATTTGTAATCCCCCGCGAGCAGGAGGTAAAGGGATTCGGGGGATTAACGGGCTCACAGTAACAACCACAATTATCAGCTCCGGCTGCCTGGGGCAAGCGGGGCACACACGCACGGGGCTGTCGGTGGCACACGCACAGAAACACGGACCCGCGAGCCCCGAGAACGCACCGACACCCCGCACACATGGACACCCAAAACGCGCGGGAACAGCCGTGTGCGCAGACAGACCCGCACAGCCCTACAGGCACACCCGAAACGACCCACGGGCTGCCACGCACACACAAACAAGGGCACACGCACGGCTACACCCGCAGCCCCGCTACCCACCCACCCACACGCGCAAACACACGTCCGTGTCCGCCCCGTCCTCAATTAGCGCAATTAACCTCCTGCAGCCGCCGCGCGCCGCTGCCCCAGGGTCAGACACCCGCTACCTCTCCGCGCTCATTAATTAATTAGCGGAGGGGGAAGAGCCCCCCCCGCTCCCCACGGGAGGAGTCCAGGGAGACCCGCAAACCGCGCCAAGGGGACAAACGAAATCCGGGCGCGGGGGCGGCCGGGGCGCGGCGGAGCCCGGGGAGAGGCTCCCCCCGACGGCGGCTCCCCCGCCCCGCTCCGTGCGGGCTCCGAGGGGGCTCAGGGGGGTCCCGGGGGCCGCTTTGCCCTCGCGGGCGGCTCCTGCAGCCCGAGCCCACGCGTCGGGGAACAGCGGCCTCGGCCACGCGTGGGCCGGGGAGGGGAGGTGGGCAGCGCTCCCCCCGCCGCTTTTGTGATGCTAAAGAGCCCGGCGCTGAACCGCGGCCCAGCTGCGGCCCGGAGCCGCCCCCGGCCCGCCCCCCGTGCCCCCCCGCCCCGCCCAGCCCCGCGCCGCTCCCTGCGCGCCCCTCCGCGCCGCTCCGCCACTCCCGCGCCGCCGCCGCGCTCCTCGGACGGCGCCCACGGAGGCCGCGATGCTGCTGGAGCGGGTCCGCGCCGGCTCGGAGAAGGCAGCGGAGCTCTGCCCCTTCCCGCGGAGCCCAGGTGAGGCGGGGGCGCGCAAACCTCCGCGTCCCCCCGCGGAGGCACCGCTGGGAGTCCCGTCTGTGCCGGTTCCGCGCTCCCCGGGGCACCGTCGGGGCCGCGGTTGGGGTTGGCTGCGGGGGAAGGCGGGTGGCCCGACGGCAGCGGAGAGTCCATCCCGGTCCGTTCCGCCCGCCCCACGCTCCCGCTCGCTCTCTCCTGCTCGTCCCCGATACAGGAGACCCTCTCGCTGCCCCTCACCTGGCTTTAGACGCCCGTTTGGTCTCCCCGCCGCCCTCGGGGTAACGGCGGGGCTGCCCCGGGCTCCCGGTGCTCCCCGCTCAACGAGGGCAGGGACGAAACGGGGAGTTTTTGATGCCCGAAGGTTCCTCCCGACGGCGGGGACCCCCCGCGCCCCCCGCCCGGCTCCCGCCCGGCTTTTTCCGCACTTTGGAAAAACTCCCGTTAATTCTTTTCTTAAATGTTCTTTCCTCCCGTTTAACGAACGGGGACAGCCCTGTCGGGGCGGGGGGAACCGCACCGCACTCCCCCGCCGTGCTCGGGGCTCCGCGTCTCACCGGCGGGGGCACAGCCGGGGCCGGGGCAGCGGGGCCGGTCCCGGTGCGGGGCCGTCCCGGTTCTCTCCAGCAGCGACTGGGGCCGGAGGGGCTTAAAAACCAAACAACGAGGACCCGGCGCGGGGGACCCGCCGGTGTGCGGGGACCGAGGTGTCACCGGCGGTGGGACCGACCCCGCGCCCCGGCAGCCCCCGTGGTGGGGTTGATGCCCCCCCGTCCTGCCCCGGCTCGTCTTTCCGTGGCTCTCCCCGTCGGGTCCCCGCTGTGCGGGAGTTGCGCCTTTGACCCGAGAACCGGGAGCTGCTTTGGCCCTGCGGGGGCGGAGGCGACACCGCCGAAATCGGTACCTCCGGTAGAACGAACGACGCGAAAAGAATTATTTTCCCGCAGGACGCGATGCTCGTTTTGGGCCCCGGGGTCTCCGGCTCCGTCGGGGAGGCAGCGGGAGGGGAGCGAGGGGGCTCGGCGGGGCTTACCGTGGGCATGGCCGGGGCAGGGCGGCGGCAGGACCGGGCCCGGGGGGTTCGCCCCGCCGGGGGGGCCGAGCCGCGCGGTGCTCTGCTCGAGCCGGGGGTAAATCCGGGGTTTGCGGCTCACAACGAACCCGGGGCAGCTCCCGGCGCTGCCTCCCCCCGGCGCGACCCCCGCCCGCCGCCGGCCCCGTTGGGGTCGTTTCCCGGAGCCGTGTCCCTCCCGCCGCGCCCGGCCGGGAAGGGGCGGCGGGAGGGGATGTGGGGCTGTGCCGCCGGGGGCGGGGGGGATTAAATACAGCGCGGCGCGATGCCCTGCCCGGCGCTTCAGAGCGGCACCGGCGGGCAGGGCCGGCGGCTAAAAATAACCCGCTTTAGCGAATTAAATCCCCGGCGGCGCGGGGGTGGCAGCGGCCGGGGAGGGGGGACACAACTGCCGCCGTGATTTGGGGGGGGGGAAGAAGTCGGCGGGGGGAGCGCGGCGGGTCCGCGCCCGGCCCGGCCTCGGCAGCGACGGGGCGGCGGAAGATGCTCCAGAGCCCGCGGCCCCGCTGAGCGAGCGGAGCTGGCCCGCGGATCGCGATGCAGCGTAAGAGCCGCGGGTCGAGCCGGGCTGAGCCGGGACCCCGCGGGGCTGTGCCGTGTTGCCGCTGCCGGAGCTCAGTCCTGGCCGGAGCTGCTGCCGCTGTTGGGGTTGTTCGTTTGGACGCGGTGAATTGTTGAGGAGAAGAGATCACCTCCACCTCCACCCTATGCGCCCCGAGGCAGCTCTGTGTCTCCACACACAGTTATCTTTACATAGAGATACTCTCATCTATCTGTATCTCTACTGCCGTGTCTATATCTCTCCATCTCTATCTATACCGATATATCTGTATTTATGTATCCCATATTCGTATTTTTACCTACATATCTCTATCTATACCTTTATAACGAAATCTATATATTTATATCTGTGTATCTGTACATTTCGTTTTCTATCTACTGTATTTGTTCATTTTTATATCTCTATCTCTCCATATCTGTATATTTATCTCTTTCTGTACCATCCCTGTCGGTATCTGCAGGGTGAAGGGACAAGCCCGCCGCGTTTTTATTTTCAGTGCAATTCTCGGAATTTTTGGTAGTCTCTTCCCTCACTCCACCCGGGCTGCCCTGCCGTTATTTGAAGGTGAATTTTGGAAGTGCAGGAAAAGCAAAAAGAGCCTGGAATAATTGCAGCTTTGCCGGCGGATCGGTCGGGGAGTTAATTCCGTTTCTATCACTTCCCTTCATGTTTTCCCGGGTTCTCCCGGGTGTGCACAGCCCGGGGGTTCGCCGATCCCCGCGGCGCGGGCAAACGCTCACACGGCGCTGCAAAAAACGAATTTGAACGAATACTGTGGTTTCCCGGGCTGTTCCCCGGGCCACCCCGGGCGGCAGCGGCCCCGGGGGTGGCGGGAGGGGCCGGGCCGGTCTCGGGGGGCAGCGGGGCTGCCGGGGGCTGACCGGAGCTGCCTCCCCGCAGAGATCCCGCTGTGCGCCGGCTGCAACCAGCACATCGTGGACAGGTTCATCCTCAAAGTCCTGGACCGCCACTGGCACAGCAAGTGCCTGAAATGCTCCGACTGCCAGACGCAGCTGGCCGAGAAGTGCTTCAGCCGCGGGGACGGCGTGTACTGCAAGGAGGACTTCTTCAAGTGCGTGGGGACCGCCCGGGACGGGATGGGACGGGACGGGGGGCGGCCGGCCCGGGTGGGGGTCACAGCGCGGGCAGCGACTCAGGGTGAGGGGGGATTCAGCACCGGGACAGCGGCGGGTCCAGCACCGCGGACAGCGCCGGGCAGGGCCGGGAACCCTCCCCGGGCACCACCCGGCTCAGCGGCCGCCGCTTGTCCCCCCCCCCGCTCAGGCGCTTCGGGACGAAGTGTGCCGCCTGCCAGCAGGGCATCCCCCCGACCCAGGTGGTTCGCCGGGCCCAGGACTTCGTTTACCACCTGCATTGCTTCGCCTGCATCGTCTGCAAGCGGCAGCTGGCCACCGGCGACGAGTTCTACCTCATGGAGGACAGCAGGCTGGTCTGCAAGGCGGACTACGAGACGGCCAAGCAGAGAGGTACCCCTTCCCCTTGCCCCGTCCCTGCCACCCCCCGAGGGCAGGAGGGAGCGGCCCGGGGCGCTCCTGCCCTCCGGGACAGGCTCATGCAGCGGGCGGGAGGGGTGGGAGCATCTGCCGTCGGCGGGTGGCTGGGAGGAGGTCGCGGGTCCCGCGTCCTGCGGTGGCTTCACCTCCCACTCGCACCTTGTCGGCAGAGGCTGAATCCACGGCCAAGCGGCCCCGCACCACCATCACGGCCAAGCAGCTGGAGACCCTCAAAAACGCCTATAACAACTCGCCCAAGCCGGCGCGGCACGTCCGGGAGCAGCTTTCGTCGGAGACGGGGCTGGACATGCGGGTGGTGCAGGTAAGAGCGGGGTCTGCGCGGGCCGGGGGGCGCCGGGGGGGGACCGGCCCCGCAGCCCCCGAGCTCCCCGGCCTGTCCTGCCCGCAGGTCTGGTTCCAGAACCGCAGGGCCAAGGAGAAAAGGCTGAAGAAGGACGCGGGGAGGCAGCGGTGGGGTCAGTACTTCAGGAACATGAAGAGATCCCGGGGGACATCCAAGTCCGACAAGGACAGCATCCAGGAGGAGGGGCCCGACAGCGACGCCGAGGTCTCCTTCACAGGTCGGTCACTGGGCTGTTTTCAACATCTCCGTGCCACGGTCAGAATTTTCGGGCATCATACAATGAGTGAAACCAAGCGCCCAGGGCGGGAGAAGGGCAGAGCTGCGGGATCCACCGCGGCGCGGTCCTGGCGGGGGAACCGGGACCGCGGGGGCTGAGGAGCGGGGGGGACACTCCGCTGTTCCTCCGGGGGGATGTTTGTGTCAGGCCCGAAAAGCTGCGGGGACAGCAGGGAGAGCTGCCGGGGCAGCCGCTGCGATGTCAGAGCCGCAGCTCGTACACGGCCTTTTCAAGGGACTCTTAGAAATACAAAAACCAGAGAGTCCAGAACCACTGAATGTTTTTACGGGGAAAAGTGTGCGATTTTTTTAAAAATTCCTTTTTTAAAAAAAAATATTTTTTAGGGGTGGTTTTATTTGTGTAGTTACTCGTTAGGACTCCTCAGTCCTGCGGGAGCTGTGCTGCAAAAGGGAGACTGCTGCGTGTTAGGAGGTTTCTGCACCAAAGAGTCCCGTTTTTGGAGCCGAGATTTCTGTTGACAAATTCAGAGACATTCCCCCAGCAGCTCTTGTCCTGTGCAGCCTCATCCCACGCTCTCCAGAGCCGCGGGAGCAGGATGGGGGGTCGGTGCCTCCAGGCAGAGCTCCATCCCAAACGTGTGAGTGGTTTTTAGGGATAACGAGAGAAACTGAAAACCAAACCTTTGTACATATTTACACAGACACATCTATAATGTGTATGTTTATGCACACACAGCTTTGCATCTCAGCTCCTCTCTGTTTCTGAAAACTATTTGATTTTCGAGTCTGTTTATACACACACACCGTGCATCAGCTCATTAAATATGAATATTCTATAAATAATAACTAAAAAATGTGAACAATTATTGAGAGCCCCCTGCCACAAACAGGTTTGTATCCCAGGCAACAGAGCAGCTCTCACTGTCCATAAAACCCTAACAAATACAAATAATTTTTGCTGGGTATTTAAAAAATGTTACTCGTTTCTCAGGAGTGTTTTTAAGTCGAACAAATACACTCTGGAACTGTGTTTTCATTAGCTTGTTCCTGAGCAGACAAATATCTCTATTTAATATCTTTTTTTTTCCTGAGAAATGGAGAGTTTTTTCTTGCATTGGTGAATGTTCAGGTGGCTCCTAAAAATTATATCAAAATTCAGGATAAACCTCAAAGCCAAATAGAAACAAAAGGTGGAAAGGTATTGAACTCACTTTCCCTTTAAAGGATTATTTTTAAATCATAGTCTTATATTTTAATATGTACTTTTCATGCATATTTTTAAAATCCAAATTGTATTAGACTTTTGTACTCAGAAAAAAAAAATAATAATCCCGTGGCCTTCTATGAAGATCCGTCAGCAAGGGTGGGAATAATAAGGAATTACAAGTGGGAAGAGCGTGGGTGCTCAGCTCCCATCCCTCCCATCTATTTATACCCAGAGCTTGCAGGGGTTCCTGTGCAGCCACTGCCACCCCTGACCATTGCTCTCCCAGTAAAACCAGTCCATTCCAGCTATGACCAATAAAACCAGTCCATTCCAGCTATGACCAATAAAACCAGTCCATTGCAGCTGTGACTGTTCCTCTCCCAGTAAAACCAGTCCATTGCAGCCGTGACTGTTCCTCTCCCACTAAAACCAGTCCATTCCAACTGTGACTGTTCCTCTCCCAGTAAACCCAGTCCATTGCAGCCGTGACTGTTCCTTTCCCAGTAAACCCAGTCCATTGCAGCCATGATTGTTGTTCTCCCAGTAAAACCAGTCCATTTCCCTTTCAGATGAGCCCTCCATGTCAGAAATGAGCCATTCCAATGGGATTTACAGCAATCTCAACGAGGCGTCCCCTGCGCTGGGGAGACAGGCTGGGACCAACGGGAGCTTTGCCCTGGATCCCAGCGGGATCCCAGCCCAGGACCAGTACCACGACCTGCGCTCCAACAGCCCCTACGGGATCCCCCAGTCTCCAGCCTCTTTGCAAGCACTGCCAGGCCACCAGCCTTTAATCTCCAGCTTGGTTTACCCAGACAACGGCTTGGGCCTCATGGGACAAAGCGGACAAGGGGTGCCCCAGCCCATGAGGGTCCTGGCCGGGAATGGCCCCAGCTCCGACCTCTCCACCGGCAGCAGCGGGGGGTACCCAGATTTCCCTGCCAGCCCGGCCTCCTGGCTGGATGAAGTCGACCACGCTCAGTTTTGATACAGGATCCACCACCGTGCAGTGGGAAGGGAAAGGACTCGGTGCTGTTGAACCCTTGGAATGACAGAGGGACGAGCCGTGGCTGCCGAGCGGGGCAGGAACGTGTGAGGACACGGACGGGATTTTGGAGGGGACCCGGCCTGGTGGCACCACAGCAAGTGGCATCCTGAGTGTCCAAACAAACTGCTTCTCGTGTCTTTACTAAAACACCAAGACTTGTGCTTTACAGATTTGATATGAGGTATTTTGCTCTCTGTTGTCAGTGCATTCTCCAAAGCAAGGACTTGCTTCATCGCCCACCCACACTGAGACATTTTTAAGGGAAAATAAAAGTCCTCATCCACGGTGAAAGGTGTGACAGTGTCTATATTTCTATAGGAGAACTGTTCATAGTGAATCACTTCAGAAATCCATGGTAGGAAACTTCTCTGTTCTTCCAGCAGATTTTTTAAAAGCGCACCGGTGGCGGTATGTTTTGTTTTATTTTGGATTTACATTCACTTTTCTAAAATGAAATGCTCTTTGACATGCCAATCATTTACCAACGTTTTCCTTTGTAAAATGAAAATCATATGTTAATTCTGCTTCTCCTCTTTTTAATTTGTAGATTGCTAGTTTGACTCTTCCATATAAGCATTAAACCGTGAATAGATGTATTTATTACCAAATAATTCCACGTTTATCACGGGGTCAAGAGGTGAATTTTTCTTGACCCAGGAACACTAATGGCTCTGGGTTGTGGGTCTTATGCTTTTCCTTCACATTTCTTTGCAACAGTTTAACTGCAAAATGTCTCAAAAAATCACCCTGATGTCTTGTTGCCAAATACCTTCTCGGGGGGTCTCTCAGCAGGAGGGTTTGGCTGGTTTAGTTCCTGCCATTCCCGAGGCACCACTGGGAGTGTCGGAGCGAGCACAGGCTTTCCTGGGAACACACCTCTGTTCCAGGCATTTGTGTATTTCCATGGATATGGTGCGAGCTGATTGTGAGGAAAGGCAAGACAATATGTATATTGTTATCTGTAAAAAATATGGAATTAACTGTAGATTATGTGAATGTCCAGTGTCTTTTATTTATATTCTCGCTTTCTCTCTGATGATCAAATACTTCAAGGTTACAAATAAATTTGTCAGCTAAACTTTAAACAGTCTTTTGCTAAATTCACATTAAAAGCATCAACATAAGTTAATAAAACACGTTAATCTAAGAGTAAAAGCTCTTAAACCTCGATGCCATGATCCAACAAAGCGTTGAAATGTGCTTTCAATATCTCCAATATTTTAATGTTGAAATATTCCTTTCAATAGAGGAGCAAACCCACCGAGGTGGAAATGCTTTGGAAGAAAAAAATGACAGTTTTTAGAGGCTGGCAATCCTTGGTCGATCCAAATGGGATTGCTCTGGGCACACACAGACTTTGATCATGGTCTGGCTGTTTTTGATGGGTCCTGGCTATTTTTTAGCATTTATCCCAAAGGTGGAAGCAGAAATCTGGGCTGATAAAGCAATAGCAAATGCAGTCTGATGTTGTCTGTCTGCGAGCAGAAAGTCGGGAACATGAAACACAGAGTCAGATATTGGAATATTTCAAAGAGAAATCTGAAAGAAAAGGAAAAAAATCCTCGAGGGATTAAGTTTGATGAGCATGTACATATATTTGTTTGGTTTATACATCTCTATATACAAACACACACATATATCAGATGTGCACATCTCATACACAAACATCTGTGGTCACGGTCCTCGGAGCAGAGGGAAGTGCTGAGGCCTCTGGCTCAAGGATTTGATGACAGACCCTTTATAAAGCTCAGGGGCTTTGATGTTCCTGCTCCCTGGGAAGTCAGGGAATGTTTGCTTGGGGGTTTTCCATGTGCACAGGAGAAGAGCAGCACCCCTGGGCAGTGAGGAACACCCGGGCCATGCTCTGGTACCCAGGGCAGAGCTGAGCTGCCCAGCTTGTGGAGACACCTGGAATATCTTGGATTTGATTCCCCACCTTTCCTAAAGGTGAGGGGAGGGTCGTGGCCCCCATCTCTTGCTGTTTGGCAGCTGGGGGGGCTGTGCTGAGCACAACCCACAGCCACCATTCCCTCCTTCCCGGGCCTTTGCTCGGCAGGGGTGGAACACTGATGTCCCACACACTGGGAAAACCCCCCTGTGTGACACCATGGGTGTAAAGAACACCCCACCAGCTTGGATCTGGGGGTGACACGTGGAATTCTGCTCATGTCTCTGCTCCTGGGGGATTTTGGAGATGGGTGAAGCTGTGTCTCCTCCAGCCAAGGCAGGAATTTGCCTTGTTTAGGTGAGTCTGAGCCCAGCAGTTTTTCCTTCCTTCTCCAGGACTGAGTAATAAAGAGACAACTGTTGCTGCCAGCCTGTAGGTACGTCACAAGGACATTTCTCATGGAAATTTGTGGAGTAAATAGAAAACTGTGGGACTTAAAAAATCAGATTGCAGAACTTCACCTAAAGAGAAAACAGGAATTTGTGCTTTCAAGATTTACATGTCTAGAAACACCCTCACTAAAACTGGGCAAGTGTTTTGTATCAAAACACTTTGGTGGTTCAAGTATTAATAATATCTTCCTATAGAAGACTACGAAAAGACTTTGAGACATGTTTATTTCCTAAAAATAAGGAAATAAGAACAGAAAGACAGAAATTTTGGGATAATGCTGTTATAAAACCAGTCTAAAAACTGTAGTACTTGAACATGCAGTTTATAGATATTTTTCTCATCGTCTCCCTCCCTGCAAATAACGGACACTGCTGTTCCTCTCCCCTGGGAATTCCCAGGGGATGGCTGAATTTAAGAAAGGGAGAAATGCAAATCTGCCCCTCTGCCTTTGTGCTTTGCTCTCAGAGGCAGAACGGGCTGCAAGTTGAAGTTGCTGGTGTTTGTTCTCGTCTGAACACAGAGAGGAGCTTCCCGAGCGTCCTGATCTCAAATTCAGGGATTGCATTTCAGCCTCTCCTTTCAGGGCTGAGGCTCAAGGATTCCATTAATATAAATGCTTTCTTCCCGTTAAAAAGAAAACCAATTTGAAAGAAGCAAATAAAACTAACGCTGTCCAAGTGACTGACAGCTTGTAAAACCCAAACAGAATTAGGAAGGGGGGTTTTGCACTGCTCAGTTTGCAGGTGAGCTTTACAACCTCTGCTGATTTCCGTGAGTGCAAGACACGGGAGGCAGGAAATTTTTTGTGTCCTCAGTGAGGAAAATCTACTGTATTAATTTTTTATTTTTTTTTCCAGACAGCAAATTCACCTTTGTGCCCAAACCTGTGTTCCCTACAGAAATTATTAGATTTTATGTCAAGCAGTAGAATGTGGGCCAGGTGAAATCCCTCATCCATGGGGAGCAGGGAAGGTGGATGGGGCCAGTTCATCCTCAAGTTCCCCTCCAGTGGCTTATCCCAGATGCATCAGAGCATCCGAGCAAAGGTATTCCCACCACCCCTCGTGTCTGACCTCGCCTCCCTCTGCCCACACCACGGTCCTTGGGAACAAGGTAGGAAAGCCCAGAGACCCTCCTCCTGCAGCACAGGCAGAGCTGCTGGCTGGGATGAAGGAGGGATTCCAAGAGATTTGGACTCAGTAAATACTCCAGCAAAGATGCTGCCTGTTAACAGGCAGCTTAAGCCACCAGCAGCCCAGAGTTCAGCCAAAAACAAACCCCACACCTTTTTTTAGCTCCCTGGTGATTTTTCCACGGAGGTCTGAAGAGCATCCCTGTCTCTGCAGGGAGGGGCAGAGCCTCTTGCCGCCAGTATCTGGCTGGACAAATGTCCTGCATCCCACTCCCACCCAGGCACTGGCCTCTCCCAGAGAGGAAAGTCTCCGAGTCAGCTGGAGGCGAGTAAATCACTCCTGACAGCTACATCTCTACAGGGCAGTTAGAATTAATGTAACAATTTGGCGTTTAATGAAGCAACAACATGCTGGGCTGCAGAGAATGGCTGGGACCTGCTGCAGTCACATTATAATCCCTCCGGGACCCAAACGGCAGCGACTCCATCAGATGCCGACTTGTTAAGCCGAGCAAAGGGCCGGGTGGGGAGAGCGGAGCCGGGAGCGCCTCCAGCTGGGAATCAGCCAGCGTCGGGCAGCTGAGCGCGGCTCAGGGGACAGACCCGCGGCTCCGAGCCCCAACCCCTGTGGCCTCGTGCTCCGGGATGGGAATCTGAACAGCAGGAGCAGCCCAGGGGATCGCCGGGCGCTGCCTGGGGCTGCCGAGGGTCTCGGCCCGAGCAGGTCGTAGAGATGCTGAATGATGTTGTCGGTGTCAAAAAAATATCGTGTGGGGCTTGTCAGAAGAGGAGTGGAATAAATCAGCGCTGCGCAGGGTGGGACTGGCAGGACAATATGTTTTCTAAATAAAAACCAGCTCCATCAGGTGCTCTGCACCCAAAAGTCTGATTTCTGCAGGCTGTAGGTATTCCAGCATCTCCGGGATAAGACCTTTTAAAAACACTGCGTGGAGGAGGGAGGGAAGGGAACGAATGCAAATGACTTTGGAGACAATCTCCCGTTCCCCATGTATATACATACCCACTCAAAGCACTGCAGCAGCTTGGAGGCTTTAAAATAAATCATGCAGTGCTTTTCTTTCTTTTTTTTTTTTTAAATGAAAGCACAGCACAAAACAACATCCCCTCACTTCCCGAGGCAGCCGTGCTGGATCTCCTCTCCGGGGCTGGCTGGGGTGTGTGTGTGTGTGTGGCCATAAAGCTCCACACGTTCTGTTGTGAAGCCTCATGGTCACCGGCTTTAAGGGCTTGACAGGTTTATAAAGTGCTGAGTGTCCCCGGGGGACGTTGGCACTGTTTGCAGGGAAGATGAAGCGTGCCACATCCAGCTGGTCTAACCAGGCAGCGGGAAATCTAAATTAATTCAGGAATCACTGCTGTTTTTCCGAGGGAGGATGTTGTGCTCAAGCTACGGGAATAGCACACTGGAATATTTATTAACGGAGGGATGGGGGGCAAGGGCAGGCTCCCCTCTCTCGTGGTGGTGTAAATCAGGGCAGGGAACAGAAGTGCAAAGAGTGGCCCCAGGGCTGTGCCCCTGCAGAGACTGGGGTTCCTTCCACACAGACACCCCCACAGGGCAGGACAGGGTTTGGGGGGGAAGGTTTATTCCCCTTGAAACAGCTGATCTACTCCAACATGCCTGGAAAGAGGGATGGGCCTCATCCAGGCCCACCTGGGCTCTGCAGGTGAGGCCAGAGGGAAGTTATTTAATGGCTCCTGGCTCCCCTTATCCAGGTCTGCATCCTTGCTGATTCCTGGCTTCCCTCAAGCACTGTGGGATCACTCTCTATTCACCATGTGGGACCTGGGATTGAGCCTTCCCTTTGGACTGAAGGTCAGTTCTCTGGGCTGGGTTTGGGAGAGGTTGTTGCAAATTCATGGGATGTGGTGTTGAGTTCATCTCCAGAACATGGTGCTCAGTGTTTCCCCAGGATCTGTCCTGGCATTTTTGGGAGCCATGGATGGAGCAGTATGTTTCTTTGTATCCATAGGGCGGTTGGTTCCCAACATGTGATTCTTTTCTGGACTGAAAAAACCAAAACAAAGCTCAGGTGATCTCAGCTTGCTGTACAACAAGCCTTTGCTTTAACACACCCTGGTTTAAGGGGTTGGACTTGTTTGATGGTTCCTTTTTGCAAGGCCAGACAACACTGAGCTGTGGTTGCTTTTCCTTCTGCATGCTACAAACTGGACTAGGATTTTTGGGGGTTTGTTTTGTTTTCTCAAACGTGAATTATAGTTTGAAAGGAGTTAGAATATTGCCTGGAGACTGGATGCTGGGATTCTTGCTTGTTTGTTCTTGGAATCTGGGTGTAGGTCTGCTGCTGCCTCATTTCTGGAGGGTCTCTGTGCTGGGGACAAATGAGAGGGACAAACCAAGCTGTGCCTTTGTGTGTGCAGAAGAGGAGGGATGGTGGTCACCTCCTGGTTAAGGAAGGGCTGAGCTTGTGTGTCACTGCACCAGAACCATCACTTTCCTGGGTGCAGTTGGATGAAGGTGTCTCAGCCCAAGTGGTGTCTCGTGGGCTGGTCTGAGGCTGGTAAAGCAAAGCCAGGCTGTGTGTGCTGGGCAGAGCCAGGGTGGCAGAAGGGAGCAGTGTTAAAAAGAGATTTGTTTTAACTGTGCTCTTTGGAAAATGAAGTTAAACATCCCATGTGGTCCTTGGTGCCCCACTCATGTTGGTTAGTATGTGCAGCCCCTGGGCCCTCCTCCAGCAGCACCTGCTCTGATGGCTCTGACCAGTCCAGACCGAGAGCCAAGGGGAGCCTTTGGCTAAATGAGGGAGGATTTGGGCAGCAGACCCCTGGATTTGGGAACTGGGCTCCAGTTGCTGAGTTTGTCATGTTGAATTGGCTTCATACGACATGATGCTTTTATGAGAGTGATTGAGAAGGAGCAGAGCCAGGTCCTGCCTGTTCCTTGCCACCAGCAGTACTTAGCACAGCCTTTTCATTTTAATTTTCTGAACATTCCCTCCTCACCGTGGCCTGTTTCTGACAGGAGGCTGCCATGAACTTCAAAATTAATTTTCCTGGACTATCCTAATCATTGTGGTTGAAACATCCCCTTGTTATGCTTTTATTGGGATTTGGCTCTGGGGGATAAGGGTGTTTTGATGAACCTGCCTGATGTGGCAAAATTAAAACTTATTCTGGTTTTAATTGGTACTAATCATACACTCAGAAATAAAGAATTGGTCCCCCAAGTGTTTTTCTGGACTGGAGGGCCAGGCTCATTTATTTGCAGGGATTAATAAGCTGCATGCTAATTGTGGGATGCTGATATTAGCCATGCCCCAGAACCACACTGAGCCAGGCTGCAGCCCAGATCCATCGAAACACAGATTTGTGCAGGTTTTTATCACTAGATTTGCCAACAGAAAGATCATTACATTCAGAAATAGATTCCCTTGTGTTAGTTGAAGCATCTCATTAACTGAGATGAGCACTAATTGACATGCTTTGATCAGGTGGGATATTTCTGCCCCACTTCAATGTGAGGGGCAGCAGGTTGTGTCCTGTGTGTGAGTTGAACTGTTTGGACCAAGCACAGTGATGCAGTGGGTTGCTGAGCCACCCCTCAGTTCACAGGGACTGTCACCAAAATACCTGTGAAATAACAGCTCAGATGTTTGCAGGCTGGTGCCTGGTGCTGCTCTGGCTGTGACGTGTCCTTGTGCCCCCAGCGCCTGTTCTGCTCCCTGGCATGACCCTGGAGCCAAGGTGAGCCCGTGTCCCTCCTTCAGGCACAGCACAGCTGGAATATGATCACTTTGTGTGGCTCTGGGGGTGGGCACATCGCTTGTCATTAATATTATAACAAGCCAAGCAGGGATCGGGTTGCAGCGTGTGGAGCCTTGGGACAGCTGTGCCCAGCGGGCTGCAGGGACAGGGCTGGATGTCTGGGGTGGAACTGGGATGTCCTGGGATGCAACTGGCAGCAGAAATATAAAGGAAGGCTGTGGGAGGCTCAAGAGTCAGGGCTGAGCCTGGCCCCATCTCCCAAGATGTGTCATGGGGACAGAACTCATTGGGAGTCACCTCCTGCTTCCACCATGGCAGATGTTTTGCCTTCTAAAGGCACAAATGCTCAGCAGAGGATGGAAGAAGGGAAAACCAGAGTCCCTTTTATTTTTAAGGTCATCTCTGCTCCTGCTGTGAGTTAGTAGAGGTATGGTGTCAAACTTCAGCCTCCCAGGGGATGGCTTTGCAAAGTAACAGGTCTCTGCAGCAGCACTTCTTGGGACAGAGCCACAGTTCTGTGCTGGGTGTGTCCTGTGGCACCTGTGGGAAGTGTCTGTGGAAGATTTCTCCTTCACACAATGGCTGGGGTGGAAAGGACTTTAAAGATCCTGCTCCACTCCCCCTTCCATGGGCAGGGACACCTTCCACTAGACCACATTGCTCCAAGCCCCATCCAACCTGGCCTTGAACACTTCCAGGGGTGGGAATAGCTCTGTTTAGCTCTGTATGTGCCTGCAAGTGCCTCCTGCCACAGGCACCCTCTGCATGTTGGGGACTGTGGGCTGTGTGTGCACACCAGACACTGCCTCTGACTGGGGGGATGCTCCAGTTACAGGTTGGAAAGTAAAGCCAAGACTTATCTCGGGTATTTTCCTGCTGTCACAGCCCAACCTGATGGTAATTATGAGCCTGGGGGTCAAATTTATCGTTGAAAAGCAGAGTTGAAGGCACTTATGTTCGAGGCAGGAGGACACTGGTGGTTAAAACCCCTGGCAGGTTGTGTTTTGGGGAGCTGGGTCACTCCTCACAGCTCAGCCAGCCCACTAATGAACCAGCTCTCTCTGGAGTCACCTCTCCTCCATTAATTAAAGCCCTTTGGTGTGAAGAGGAATTGAGGAAGGGCTCTTGATGCAGCTACACTTCCCACAGATGTTACTGAGTATCCATTACGGCCCGTGAAAGCCTTGTCAACATTTTTCCAAGGAAGAATGAAAATGTAAATAACTTTAAAATGATTCAATGTCACTGTGGTATGGAAAAAGGTCATGCTGCTGGAGACCATTTATCTTTTTGCCGATTTAAAGAGCTTTTTTCCTATTACATTTTTTGAAATTAATGTTTTTAAACATTACCCAAAGTAATGTTAACAATTAGGGGGTTTATGGGATTGATCGTTATGCAGGCTGGGATTTAAATTGGAGAAGATTTGTTTTAGGTGGTCGTTGCTGAGGGGTTTTAACAGACTTTTTGATTTAGTGCTTATAAAAATGTTTGCACGATTTAATGCGAAGACAAACCCACATCCTGAATTCCCATGTAAATATTGGGGTGGAGTGTTCTTTGGGAAGGAGTTTTGGATTATGGAAGAAGAGCTTGTATATGGATGTAAATGTTAAAATACATGTCTGAGGTGAGGCTGAAGGGAGAGGGGTCTTATTTGTGGGTTGGGGGAAAGACAGGTTGGAGGCTCTGTTTCCCCTTGTCCCCATATAGTGCTTTTGGAACTCTGTGCTCTGTGGAAAAAAACCCTCTAAGCTCATCGAGTGCAACCATTAACCCAGCACTCAGCCGTGTCCCTGAGCACCACAGCTCCACGTTTTTGCTTGGAAAGGCTGATATAAAGATGCTCTTTGCATCTGTTCCACTGAGGGCAGCAGTGCCAGCAGTGACAGGCTGTCAGGGAAGATGGGACGTGGCTCCTGCCTCCTGGCAGAGCTCAGCCCACGTAACGAGGTGGGCCAAGACCTCCTCGTTAACCCTCTGCTCCAGCTGTCACGGGGCTCATCTCCCCCTGAGTGTGAAAACAGGAGACACTTTGAAGGCTCCCTGCTCCTCTGCACGGGAAGAAGGTTTGGGGAAGGGGGGGAAATAGCTGTGCTGTACCAGCAGTGCTCGACCTGCCGAGATGTACTTGCATTTTTCACCTCTCTTGCCCCTGCTACAGCAAGTGTGAGGGAGCAGGGGATGCCACAGCTGGTGCTTTGCATGTAATTTTCACCCTCTTGTTAATGACCTTGCAGGGATTAGCATGGCCTTCTCCATATGCCAGTAGATTATGTCTGTTGGCAGCTGCTGCTACTGGAGCAAAATGGGATAGTTTTCATTAGGAGTGCTTGACACTGGGCTGCCCTGGGTGTCGTCAATCCTAAACTGTCAGTGCCTGTGAATAAAGCAGTGTGCAGATGTGATTTATTAGACGTGCTGCTGCTTTGCTGAAAATGTGGCATTTCCAAGTCAGCGAGGTCTTGCAGAAGGTGTGAAAGGGATCTTCTTGCTCTTCCCTACTCACCCTTCCACCCACGGGCTCTGTGGGGCTGCCTGGCAACACTGGAGGGAAAATCCACCCTGAAATGATTGAGTGACATGAGGGCTTGGATAAAATACCCCCCTGTGCTGCTCAGTGTAGCTACTCACTAGTAAATACATGTGTGTTTGCTTTTATTGGAGGGAATCTGTGATTATTTTTTTTTTAACAGCTTGAACTTGCAAATATGTTATGAAAGAAAATTTCTATCCAAATTGAATAGGGGATGGGAGGAGCAGGTTTTGTTCCTCGGTGTTGGAACATGAGTTGACTTCAAAATGGTTTCATTTTGATGATTAAGAAAATATTCACATTTACCACACAGACCTCTCCTCCCCTATTTCAAGCAGTGCAGAGGGAAGTCATGTTTCAGTATCACCTTACTCCTACAACTGAATCAGGGGCATATCCTGAATTATTTTTTGAGTCTGAGGGGGGCACAGTTTCTAGAGTTCAGGGCAAGGGGTGGGTGAGGGAGGGATGCTGCAGAGGCTTCCCGGGGAGGAACCAGGCTCTCTGTGTTCTGCAAGGTTATTAATCCTCTGTTTATCCTGTTTTAAAATAAGCAGTTTAAAGGAGGCTGTCAAGATGATAGGCCACAAATCCATGTCATTCGTTTGATTTGCAACAGCAAAGCTAAACCCTCCCTTAACACGAGGGGGGTTGTGCTCCCCAGACACTGCAGGAATATCCCAGCCCATCCTGGCTGGAGGGACCCGCTCCTCAGGCTGGAATGCTCATTTGGAAAGGCCAAAGGCTCTCCCTGGGAGCACCCAGAGGGCCATTCACGGGATTCAGGGGTGTTCTTTGGGGCTGTGCCCACCTGACAGACCCATCCATCACTGATGGATCGAACAGCAGCCTTGGGGAGGGCCCAGCTGCTGGGGGGGAGTCCTGGAGCCCCTCACTCTGCTTGACTTTGTGCTGCTCCCAAGACTAGATCCAGCAGAACAGCTTCACTGTGGCAATTTAGCTGCTTGAAGACTCTCTTTGCAAGTTCAGTAACCCCAACTCACTATTTGAGGCATGTCAGGGGAGGATTAACAGCCATGTAATACACCAGGTATGATTCATCTTCTGTAAATATGTCTCTTATCATCAGTGGGTAATTACTTCATGAGAAATAGTTCTGATTAAATCTAAATTAATAGTGTATGTGAAAGATTTGGTTTAAAAGTGGTGATGTAAAGTGAATATTCCTCCTTTATTGCAATACAAAAGCTCGTGGCAGAGCTGGACCAGCCCAAATGCCCAAAAGGCACAACCAAAAAAAAAAAAAAAAAAAGGAAAACTGAGGAAAAAACCCCACAAATTTGGATCAAAATAATTTACTGGCACACAGTAATTTGAAAACACACACAAACATTGCCTGTGGGCAAAGCTCCTGCTGCCCTGGGGCTGAGGGGGGGGTCTTTGGGCAGGTCTGGATGAGGTGGGCACTGGGGGGGTCATTTTGTGCCCCAGGGACAGGGGGTGGGGGCTGCAGGGGCCTGGGGAGCAACTTGCTCTGAGCCCCTGCGAGATTTCCTAGTCAGAAGACACAGGGGAGTGGTGAAAGGGTGTGGGCAGGGGATGATGAATGAGGGAGGAGGGGAAAGAAAAAAAAAAAAGAAACAAGAATGGAGAATGTGAAAAGAAGTGCTTGAACTCTGGCTGTGGCAGAGTTACACCCCAGATGGGCTGGACTTGTGTATTCAGCAGCAGGAATAAAACATCTCCCTGGGCAATCAGAGGCAGGATCACACAGACAGTTCTCTCTCTGGAAAAATAATCTAGGTTAGCTGACAGTGAGAGTTCTAAAATGTCCAGGAGGTAATTTGAACAGTCTATCATATGTAAACTAAGCTCCAATCCCAAATAAACGCAGAATAAAAAATAATGATCATAGCTATTTAATTCCCTGATAAAGAAGAGTCATTGACAAGACATAAAACTGAACTACGTGATGGTTCTGCTGCCAAATGGACAAAAATTTGGGACATGGCGAGAATATTAATTTTATTAAACTAGAAATTCTATTAGCGGAAATAAAGATATATTTGAATATAATTGTATTTTGAATATAAAAAGTAATAGTCATGGCAGGGAAGTCTCATTGCTTTTTCCCCCCCCACTTTCATTCTGTTCTCGTTAGAGAAAAGCTGGCTCCAAAGTTCAGCTAATTATTTAGATTACTGGTGTTTTCAGCAAGGTTTACATTCTCTTGATATCATAAGCCTAAATTAGAGAATTTAACACACTGGTTGTCAACACCTATTAACTATGATGAGATTTTGGCATAGTTGATGTTCTTGACACCAGGACCACAATCTCATGCCACACGACATCAGGCAGCAACCTCCTCGCTGCAGCACTCAGGGATGATGCTCCAAACACTTCCCTTCCCAGAATTTGGCCCGTGACATTCCCATATTGTGATTTTAGAGGCTCTGCAGTACGGTTTATCAGGAATTATAATTATTCTAGCTACTTGTTAGAATAATTGGGTGGGGAGAAACCACAATTCCCAAATCCTGGAGACTCTCCCTGGGGCACTGCCAGGTTAAAGCCAAGCCCAAGATCTCCTGACAGCACAAAGACCTGGCTCGTGGTCTCATAAAGAGTGACACCTTCCTCAGCAGGGCAGAGGTTCCACTTTCAGGGACTAAAATAAACAGTTGGTCCCAGTTTCAGGGACTAAATAACTGCAATAACATCTGGATTAAGATTAGTCCCAGGCATGCAGAGGAGGGGGTGTCCCTAGGTAGGAGCAGAACCAGAAGGTTCAAGCTACTTTCCAAACCACCCAGGGAACACAGAGTTATTGGGATGCTCCTGATTCCTGACTAGATTTTTTTTAATGAAGTGCAAGTCTGTAACCAGAAGACACTAAAAAGCAATTGCATTAAATCAAGAACTACATCTGACTTTATGGATTGTTTATGGGATCTTTCTTTTATTAATTCTTTATCCTTTAATATTATAAAGGATTTGTGTCTACAATAAATAATGTAAAGTTACATTACATCCTCTTTGGCTTAAAATTTTAATATTCCTATTGCCCATGTCCATAAAGAAATTGTATTTGAGGTCATTGCATATGTATAGCTGGAGCCATAACCCTAATGGAATTACTATTCAAGCAGAGGCAAGATTAGTATGAACGCCAAGAAACTACCCGTCTGTCAGGGGAAAAGGTAAAAGTTCAGAGTTCAGCTTGCATCCAAATTATTTATCTCCCTAATAACTTAATAGATTGAATATATTACTTGTCAGTGACCTTGATGTACAACAATAAAGACCCCTTGGTAGTGTCAGAAAATATATGAGACTATAATAAGTAGTACTTATGTAGGGGAATAAAAACATATTCTTTATGATAATGAAGTCTCTTCCCCCAAGGACACCACAAGGACATGAAACCATGTAAATATAAACACTAGTATTTGGTTATAGCCAGACAGTGGATTGTCTCCTGAAACCAGTGGAATTGCTGCTGGTGTAGGAAGCTGCATCCTTCAGATGCCCTGATGGTGCCACTGGTCCCTCCACACATGGTGAGGGGTGGATTGTGCCCTTTGCTGCTTGTCCAGGCACGTGTTACATCCCCCATCCCATCTTACAGCCTCTTTCTGCAGGGAGTTATTCCCTTGCTTTTTCAGACTTCCTGCCACTTCTAATTATTTCCCCTCTGGATCTCCCGAGTGTTTAAAAGAATGATTTAAATTAGAGTTTAGGATCAAAGGTAATACTGCAAATAGGCCTGTTGTAAACATGCCTAAAAATAGGGAGGTGATTTCCCTGAGTGCTGTGGTCCCTGGAGCAGTGCAACACAGTGTCTCTATTTCTTTCTGTTTCTATGTCTATTTTTCAAGGCTTCGCAGTATCTAAAGGGGAAAACAATAAGCCCTTGAAGGATATTGTTCTTTAATAAAGCTTATGATTATGGATTTTTTTCTTCCTCAGCCAGCACAGAATCACCATTAATGTACTCAAATGGAATGAGCCTCTCCTCTTTAATAGGTCATTTTAATCATATATTTAAAGTTTCACTTGGAGATAGAGGGGGAGGGTGAGAGGGGAAAAAAAGGAACTTATTTGATCTGTTTGATGTCTTTCAATTAATCCTCCCAGCGTGCCCACCCGTGGTGTCTATGCCAAGCTGAGCAGGGCAGCTGGCTCTGATCCATGCCAGGAAGAGTCCTCTTGCCTCCTGGGATACCTGGGGTGTGCAGTGTGTGGGAATTTGAAGGAGTCCCGTGTCCAACACAAACACCAGTCTCGTAAAGCAAGGTGGCGTTGAGGTCCCTGAAGTCACCAATTCTTTCTTCCTCCATCAGCAGAGCTGCATGGCCCCCCCAAAATCCAAGACCCAGCCCTGCAGGCTTGTCCCTGCTCCCAGAAATCCCAGTGGAGCTGGCAGGTCTGTGGCTGGGCTCCCATTCCCCGGCCGCTTATCCCAGCAGCCTCACGGGTTTGATTGTATTTATGGCCACTTAATCTGTGCTTGCAGCCAGGATCAAATATATCTCCAAGTATTGATCAGCTTTAGGCTGATAGAAGTTCAAGCTCACGAGGTCTCGGTCTTTGACCCTCAAATAGGATATGAATCTCAATCCAATAGACTGATATTCACACGCAGTCGCTGCCCAGGGTTGCAGGCTGAGAGGGAAAAATCAATGGAGAGTGCTAATGATTCACAATTTATAGAGCAGCTGCCATTTTAATATTAGAATAAATGTTATATTGCAAAGGGATGGGAACATAGGTGGTGGCATGGAAAATATTTCTTTGCAGCCTTTTCTGTGAGGAAATGATGTGCGTGGGATTTTATGAAGTATAATTTATTGGCCTCATTTAGACTTATAATTTAAAACTCCTTATGAAAAAGGTATTTAACTAGAGTGGATTGGGTAGGAAAAGCAAGGGCAGAGCTGTGTGGCTTAGAGTGCTCCAAGCATGTGCTGGTGGGGAAAAGGAAGCAATATCCTAATACATGAGATTGGATGTAGGAATTCCCCTTCTGCTTAAACATCTCTGCAGCATCTGGCAGCAGAGAGACCCCATTCTTTGCTCTGGCTCTTCAGAGCACACTTGTAAATGAAAATACATATATTGAACATGCTGATGAGGTACATGGAGCACATTAAGATTAAATAATGGGTCGTGTCAGAGTGGAATGGTAGGGAAGAAGCTCTGCTGAACTGGCGTGTGAGGGTTAGAGAGTTACTGAAGGCAAAGAGAAGCGGTTGGAAGACAGATTTCAAACCATGGGAACATGGGAGCTCTCTGTCCACATCACACAGGTTTTGTTGTGTTCTCAAATAACTCATTTTTATTTGTCATGCAATACAGTTTCCTTTGAGGTTTCTTTCCAGCAACTCAGGGGGCAAGTAATTGCCAGACTGGTGGAGGGGCAGGAATTACAGGGATGTCAAAAAAATGGAAGGTGAACTCTGCCCTCTTGCCTTTTCCTGGGGACTGGAGCTGGGAACTTTTCTGGAGAGAGCAAGGAGGAGGGAATGCAGTTCTCTGAGTGACCCAGCAGCTTGGGCCAGGCTGGTGTTGGTGAGCTGGAGCCCTTCCTTGGCTGTACCTCTGGGGCCAGTGTCCAGGGAGGTGGTGTGATCCTGATCTGATGCTGTGATGTCCTGGAGGATGAATGCCAGAGCTCTTTGTTGGAAGATGGTTGTTTTGGCTTGTCTGTAGAGAGCAGCATTCCCAAATCGGTTTGTAATCCACCCTTGCTGCACCAGAAAAGGCTGGGAAAACAACATCTTTCCCTCCAGTTTCCAGCAGAACTACACATTTCTTCTCAGTTCATGTGCAGTAAGTCTTCACCTGTAAGTCCAGTTCACAGGGCACTATTTCAGTGTATAATAATGGCTTTCACTGTGTGGATGCAAATGGTAAAAGGATTTTCAGTACAAAGAACCCAGGCTTTTTAGAACAGACAAGGAAAGATGGAAATCCTACATCAAACCCACAATTTATGGCATCTGTTTTGGCCACCTCTGTATTTATTTTTTTATAGAAGTGAAAAGAACTTAAATAATTCATCTGCCTGAGAGCTCATAACTCTCTGGCCTGTGTAGAATATGTTTCATATATCTCATAACCTGGAGCCTATTGACAAACTGTATGAAAAATAACAGCCCTTTCACTTGCAAAAGCAAAATCCAATTTATTGATTGTGATAGTCTGAATAATGGCATTTCTATGGACCAAAAGGTATTGCCCAAACAGGTTAGAGTTTACTTAACTCAGGGTGTGAAATGTCCCCTGCACACCTTCATAAACCCAAAATTTACTTGATGTTTCTCCTTCCTTGATCATGCTGCCACTGTGACCAAACTGTTGAACTTGCAATGGAATTAAACACGAGATCTTTGAGGGGCTGGGTGGGGGTGAGGGGAGGAACAGATCCAGGGCATGAACACATTTTTTTTAGTCTGACAAGATACAGCACAGGCTCATCCACACAGCTGCTCTGGTAACCCTTAGAACTACAGGGGTTCCAACTTCTCCTGCTGACAGATGCAAGTCTTAAAGTCTGTACCCCAATCTGATCCCTGAACTACCTACATTTTAGGATGGGTCTGCTCCGAGGTCCTGAATTTGAACTTTCTCCCCATCCTGACAGATTTCTGATTTCCTTTGGGTGTTTTTTTCCTCATTCCCTATCAGATTCTCTCTAATTGGGCAGCAAAGAGATTGTTACAGCATCATAAAATACTGAGAACCCTTCCCCATCAATTCTGCCCATTGGAAAATGTTGTTCTCCAATCCCAGTCTTGCATACATTCTGTTCTTTAATTCATAAATGTTTAAATAGGGGCCTAAGAGATCCCAACTGTGTCTTTTTACATAATGAAATTACAAGGAGCAATACGTTACTACCATCCATAAACTTATTGTGCACTTTACATAAAATTCAGATGGGTGGCTCTGCATGAATGCAGATTTTACATTTTCAACTTTATTAAAGAAATGACTAGAGTGCTGGAAGGGCTGCGGGGCTGGATGGTCAATTCAGATCCTGGGGGCCATAAATCTGAGAGGCTGTGATTTGTTGTTCTTTGCTCACAATAAATTAAGCCTTTCCTGATGGAAAGGTTGGCTCCATTTGTTGCAGTTTAGGTCACAGTGTTTGGACAAAGATGTGCTGGGAAGGGAGTCTGTGCTGGGTCTGGTGAGGAGGGAGAATATCTTCATTTTATCCAGCTCCTGGAGCAGGTTTTCAAAGCAGGATAATTGAGTGAGATGATTTTTGGCTGAGGGTTGATTGCATTTTAAAGCCTTTTGATGTGTTTCTTGGAGGTTTTTTCTCCTGGATGAAGCAGTGGTTTAACCAACAGGGCTGGGTGCAGGTCAGGGTTAGGGTGGCCCGGCCAGGAGCTGTGTCCCCATTCCCTGGCCAGAAAGATGCCACTGGAGCAGTTTTCAGGGAAAAAAAAAGACAGGGCAGCACTGTGTCCTGGGCAAAGCCAATCCTGGGTAGTGCACATTGACCTGGCATGGCAGAGACTCGTGGGCATTATACAACTACAACAATGTCATTTTATCTCCATCCCTAGTAAATAGTGTCCAAAATTGCTGCTTAATGGTGTCTCTTCTGGGTAAGGAATGGGATGATACCCAGGGTCTGGTGAAGCAAAAAGTGTTACTGTTTCAACCACGAAATCATAACATCATTTAAAAAACAAATCATTTCAAAGTGCTTAAGTCTGTCATGTCTAGTGCGAAGGATGATTTAGTTGATAGTTGCTTATAGTTTTCCATTAAGAAAAAATAATCACTATTCCTAGGTTTTCTTTTCCTCATCAAGGTTTAAACCTTCTTTTAGCCAGGAAGGAAAAACCTTCTTGCCATTGAACAAGACAAAGGGCTGTTAAGCTGAAAGAGCAGCTCATTGAGAAACAATCTCAAAAAGAACCAAACATGAGAAAATCAGACATAACTGCTGATAAATTGGCACTTAACCTTTTCCTGGAGATGCCTTTGCTGGAAACAGAATTATTCCCATATCTGCACCCTAGATATAGGTGCCTGTGTGAGAACTTAGAGCTGTTTAGGAATTCACTAAACAGCTCAAGGGTATTGGTATTAACTTTACCACATTAAAACATAAGGAGTTCAATCTCTTCTGTCATATTTTTTTAACACAGGATGGGTAGATGTGGGTGGCTCATTTCAAATCTGCTCTGAATAAATATTGGGTGAAGACAACAAATTTTGTTCCAGTGAGGAGTATATTTCAAGTTTAATAATAAAATGGCCAGGTCAGCCTGGAATTCCCTCTCCCAGAGAGGCAGTGCTGTCAGTTGGATCTTAATCTGTGTTAGATCCCATATCTGCTCCAAACTTCAATTCAGGAGAAGTTTAGCCTTGACCCTTTGAGGGAGTGCCCGTGCTGAGGGGTCTGGCCAGGTGGGTGATCCCTGCCAAGGCTTTCAGGGCTCTCCTGGTACATTCACTCCTAAAATTCCCTGACTCAAGTCTTGTGCAAAGCTGAGCTCTGCCCAACAGTGGCTGTGGGATGCTGCCATTGCAAACCCACCCTGCATTTTGGTTCTGGTTTGCCCACGAATTGCCAGGTGGTACTTGCTGAGGGAGCCAAGCTTTCTGTCATCACCAGAGCAAGAATGGGTGGATTAAAACACAAAATCAGAGGAAAATGGGAAACCTGAGCTGCTACCTATGAAATGTATGTTAACTTCTTCTGTCCCCAGTGCCCAAAGAAAGCTGCTCTGACCTCTGTAGTCTGAACATTCCTCCAGTGCCGACACAAAGCACCTGACAGACTGTCCCGAGCGCAGCCTGAACTTGAGGGGAATTGCTTTTGCTCAACAGCGATTATAATTCCCGCTGTATATCCAGATTTTGACAAGTAAATCTCATATTTTAAACACAGGATTAAAAATTTTTATTACTACAGTGGGGATTAAGTAGTAAAGCCTCAGAATGTAAGTCTGCAAAGTAGGAAACAGGAAAATAAAGTGAAATGTATTGTTGAAAATAACTCGGGCTTAACCCTCTGTCCCCTGGTTCAGACCCAGATTGTGATCAGCGCAGCCCTGTAGCAATTATCCACGGGGCTCCTGTAACATTTCACAGGACAGGTAGGGGATATGGAATTTCCTCCTGTTGTTTTTCAAATCCCTCCATTTCCAGCCTTGGCTGCACCATCGTGCTCAGAAGTAAAAGTGGCATTGAATGGCATCTCAATGAGAAACTCAAGCCATCCGGGCTCGTCTGCTGCTCTGACTTGGCTGATTACAAAGTGGCTCATTTCCGTTCCTCCTTGTTTGTTTTCAAATGAAAGTCTCCTTATTGAGAGTTTCATTGTGAAAGTGCAGCAAATATAACAACTTCTCAGCTGAAAAGCTTCCAAGCCTTTGGGACCCACAGGAGCCAGAAGAAGCCTGGCCCTTGTCCTCAGTGAGCCCGGGATTTTACCCAAAACTCTTAATTTTCAAACTGCTTCCCGGAAGGGTGATCTTGGAGTGAAGCAGAGGAGCTGCAAAGTGTGGGTTCTGTTTCCTCAAAAACCTCCCTTTCCTAAAATGATGGATAATAATATTTCTGTACCTGTCAGGTGGAAGTTTAATTCACCTGTGGATAGTAGGAGATTTGAAACCCTGAACGATATTATGGAGGTGGAAATAATAATTCTTCCAGGGTGATTTGAATGCACAAATTTAGAGGTTGCTACCTCCCACCTCCAGCTTCAGAAAGTGTTGGGGAGCAGCAGGGCTCAGGATCACGGGAGAATTTAGAATTTGATTTTGAGGTATATGATGCAAAACTATCAAACCAACAGCTCCTGCTGTTCCCAGGATTTGGCTGTTTCTACCAATATTGCTCTTCTGAAAAACTAATGAACCCCTAACATTCATTTAGCTGCTCCTTTGGATACAGGCACAATCCTAATTCTCATGAATCTGAAGTCTTTACTCTTGGTTCTTCCAGACAGTGAGAATTCTGACTATCTTTTTAATTTTCCAAATGAACATTCCTGTATCTCCAGCAAGGCCATATGAGCTTTTGACTTGATTCAAAAATTAAAAGTGAAATGGTTGATAAACATAAGCCTTCAGAGGTTCCCCTGCTTTGCTAAGGGGGGTAAATCTATCTAATCACAGGTTAATTACCAGCTATTTTCACACTACCAAAACATTCTTAAAAAACAAATCAATGTGTAATAAATGATTTATGTGTGTCCAATAATTAAAACCTGAATGCTCAGCACTACCAACTTACCATGTTGGAACAGTCAGAAGGTGCTATTTCATTCTGGCAGTATCAGGTTTTATACAACTCCCTGATTCCTGCACAAGGAAATAAAATTATTGAACATACAATTATTTAAACCCTCCCTGTGCTAAGGACATGTAGCAGTTGGTGGCATAATAAGCTAATGCAGTTATTTTGCTCACGGGCACTCTCAGCCACATTCCTGTTTTTCCAGGCAAGGAACACACAGATTTGGCTACACCAAACGCAAAGGGAGCTGCAGGCAGGGATGGAGGTCATTCTGGGGCCAAAGAAATTTTAATTTCCATGTAATTTTAGCTGCCTTTTGATACAGTTCTTAATTAACTGGCAAATCTGTCTTTTCATTTCCATTGAAACATGTTGACAGTGCATTTTGACTTGGCTTGTAACCTGCTATTTCCCCTTTGCTGTAACCAGTGCAGAGGTGCCACAAAGCTACAGGTGACACCAAAAAGAACTTTTCTTTATCCCACGTAATTAATTGCCTCTTTATCTCCATTCCATTATATAACCAGTGTAACAAAATCCTCTAGGGATATCTTATTGGGAAGGTGGATTGAATTTTTTTGGCTTGAAGCAGAGCTGGAGCTGAGTCCTGCAGTGTGGAAAAACAAAGCAAGGTCCGGTTGCCCTCGAGGAAGGGGCTGCCTTGCAGTGTCGTGCCCATTGCAAAGGGAATATGTGCTGCAGCCCCTGTAACTATTTTCAGAGCTTCCATTACTTGGAGAAGCTCTGCAATTGCAGGGAGAGAGGTCCCACACGTGGGCACACGTGGTTATGGGAACACAGGATCTGCTCCACTCCATCAAACTATTGACTCGTCAGTTCTGGGGTCCTGCATTTGTTTCAGAAGCTGAAACTCATTACAGAGTTTATGCCAACTTCCCAGGAGGGAGAAGGCACTGGGGTGAGTGGGAAGACAAGGTGTGAAGTCTAAAAGTTATTCTTCAGCATGAAGGATTTAGCTTTGTTCACAATTTATTTTACTAGATTCAGCAAGTGTAACCTAGAGACTGAAATCCAGAGGCGGTTCTGGATGGTGTTGCTGGAGCTGAAGGTCAGGTTAGTTGGAATTAAAAAGCTGTTAGAAAAAATTCCAATTCAACCAGTCTTTATGTTCAGGGGATGACTTGGTTATGCTTACCACAGAGTTACAGAACCCTCATACACACAAGATGGGGCTGAATGAAGCTGTTCAACAGGTTGACTCCGTACTGCTTCTTGTGTCAACTCTAAAAGTACTTTGTGATAGATAATAGATAAATACTGGAGGATAATGTTGCTCCGCTGCCGTGAATTGCACAGAGCTTTTATCATCTCTTAAAGCAGACTGTGCCGTGGGGCTGTTGGGTAAAAGCTCTGGGATTTGGCACAACAGAAGGAAAGAACAAAAGATGACAGAAAAGGTAAATGAAGGTTACAGTTTTTGTTAATTAACTTCCTTCTTGGGCTTTACTTTCACTCCTGCCAGAAATCCAATTCCTGCTTTGTCCATAAAGCCCTGTACTCACAGGTGACTGATCCTGGGGGGAGTTTATGTTACATTTAAGATTAACATAATGCCACAGGTAAGCCAGAGGTAATGAGTTTGGAACCACTCCCTTAGCAGCTGGGCAAGGAAAGACAGAAAATCGGGATTGTTCAGCCTGGGGAAGAGTCGGCTTGGGGTGACCTAATTGTGACCTGAAGGGAGCCTACAAGAAGAATGGAGAGAGACTATTTACAAGGGTATTTAGTGGCAGGACAAGAGGGAATAACTTCATAATGACAGTAGGTTTAGATTGGATTTTAGGAAGGAATTGTTCTCTATGAGGGGATGAGGCCCTGGCACAGGTTGCCCAGAGAAGCTGTGGCTGCCCCATCCCTTGAAGTGTCCAAGGCCAGGTTGGACAGGACTTGGAGCAACCTGGGCTAGCGGAAGGTGTCCCTGCCCAGGGGAGGGGTTGGAACAAGACGATCTTTAAGGTCTTTACCAACCCAAACTATTCTGTGATTTTTATGGTTCTATGAACTCCACTGCTAAATCTGGTGGTGCCAGATTATCCAGCAGTAATGAATCGCAGAATATCCTGAGTTGGAAGGGACTCACAAGGATCTTTCAGTCCAACTCTTAACCCTGCACAGGACACTCCAACCATTCCACCCTGTCCCTGAGAGCGTTGTCCAAACGCTCCTTGAGCTCTGGCACCCTTGGTGCCGTGACCACTGCCCCGGGAGTGGGTTCAGTGCCCTGAAGTTGTGTCATGCCTGAGATCCAACCTAAACCTCAGGCATGACACAACTTCAGGCCATGGCCTCAGGTCCTGTCATTGACCATTAGCGCTGCCCCTCCACGTCCCCTCAGGAGGAAGTCAATGAAGGCAGGATGCAAAATGGGGAGCGGAGGGGACAGGGCAGCACAGGAGAGCAGGGATAGGTGGATGTGAGGTGGAAATGAGGGTTTGGAGGCTGGAATGAAACAGAGAGAGCCGCGTGTGGAGGAAAATGGCGCAACCGCCCCTTTTCCCTCAGCCCTGAGGGGCCGCCCCCCCCCCCTTCCCCTCAGCCCCTCAGAGTTCCCGCCTTAACGGTCCCTCAGGCTCTGGCGCCCCCTGTCGGCGCCAGCCCCGCGCTCCCCTCACGGATCGATCCCGCTCCATTACCCGGGCCCGAACCTCGAGGTTTTTAGAGCAGGTTCACCAAATTGTCAATTAAGTGCAAATCAATCCCCGGCCATTTATCACTGTGTTAATCCGACTGCGCGCTGCGAGGCGAGAAATCGATCTGCTCCGTGTCACCGGGGAGCAATCGCGGCGCGCTGGCAGCCCGGCAGCTGCCGGATCAGGGCAACCGCGGAAATTTATAATCCCGGAGAAAAATTGCTGCTTGCCAAGAGGCACATTAAGGAAGTTGGGGAAGTTGAGTGTGTGCAGGGGGGAAGGGGCTGTGACAAAGGGGCTGAGCAGGGAGACCCGGCTCCGGAGGTGTCCGGCCGGGAGACTGCAGCCTGAGGAGCCGCTGATTTATTGAGGAGATAAATAAAGATTATTGTTAACTCGGATCAATGAGTTAATATGTGAGGGTTTGAGGGCATGGTGAGAGTGGGCATGGGTATCCCGCTCCTCAGGAGCCCCTGTTTGGCTCCAGTCTGGGGAATCATAAAGTGAGGCAACAAAGTCTCTTCCCCCAGGAAACAAGTGAAAAGTTGTGTCTCTTGGATATCAGGAAAAATTTCTTCATGGGAAGGGTTGTAAAGTATTGGAACAGTGTGCCCTGGGAAGTACTTGAGTCAGCATCCCTGGAAGAGTTGAAAAAAATGTGGATGTAGCACTTGGGGACATGGGTTAGTGGTGAACATTGTGGGGCTGGATTGACCATGGAATCATGGAATGGTTTGTGTTGGAAGGGATGTTAAAGATTATCCAGTTCCACCCCCTGCCATGGGCAGGGACACCTTCCACTAGCCCAGGTTGCTCCAAGCCCTGTCCAACCTGGTCTTGGACACTTGCAGGGATGGAGTAGCCACAGCTTCTCTGGCCTCACCACCCTCACAGGAAGGATTTCTTCCAATATCTCATCTAAAACTAACCTTTTTCAGCTTGAAGCCATTCCCCCTTGTCCTGTCACCACATGCTCTTGTAAAAAGTCCGTCTCCATATTCCCTGTAGGATCCCTTCGGATATGTTTGGACTGGATGATCTTAGAGGTCTTTTCCAACCTTAACGGTTCCATGATTCTATAATCATCATGGCTATTCTTTAAAATGCTCAGAAAAAAACACCCCACGCTAACTTTGCAGAGAAATAAAACACCTCAATTATCCTTACGTGGAGATCCAAGAATTGCTGGAAAGGGTGTCAAAATGCCTTCCCTGGAAGTTTGCCAAAGGTCAACATGGGCAGAGCCAGTTCTGGGAGAGTTCACCAAGAGAAGTGACTCTTGGGGAGCTCATTTCTTGAGCTTTCTTTAGGGTCTTACTGAATGCAAAGCTTGAAATCATAAGCACAAGCCAAGAGCTGGGGAATTAAAATGGTGAAGTGATTATTAGCTTAAAGAGGTGAACAGTTATTTCCTCTGGAAAAGAATGGCTGTGTGCTGCACACGGGGCTGTGCCTCCGGAGATGAGGGTTCCTGGCCTGACCCTGCTGCAGGATTTTGGGGTTGTGATTTCTTGTTTCACAGCTGAGGCTGAAAAAAACTTCCTCTGGCTGCTTTTGGAGGATGGCAGAGTAACTGTGCTTTCATATCAGCTGGGTTCCCCTGGTGCAATACCGAGAATAAAAGAGCAACTCAACTCGTAAAGGAAAATTGAACCAGACAAGAAAAAGTGTAGTCAGAACCCTTGAGGTTTTTACTCCTTTAGTCCAAATGAAAAATCTACCTTTTTTTTCCTTCCTTTATGGCTGCATGAAGGTCAAGAAGTTCGGTTCAAGACTCGGATAAATAATTAAAACCCAAAATTCTTGTTTAAAGTTTTATATCAACAATTTTCACAGCTGTGTTTCAATATGAACTGAATTGAAAACTGCCATTATGTGTCTTAGCTTGCTCCTTGTCAGAATCATAATGGGGAAGGTGCAGTTTTCTTGCAGAAAGGAAATCTCTGTTGAATCAGGATTTGCAGTTTTTGGCAATGCCAGCAATCTGGCTGTAGATGAAAAAAAAATCTGCTTAATATATTATTGAACGCTTTAGAAACTGCTGTATTTCAACTAAAGAAAAAGCTACTTGCAAGCTTCTCCTGTCACTCAGATGCTCTTTATCCATAATGCTGTGTAGTTATTTGGGTTATTGGGAGGAAGGGAGAGTCATGTGGATCTTCTGACTTCCAGCAACTTTCATTAGAACAAAAAAATAATATAGAAAAGGAATCAACCCCTGCTGGGGTGTGTGTGTGTTACATTTTTCTTGTAAAATCTGCTAAAATATCACTCAGAATCAGGTTGGTTGGTCTTGGTTCCCAGATTAAGGAATTAAAGATCGACTAAACTCTTCTCAAGTATTTAAGAAACGAACCATCTGTATAAGAATCTAGGACAGATTACACTTAACCTTATTCTGAAGCAAGAGATTAAGATGAGAACAGCTACTGTAATTAAGATGCTGCAGATGCTGTTCACTAAATATTCAGCAAAGGAGATCCTGGAATCTTGTGCTGCAAGAGAGGGAAAAATAACACAGGATCCTTTCTAAAAGAGCCTCAATATTTTGTGAAAACTGTCTCGCTCCAGTAATTTTTCACTGAATCTGTTAAATTTTCTCGGGCAGTGCTGTGCTGGTGATTCACTGCTGGGCTCACTTCCCGTGGGCTGTGGTGATGTTCCCCACTGAAGCCTTTAAAACCAGGCCAGGTGCCTGTTGAAAGGTTGTTCTCTTGCCCAACCACTGCAAAAACTTCTGCAAAAGGGCTTAATTCCTTATGTGGGAGGTTAAAGGACATGGGCAGGCTGCTCCAGCCCAGCTTTACAGCTTATTTTGGGATTCCCAGCTACAACCCGTCCTTCTCTCACCTTTTTCTAGGCAAAACTTACAATCCCTAAGAGAGGTTATGACTTAGGAGTAAGGAGCCCTTGAAATTAAGACAGAAAGAGGGTTGGTTTGGGTTTTTAGAGGGTTTTTTTGGGTTTTCTTTTTTTTTAGTTTTCAGTTTTTAAAGGTCATCCTGAAACCTTTCTTGAAAGAAGAGTAAATAATCAAGTGACACCGTGAAATACTGTGTGTCTTGTGTAGAATCTGTTTATCTTGTATTTTCCTGGACAAAAGGATTCCTTGCTGATGCCTGCAAGAAGTCCAGGCTCCTCCTGCCCGTGAGTCCATGGATATTGCCAATTCAGGGATTTTTCAGGGATGCACATGCAAGCCATTTTCTATGTGACCTTTGTATCTGGTAGCTAAGGAAAGATTTTTGGCTACTAGGACTAGTGGTCATAAGGTGAAACACCAGAGCATCAATCTAACTGGCCTTGAGAAAACCTCAAGCAGTGATGTGGTTCCCACTGGGAAGCCCAGGCCTGGAAGTGAGCAGATCATTCCCAGGCTCTCCTCTGTAAATCGTGTCGTAACTCATCAGTCTGGTGCTTAATGAAGTGTTTATTATCCAGGAGGCTTCCAAATGGTACTGGTAAGAGAGAACTAAATCCCTGACAGTCTTCCAGCAACTGGGGCTCCCAAATGAGGTGGGAAGTAGGAATAAAATCCAGGATGGTTTTCTTAAAACTTATTTACCAGTAGAGATCTAATTATTAGTAGTAAGAATTTTCTTTCACTTCCCAAGGGGGAGATTTTTATTAAAAAAAAAGAGAAAAGACACTGAGGTGTTCCCTGCAGGAACTGAAGTTATTTGTCCATCCTACCTGTCCATCCTGATATTTTCCCAGCCAGGCCTTGATCTGTGCTCACCAGACAGACCTTTGCTGTTCCAAAAGCCTCACCTGAAAGGAGGGGGGAGCATCTTCAGAATATTATCTGAGCTTAATAAAAAGCAACACATTTGAAACTGCTCCAGAAATGAGTTGTGCATTATTTAAAAAGGGAAGAGTATTACTGCCTTCCCTGGATCTTGCTCCTCTTGCCTATCAGAATTTTTTTTCCCTGGGATGGCAGGGAGTTGCTTAAAATGAAAAATTGATCCCGATGAACAGCTGAAAACTGGTTTGCATAAGTCACAGTTATTATTCAGATATTACAATGCAAGGCAGTGAGACCCATGAATACTCTCATGGAAGCATTTAAATATAAAAGCTTAGTACTTCCAACCCCAAACAATCCCTGCAGCCTGCCAACAAACGAGAATCTTACTGGAATACACATAAATCATCTTGTTTCTGACAAATCCTGAAGAAGCAGGGGGAGGGGGAACAGAATCCCTTGCTAATTCCCCCAAGCTGCTGTTTATTGAAATTAGGCAGCAAGGATAAACTATAGCTGGATCAATAATTATCTGTCTAATATAATCAAGTGCCTCCTATGAGAGTCTGTCGTTAAGCACAACTTCCTGCCAAACCCTTGGACAATGTTTCATGCAAGGAGCTATCAGGCAGTTCAAATGCCGGGAATGCCAACTAGGACGTGTCCTGCTGGATCTCCATTCAGGAGAGGGGAGCTCCCTTCAGCCCTTGCTTTGTGCTGCTGCTCCCCCGGCTCCTGCTCATTGTTTGCACTGTGTAGGGACAGCATGAACAGGTAGGGAGAGACAGGTGAAGTCTGAACTCGCAGGCTACGAATCACCCTGATCCTGCAGCAGGAGCAGCAAGGCAGGAGCAGACAATCCCTTCAAATAACACAAAATGCTCATTTTTTAATATATTTTTTTTTATGTTGCAACCCTTTTGTTCAGTCCATTCCTGCTCAAAGTCTGAATTCTCCTACCACCAACTAATTTGCGTGCTCTCTTCCAAGGGCACCTGAAAACCTGTACCTGTGAGTGACTGGGTGCTCTGAGAGAGACCAGCTCTATCCGTTGAGAAACAGGGAGTGCAGCTGTGAATCCTGGAGCACAGCCCACTGAACCAGCATTCCTATTGAAACAAATGAACTGTGAGACAGAAATTAGCAGGAAACATTTCCTACAGTGGGAAAATGAAGGGTAGAATCCATTTTGCCATATTCTGCCCACAAAACCCTGTTGGTTGAAACAACTCTCTTTACTCTCCAGATACCAGAGGGCACCAAGACTGCAGAAATTCCATGATTAGACACCTGTACAGACAGAGCTAATTGAAAATCTGTGATGAGGATGAAAGCAGAAAAGTATTCTGGTCGTTTCCTCCTTCTCCAAACTGCTTTTACCATTCATCAAGAGGTTCCTTGCGTTTTTCTGATTTTTAAGCTTCCTACTTGAAGTTTCACATCCGAGCATTATTTTGACAGACAACCCACTTACCCTGTGAATTAGGCATTTACAGGCGACTTTCTTCTGTTTCCACAGTTCAGCTGCAGAATATTAAAGGCTTGTAGGTGTTACTGATAGTCATATATTGCGGCAATAATGTGTCCTACTGCTCTGAACGCCGCTGCAGAATTCATCAGTTCCATGAAAAATAGTTCCACGTGCAGGAGTGTGGAAGTTCAGCGCAGTGCCTGCGCCTGGGCTGTGCCGGTGCTGCTGTCGGCAGTAGGCATAGATCACTCCCTGACACTGCTGAAAGCTTCCCCACATACATATGAAAATGCCTCTCTGAAATGGAATTCACAATTTTGGGCCCTCCCCGACACCCCCCACGGGTACATATGTTCTCAGAGCAACTTAATGTGTGTTCTTCTGATAGGCACCGACTTATCTTTATATCTCCATTCAAGATTATCTTTCCTGCCTGTTCTCAGCTTGGATCTGATTGTGGTGCAGGGTGTGGAACCCCCAGAAGTTTTGGGTTATTGTAAGGATTGTTATTTCTTTTGAAAATTTGTGCTCCTTATAAATTAATTACATAATGAACATGAAATAAATATAAATACATGTGAATACACGTAAATACTTGCCCAGTTCTCTAGTTGGTGTCATCTGTAGATGCAGCCACTCACTAGGTCTAGTCAGAACTATTCAATTAAAAGCTTTCATCATTATTATCATCAGCTAAGAAGGGTCTCTCCTGTTGGAAAAGCCGTTTCTAATGCAGATGTCCTTTCTCCTTTCTGCTGCCCTGCAGTAGGCATTTAGACTTGACTAAAAGCAATAAGCTGATATATCTCTGTAACACATCCTGTCTGGTGTTTGTGTTTCAGCTGGCAATGCAAATCGGAGCAGCCACAGCAACATTCAGATGCAAAGTCATTTCCTAACTAAGTAGCAAAATTCCTAATTAATTCTGTACAAAGTGTTTTATTGGACCTGCTTGCTGAAGCTTTTCCTACCAGCAGAACCACAGATCGTGCAGGGCAGAGAGACTCAGGGCTCCCTTCACAGCCCACAACTGTGCAAGTGCCTCCTGGGGAATCCCATTCACCACTTCCCAGCTTTTACTGCAGACTGGGAAAAGCCCTTTGGGACCTGCAGGCAAGGGCAGCCTTTCCTTTCCCTTCTGATCAGATAGTGAATAAACCAAATATTCTGTCTTAGTGAAGCTACAAGGGCTGGTTCTACTGAGAGGTACAATCTTAGGAGGATTCCAGGAATTATATTGATTTTTAGGGAGCATAAATACCTGGATATTGCAGGTATAAGTTATATTGTTTTATAAGAATATCCTAAGAGGCTCTGAGCTATAGGGATCTGAGTAGACTGAGCTCAAGTTTGCTCTAAAGTTGCTAAATAAAACCTGGTATTCAGAAACAGGCTCCTTAAAATCTGTCAAGAATAGGAGACTTTAATACCTGAGCAGATAAAATCAGTTCCCAGCTTGTGAAATCTGGCTCCTCAAAAATTGCCCACCAGGATAGCGTGAGAAACATTTAATGTTCTAATGCTCTGTGGCTACTTTCTGATTTAATTTTACACTTGGGTGAATAAGTTGAGCTGCTTTGAATTTTGCCAAGTGTAATTTAGATCATCGTTTGTGTCCCCTTCCCTTCTGTGTTGTGCAAAATGCAAGATCCAGGTCTGTGAGGGGCGGGACACCCACAACTGAGGCCTGAATGAATCCATGGGAGGGAGTGTGGATTGACATGTGCTTTTGCACAGTTTGCTTTATCATTTAGCTTTACATAACAGAAGCTCCACAAATAAAGAGCTGATCAACTTTTGGTAGATATCTGTGACCACAAAGAAATTAAAATGCTCTGTTCTAGAGGGAGAAAAATAAACTTAGACCTCTCCAAGAAAACAGGTGTTTGCCTTTATAGAAACCATGGAAATAGCCTCAAAACTGTTTGTGGTACTTAGACCTGGTGATTTGTGGTTCTGCCCTTCGAGAGCTGTCGTGCTCCAAGTGCTTTATACAGCCAGAGGTCAATCCTGGCTGACTTTGAAGGATATAAGACAGCAGCAGTAATATGTAAACTGAGAAAGATTTGACCTCTGGACTGTATTTACAGATAGGCAAAGGGCATCTTTGGCCATACCTCAAGGTAGGAATGTGCAAATGATAAGATATATTAAATTTAAACCTGACAGTCTCTCGCTACTGGGCCTTTATCCTGGCTTATGCTGGAAAACCTTTGCAAACAGAAGTCCTGCTAGCAACAAAGTGACTGGGCTCGGCAGGAATATATGTAAAGTCAAACATGCACATGTATATTTAGGAGGTTGAAGCCCTCCCCAAACATCCTGCTCTGTGAATACTTGAAGCCATGAATAAAAGATCTCCATTTGGCTCAGTGGTCTCTCCAGGCTGGGTTCATTTCCACTTACAGATTATTACTCACCAAATGTATAGTCTATGGAAATGTAACTAATTTGTTGTTGTTTTCTGGTCGCTGCATCCTGCTGAGTTATTGATTGTCTGGACTCAAGGTATGCGTGTTATTGTAATAGGCTCCTGAGCTGTTAGCACACCATTGATTCAATATTTCTCTGGAGCAAAAGCCTACTGCCAAGGAATTTCCAGGCACTGAGGGGCTGTAACTCTTCCTATAAATTTTATTCTTAGCACTTTGAACTCGGAGAAAACTCTTCTAGTTGTTGCCAAAACATTTCTCGTTATTAGCAGTAGAAGCGGGAAGCTGAATAAAAAATAGGAGCAAGAGAAGCTCCTCTTCTGAGGGGAAGCTTCTAAATGTGTTTTACTGCCCAACCCAATGTTCTCTCTCTTACCAGACCCTAAACTAGGCAGGGAAGACACCCTGGTGAGGGGCAGAAGCAGTAAAATAAACTGAGTTTTGCTCCCAGCTCTGATTTCCACTGGCTTTGGGAGCCCAGAGTCAACCCCACTCAAGCTTTTGAGATCTGAGATTACTTGTTATTTTTCCAAGCCTAAATTTCCTGATCAGAATCCTGATTCTATGATCCCCTGTCCACAAACAGGGCTGGTGCTGGAGCTGCCTCACCAGGATGGGGTAAGTCACTAAGGGGGTTGAGTCGAGGCGTTGGAAAAGTGAATTTGCTCCTTGTTTTGCCCTGCACTGCTGGGAAGGAGCAGAAGCCCTGCAGTGGAACTGCTTGGAGGGGGGTGAGATACAGACCCAGCACCTCTCCTCGCTCATGGAATTCTCACAGGAATGCTCATGGGAGCTACAGTGCTCCCAAAAATAGGATTCCCATTTTCCAATATCATATGCAGAGGTTTTTCCACAGGGTGAGGGGACAGAGCAAACCTTGTGCATGATATTCCTAATTGTTAGTGGGGTACACAGGCAGCCCAGAAACATTTAGAAAAGGAGTGTGTGTGTGTCCCATTTACATCAGTTGGTTGCAGGGTTCTGCAGGATCATGGATAGAGATTCTTCAAGTTCTCTTATGCTTGGCTTTGCTTTTTTTGGTAGGCAGAGCATTTTTTGCAGGGGATGTAACATCTCCCGTGGAATAAGTGACACTGGGTGGGGTGAGGGCTTTATAACCGTAAGTAAGGATCAGCCCGTATTTGTCAGCACTCCTAATCCCTCGCCTGTTCCTGCACTGATTCTCCCAGCTGAGCAACAAAGCCTGCAAGGAACCAACTTAAAGAAAAAAAAAAAAGCTGCATGAAACTAAAGGAAATCAAAAGCAAATTATTTTCCAGATTATAGCCCTCCAGAGCTGCTGAGATATTGCCCATTTTTCACAGCAGACAAAAACATTTTCCTGGGGATCAATTTAGCTTCCAGAAGTCGGCTCCTTTCAACCCATAATCCATCATATTTCCCCATTTGCAATCTCTCTGTGTCTGAGTGTTTTAAGTTTCCTATGAATTATTTTATAAAGAGTATAAAGAGGCCTTTTTTCCTGCTGAAATGAGGGAGTTGCCTTTCTGCCCTATCAGGTCAGATACCATTAGACTGTTGTACAAGGGGGCCCTGCCATCCATACCTCCATATTGGCAACTACCTTAGTAGGCTCATCTGTCAAAGAGATCCAGTAATCAATCACTGCAGTGATCAATATGCAGCTTATGCATTCATCATTCCTTTGAGGAGACTATTAGGATGAAGTTGTCAGTGAAACAGGAACAAAGGGAGAAATATACTGAGATGGCTGAGGGGTTGAATGTGTGTTGGGGCAAGAAAGAGGAGCTTAAAAAAGAGGAAATACAGCTCTACTGAAAAAGGCAGAGGATTTTGCACCTTGAGGGAAGGAGAAGTTTGTGACAGATTTATCTGGATGCCCAGGAACGTGGTGCAGAAGGTGACTCATCTTTCAAGAGGCAGAGTGGTGTAAAAATTTCCAGATCTCTTGATTGGTGTGTCACTATGATTTGTGGGCTGCTCTGCCAAGGTAAAACAGGTACCACGAGGAGCTGGGCACAAGCAAGGCAAGGAGGACGATGCGGGAAAGCTTGCGGACGAATCCGTGAGAAGCACGTTGAGGCAGGGAGAGGGCTATTTATTTATTGCTCTGAACTCGTGCCTTTATTCCATTTAATCTGAGCCCAGGAATTATTGCAAACATTGATGATCACTTCTGCCTTGAAAACACACCAGGGTCCCTCCAGGTGTCAGCAGCACAGACATTTGGAGGCATTTCTGATGAGCATAAGATCCCTGCCTGGGGCACTCTGACCACAGGCCCCCAAAAGCCCACATTAAATCTACCTCAGAGACAGGACTATGTTTTCCATGTTTCCCTTTGCCAGGCAATGCTCTGTGCCCACCCTGAGCTCCATGTCCACAGGGACAGGGCATGTTTTGCACACTGAAAGGAGAGAGATTCCCTGGGGAAAGGCAGCCGGCTTGGATTGGTTCTGCACCTTGGAGAGTGGGAAATACAGGACATGTCCCTGTGTTCCTGAGCATGGCCCTCCTCAGTCAGGTGAAATCTTGGCCTCTCTGGGCAGGTTCCCCAACACAGTGCATTTCTCTTCTTCCACTGCTCCATCCACATCCTTCCCTGGTGTAACAAACATCTGGTCACTCTTCTGACCTTGCTGTTGAGTTGAGCTGTAGCAGCTTGGGATCTTGCCTTGGTCTCCAAGTGTTTCCTGTTGAGGCGCTGGAGCAGGATGACTGGAAGAACAGATGGGGGCAGCTGCAGTTACTATGATAGTTCTGGTGTTGCCCAGACCTTCATGGATGGTGATAAGAGCATTAGATCAGAAAGGCTCAGCTCCTAAATCCAAAGGAGCTGGGCTGGTACCCACCTCTCACATCAGGTCCAGTGGAGTCAGGGGAAAGGGTTAAATCTGTTGGACCTTGGGACATTTCAGGCTCAATTATGATTATTCCCTTATCTGATGGCAGAGCCATTATTTAGTCACCGTAATAATTTACATTAATTGGAAGTAATGCATAACAAATTTATGAGACTGGGGCTGGGCTCAGCTTTTGCATGAAACTCATCTTTGTGATGTGCTGACCAAGCAGAATGGGCTCAGATCTGCCAGTCAGAGGAGAAGTGGTGCTGGCCCACATTGCCCAGGGACGGGAGGGAAACATGCTCAGCCCTAGGCCAGTGTGCAAACAACCTCTCTGTGTAGCAGAACCACAGGTTCTGCAGGGCCATCCCAGGGAAAACATAGGCAAGGAAAACACAGTTGCTAAAAACCCTTCAGCTGTGGTTGCTGTGAGACTCTTACCCATAATTGGTAATGGTTGTATGTCTCTCCAGCAAATGGCTTGCACCATGTGGAGAGAGGGATGCAATTGTGTTTGCCATGGATTGTCTCCTGTCTGGTTCCAAATTGAACTGAAAGAGGGAGAAACCTGGAGGTTTCTTCAGCGGAGGTTTCTAAGCTGAGCCAGGGTCTGTCAGGCAGAAAAGTGGAGGCAAGTGGTGACTGGGAGGCTCTGACCAGAGGTCAGAGAGGACTCGGAAACAAAGAGGAAAGGGAAAAGCCTGTGATGTGATCCCTGGTGCTAATTAGCTTGACCCCAGTGATTGTGTCTTAAAGTAACACAGGTGACCCCTGACCGTGAAGGTTCTTCAACTGTGATCCAATAAAAGTTGCAGGAATGAATTTCGCTTTGCATGTGGCCCCAGGGTATTTGTCTCTTAACTGATTTGTAAGAAACCCGGGAAAACACAGAATCCTTCCATTAACCTTCATATCCTTACTTTACAAGACACAGTTTCCTTCTCAGACCTAATGACCGTTCATAAAAGCATCCGTCACCTCCAACCTCACAGCCCGGCAGCAGGACACGTGTGCGGCACGGGCTGGGTGAGAGACACGGCAGATGCTCCAACATGCCCACCCTGAGGAAACCAAAGAGGTTCTAAACTGACCTTTTAGAGGGCTGACAGTGATGGATCCTTCTGCTCTAAGTCCAGCATGTGCCAAGGGCCAAGTCCTGCTGGTTGGTTCCATTTTGGTGCTTTCTTCCCTTGGTAGCCCCACTCTTTTCCTTCCTTTCCTTCCCTACATTGACTGGTGACCCCAAGCTTGAGTCACTGTTCACTGGGATTGGCAGGAGCAGGACTGGTTCTGCAGTCAGCTCTCTCTGAAGGTGCTGTAGCTGTTTGTGTCACTGTACTTCTTCAGGCATCCTAAGGAGTCCAGTGACTTTATCACATTAAACTTTGCGCTAACTGTAAAACTAACTTTCATCCTTCTCTGACCTTGGTGCACTGATTTTTTGGGCTTGTTTTCGTACCTTACACTGCTATTTTGAAGCAGATCCTGAGTGAAGAACACCCTGTTTGGCAGCAACAGTTCAGATCTTAAAAACTGGTGCAGGCAAAATCCCCATGTGAGAATTGGTCAGATGAGGATCCAGCTGGAAAACAAGCAAAGCCTCCAGGTCAAGTGGTGCAAACTATCCATCTTTTAGGGACACTTGCCTTTTGTGCTGAGATAAAGAACTGTCATCCTGGCTGTTCTCTAGGCAGGATCCCTGGAAAGCAGTGGAGGAAATATCCTGGCTTTTTCTGAGGTTTGGAACAGAATTGCCATGGGCAGAGGCACCAGTGTCCCCAGCAGGGACAGACACTGTCCACCACAGAAAATAAGGAAAGGATCTGGCAACTCTTCTGCTCCATGATGGTCCAGCCAGTGACCAAGAATCCAAAGTCCTTCTCTCTTGACAGTCTCTTCCAGGGGGCAATGTATCTTAGTCATTTGTCCTAATAATTTATTACAGAATTAAGTGTATTGCCTAGGAAGCATGCCAGTAATGCTCTGCCAGTATATGTACAACACTTTGTTAATTAAAAGTATTAGGCAATATAGACTCCATTGTTGTGAATTAATCAGTTTAATTACAAAGAGGATCAAGTATCGTAGTTGAAATATTGGCTTTTGTCACACACCAAGGTGAATGCCTTGCATGTGGCAAATATTTTTTGCCTCTAGATCATTGTCCACGTTTATTTCCCTTCCCCTCTGCAATGTGTGGTCACCAAAGTGGAGTGAAAGGGAACAAGATCCACTTCTCCCCTGTCTTTAGCCCACCCGGGTGGGACTTTTCCAAAGCTGGGAAGGGGAAGTGCCACAGGCACTCGCTCCTCCTGCACCCTCCTCAGACCTGCTGGTATTCGGGTGGAGGGCTGGGAGCCCGTGTGACGATCTCACGGGGGCTGCTGGAGGTATCAAAACCTATTTCCCTTATTTATTTGGGGGATTACTCCTTTCTCTCGGGCAGGAGTGGAGAGCAGGGGGGTTGAAGGAGGTTTAATCCCCGAGACAAGAGGAAACCTTCGAAAAGGTTAATTGCTGGGCTTTGTGTTTTGTGTAGTGTGGCTGCTCAGGTTACAGCAGCGATGCCATCTGCTCAGCACGCTGCATAATTCACCAGCCCCGTTCGGATGGGCACTTGTGGGCTATTCATGAGGAAGTTACCTTTAGGCAGAGCTCAGGTAACAGGTTACCTGACACCCCAGACTGACTTCTGCTCTCTTGTCCTTTTGCCCTTATTGTTCCTGTCCCCAGGCTGTGGGAGTTACTGGCTGGTGGAGAGGAGCTGGCTGGGTGGTCTGTCCCCAGCCTCCTCCTCCAAAGGCCACAGGGCACTTTCCTGTCCCCAGTCCCTCCTCCAAAGGCACAGGGTGCTGTGCTGTCCCCAGCCAGTGCTGCTCCCCACCCTGCCCTGCTCAAGCATCACCTCTCCACTGCAGCAGCACTTGAGTCGCTGTTTTGGATTGGAACAGCAGGTTTGATGCTATTCCCTGTCCAACCCATCTCCTTGCCCTGTGCATGTGGGCATGGCATGAAAAGACTCTTCACTTTTCTTCCCCCATTAAAAGCTCGACCTGTTTGTAAGTTCCCTCTTGCTTCTTTAACAGCCACAACCTCACACAGGACTTTTGCCTGCTGACAGAGATGTGCTTTAGGGCTCCAGTTTGCCCAGTATGCCGCTTTACTGGTGACGTTGACGTAATTAATGCATTTCAGCAGCACAATGTGATTGGGATTTTTTTCCTGCCTCTCCATGCCCAGGCCCTATGTGGGGTAAGTCACTTCCACAAGGGTTTTTAACTTGATATGGAGTCGCTCTCCTGTGCCAGCACACCCTTCTCATCTCTGCTGTGTAACCCGAGTTCTCGCCCCTCGTTTAATAGCTACCTCCCCATGAATATTTCACCAAGGATCTGAGCAGATGAGCTCCAGCTAACATGTGGCAAACAGATTTCCAGTACAATAGGGCCTCCTGAAATGATGATGCATAAAAGAAACCCTGGGAGGAAAGGGAAGGTTCACCTTCTGGAAAGGGAAGCGCAGTTCCCAGTGAACTCCAGTTGGCTGAGGAAGAGGAGAAAGTGGAGCACTGGGGGCTCTGGCAGAGAGTGCAGGGAGGGCATTGGTGACGGACAGAGACAGAAACATCTCAGGCAAATAAATATGAGCTCTTCTGGTTGGCCTAAAGCCTTGTCCATGTGAGTTTGGAGTGGTTTAATTGATACTTCAGCCTTCAGCAACCTGCTGACCAGAGACCTCCCGGGTCAAAAGCAGGAGACAGACATATAATGCATAAATTTGCATAGTCTTCTTTTAGCTCCTTCCCGGGGACACTTGCACAGATCCTCCAGCAGTGAGTTCCATGGTTCATTAATTCTCTGGGGAAAAAAATAATCAGCCTTCTGCCTGATGATTTTCCTGTGTGCCACTTCATTCTTCCACAGAGAGGAACTGAGCATAGCCACGTTTTACTCCTTTGCTTGGATACTATCTTGATTATTTGCAGACAGCTACTGTGTACAATTTCTCAATATACTCTACCCAGGTAAATCTGTGGTTCTGAGGTTCATTAATCAGTAAATTGAAGATTAATTTCAGATCTAATGAGAGATTAATTTGGCAATTTCCATTCACCAATGAGGTGAAAACCAGCAGTGCTGTCAATAGCAAAAGGTCTTTCTGCTCTATTGAACAGCCTGAATATTAACAGTAATCTCTGCTGCTCTCTTCAGCCAAAAAAGAGATGCTCTGACCCCCACCCCCCAAGGACTCATTAATGATAAAGGGCCCAGATTACCAAATTAAACGGAATTACTTTGACCCAAGTAAGGGCAACAGGTTAATTTTTGCATAAACCATGGCTGTGTCTGTGCCTGAATTGCTCTCCAGGCCCCTGCCTGGGTGTGGGGCTCAGAGGACACCGAGAGGTGAAGGTCTCCAGGAGTCTGTGCTGCTGAAATATTGGCTGTTTCACCGGGTTTCCCTCGTGAGAGGGATGAGCAGGATTTACAAGGCAGGGCTGATTTGAACTGGAGCAGCCATTTGCACAGAATAATTCCCTTTTCAAGCCCTAAATTCAGATTTTATGGCTTCCCCTGCTCCTTTTGGTCTGCTGTGTGTCCTCCCTCTGTTCCCACTCAAAAGCTGGGGGCTGCCCTGCCAAGGGCCAAGGAGAGGTGACAGCAACCTGCACTCACAGCCTGGTAAATGGACATTGGGACACTCAATCCAGTTTGTAATCCCTGTACGTGCCTGCATTCCAAGAGGGAATTACACCAGCAGAGGCATCAGTGAGAGTGGGGCTGCACTGGACCTGACTGGTGGACTGGAAGCTTTTAACAGAGCTGGATCTGGGGGCTGTGAATAGAGGCACAGCTTCCTGGGGGGAAATTCCAACCACTGTGGAGGTGGAGGCTTGGCCACCTCTTTGCAAGTCCAGCCAAAAAATCTGGCACAAAGCCTGGGTTCACTCCCATGCTTCTGGGACCAACAAGACTCTCCTTCCTAACACACACTTAGGATTTAAAACAAAACTGCCATGAAAAGGGGTTAAGAAATCCCTTGGGAAAGCGTGTGAGGCTTTGGAAAAGGACCCTCAGTGGTCAGGGCTCTAACAAGGAGCAGGGTCTGCCCAGCCCTGCCTGCTCCTACCCACCTCCTCTCCCTGAGCCTCCTTGCTCCTTCCCAGCTGCCTGAGTTCCCCAGGCAGTGGATCCTCCAGGGAAAACCAGGATTCCTCTGGAGTGCAGAGCCCAGGGTGCTGCTGGAGGTGGTCCAAGGCAAGCGGGGTTCAGGCTGCTCCCTAAACAACCTCTCACTTTGTGCTAAGCTCTGCAATTTATTGGTGTTAGTCAGGTTAATGTACTATTACTTTGCATATTAATAATATCTTATTACATTTGTTCTTAAGAGTGGTATCATGTTGAGGCAATGAGGATTAATGGCACCTCGGTAATATTTACATATTTACATTATTAAAAAGCAATACATCTTTTAGACAGCCCCGTGCATGGTGTAGAATTGCAGATGCTGCTCCTGAGCCCGCTGCAGCCTTCACCCTGTGATACCTGTCCTGCTCACAGCCTCCCATCCCAGCTTTTCAGCAAGTTTAACCACAGTGGGAAGAACTTGTGGCTCCCAGCACCCCCCTCCTGCTGAGCCCACCCATATCCTTCACAGCTCCATCCTGCTCCATGGTCCCAGGCAGTCTCCTAAACATCTGAGCAAAGGGTGCCCAAACCACCCAGCTCCTCACAGGCTGGGAGGTGGTTGGGGGATGCAGTGGGATGGTGGTTCCCTCCCTGGCATGACTAAGGACAATGGACAAGGGAGCAAAGGTTTCTCCCCCTCCAACAGACCATGTGGCTCCCCCAGGGAAAGGCTCTGCGACTCGGCTGGAGGCTCCCAATCACCTCCAACAGTCCTAAACTTAATTAAAGCTGCCAGCTTCTAATTAAACCACTTAATTAAGTGCCACATTGTCAGTAGGTAAAGATGGAGCAGACTTAATTATTTAACACAATGACATAGAAGGAAAAAATCCCTTTAAAAGCGTGACACCTCCTAGGTGGGCAGGAGCCCACCCAGCCCTGCCCTGTGCCACCCCACAGTGCCACCAGCACTGCCAGTGTTCCCAGCAGCCTGATGGGAACTGAGGCCTTTTGGAGCTGTTTTGGGTCTCTCCAGAAAGGAAACATCTAAAACTTCCATCGACCTCACGGTCCCACCCCTGCCCAGCACACTCCAAGTAGGGTCAACACCCACCTTCTTGCTGTCTCTCCACTCCCCCAAATCATTCTCAGATGTGGATCATTAACCCTGGAGCACAGGGGGGTTATCCTGACCCTGCTGAATCAATGAGCAGGGCCCAGCTGCCTCTCCAAGGTCAGGTCTTTGCTGTCACACACTGGCAGAGGCTGCTGGAGGACCCCCTCCCTGTCCCCGGGCCCTGTGGAGCAGGGCTTGGCTTCACCCACCACCCTCTTGGTCTCATTTCAATCTTCCTTTTAAAACTTCTCTGGTCAAACACTCCTGTGTGCAGGGGTGATGTAACCTGAGTGACTCCCAGGCTGGCATTCTGGGGGTGAGATTAATGGCAATGTCCTTGTCAATAAATCCATAAAGCCCCCAAACCCAGTGATGAACGTGCAGAAGGTAAAGGCAATGGTTAATATCTTCCAAATAGGCCCCAGAGCCTTTGAGTGCAGGGGAAGAGGAAAGCACTAGTGACCCTTGTTAATCTTTTTATTGGCTCCAGCAGCTATTGGCACCTTTTGCTGGCCAGGAATTTGCAAGTCTTTGGGGAGCAATGATTTCACAGTCGGGGTCTCTTTGAGGGAGGAAAAAAAATTCCCTTTGCTCCTAAAATGGGACCATTCTTCCAAATGAAAATTGACATTTTGGTTTGAACTTCATGACCTCCAGTAATCACACTAATGGCCTTGGCTGGCTGGCTGGGAGGGAGCTGGCTGTGGCCAGGACTGATGGGGACCTGTATGGATCGCTGGAAATGGGCCGGGAGATGAGGATGGGAGAGGCTGCTAACACTGGGCTCTAACTGGGCAAGGCACTGCAGGTGGTTTCTGACCTGCTCCAGAGACTTTTGACTGCATCAGGTTTGATCAAAGGTATTGGCAGGGCAGTCACTGAGTGCTCTGAGCCATCCATCCACCCACCCACACACCCTGTGTCCATCCATCCATCCGTGCCGAGCTCTTAAAGCCAAGGAGCGCCCGTGGAGATCTCAGATCAGCAGGAGTGGGGGCAGCTGGGGCAGCTCATGTGCTTCCCACAGCTCCCAGCCTTTCTTGGATGCTGCTGCTGAGCCTCTTGGACCAGCAGCACTGGAGAGGGGCTCCCTGCCAGCCCAGCTGTGGACAGTGGTGTCCAGGAACAGCATGAGGATAATGGTTCCCACCACCATGGTATTGCCAGGGCAAAGCTGGAGGCAGATTTCCCTTGGTCTCCTCTCCTCTTTCTTCCTCACTGACTTCTTCAAGCAAATGCACTTTTCATGAACTCTTAATGGAAGGACAATTTTTTCAGTCAAAAGAGCTGCTCCCTGCAGTGGTCTGTAAAAGTGAAGGGGGAAGAAACACAGTACACCAGAGGCAGGACATAAACCCTGAACAGCCCCAGCCAGGTCACAGTAACTTCCAGGCTGGAAGCTGAGTTAATATTTCTCAGCACTTCCCAATTCCCTCCCTGCTGGGTGTCACAGACATTTTTTTCTACATTATTTTCAGTCCTTCGGTGTGTTTTCACTATGAACATGGGAGGGTCTTGTCTTCTCCCTGCTGTGTTTGTTCTTCATTGCTGATTTTAGAAAACTCATGTAACAACTCTCTCTCACAGATGATTTTTAGTATTGAGTAAATATAAAAGGAGTTGCTGCTGTCCAGAGGTGTTCACAGTGTGCCTTGGGCCAGCTGCTCCGACTTTCCTGAGGGATGGATGCAATCCTAGGGCAATTCAGGTGGATCTGACACACCCTGTGTGGCATCTCTGCCCCTCCAGCATGGCTGAGGCTCTGGCAAAGTTGAGATCTGGCATCAGATAAAAATTCTTGGACCATCCAGATGGAAATCCCTGTGGATGACACACTGTTGTTATCCACCTACACCATACAGGAATTGGCTGTAACTAAGAATGCAAGAGGGTCCTTTTAGTTTATTTTTTTTTAATACCTCATTTAGTAGGTTAATATTCCATGTTATTTTAGGCTGCTTGCTCTATACATCTGCCACCCAAGCCCGTACAGATGTTTTAGGATTCTTTAATCCTGACAAAGGACTTAGCGTTAAGGAAAAATGGGTTACATAAAGATCCTTATCTCCTTAAGAAATAAAGCATGTTTTGGGCATATTGTGTGCAAAACAAGACTAAAATAGAGACAGAACATTCTGGGGCCACTTACCAGATGTCCAGGTTGGAAGATGTGGGTCTGGTTTGCCTGCAGTTCTCCTGCCTGGCTCCTGGATCGGTGCTGCTGAGGGAAGAGGGGGGGAATGTTCTGTAGGAGGCAAAAATACCATCTCTGGTGTGGCACAGGGGAATTATTGAGCTCGTAGAACTTCCCACTAACAGCAGCCTCCTGGATTAGATGGCAGGAGTTTTGCTTGGGAGAGGACTTTTCCCGGGACACCAGCTCAGGCTGATTTCCAACGGCAGGAAAGGTGCCCCCAGGTTAAACTCCTCTCCCAGCCCGGAGCTGCCTGAGTTTCCAGGCTCATGTCCAGTATTTCACCCCATAAAATTGACACAATTCTCACATTTTTGTGACTCAGTGATTGATCCAGCCCGTGTAAATTACAAAAAGGAGTCACAATCCTCTGGGGTCTGAGGCAGAATATCAAAAGAGCACAGGCTCCTGCTGCCTTAATTAAAACTTAGTTTAATTAAAAACCTTGAGAGCTTTATTAGACTGGGTAATTGATTTCATTTTCTTGTGGAATTCTATTACAAAACACTTCCAGCATGTTGGCTTTGGAATCCTGGCTCCAGCACCATCCTTCCCTCTAAACAGCACCTTTTCCCATTCCGAAGGGTAAACCACGAGCTCCTTGGCCAGGCAGATCCTGGAGCCTCACGGGACATTCCCGGGCAGTGAGGGGCTGAGGGCTGGTCCTGGCTGGAATAGCAGCCTCAAAGCTCTGTCCCTTGTCCCGTGAAGTCTCTCCTTGTGCCACCCAGAGGGGCTGGCACTTGGCCTTCCCAAATTCCCTTTTTTCCTCCCAGCTCTGCTCTTCACTTGCTGCCTCAGACTAAAGTAGTGGCTCAGTTCAGGAATCAGTCGCCACATTTCCCCCAGCCCTGGCTGCATCTCTGTGCCAGAAAGGATTGGCAGGGGGAAGAGCTCTGGGAATTGCCCCAACTCCACCTCCCCAGCCAGCTGGCAGTGGATATTCTGGAGAGATGCTGGGTGTTAAAGCCTTTCTGACCAGGACACAGGGAATCAAACAGTAAAATAAGAATAATAAAAACAAAAACAAACCCTGCTAATGCACAATGATTGTCTGGTCTATATTTATTTCATAACATCCAGAATTAATAGGATACAGGAGTTAAAGCAACCATGGCAACTGAATGCAGAAAGGGCTGTCCTTGTAAATAAATGAATTCATAAATAACTCACAAGTGCTGATATAAAAAGTCATGGGAATCTAATGCAATGCTAATGCAATTCAAGCCTTCCCTTTTTTCCAGGCAGAATTAGAATATTGGGAGCGCCTGGCTTTGCTCCGTGCTACAAGTGTCATTCTTAAGATAATAGAACTTGCTAATTGTACCAGGAGCCAGGCTGTGATTGATGAGGGCTTTGGGTTTTTGTCTCCTCCATGTTCTTCCTTGCAAAATGTTGCACCAGTAAGTTACAGGCTGGAAGTGAATTCCGGAAAGTTAGGGAGCAAGGAGCAGGATTCACCCTGCTCTGCTCCCCGGGCAGGGAACTGCAGGGACACTCCAGCAAAATATGTCCATTTGGTGACCTGAAGTGTGGCATTTTTGGGTGTAATGTTCTCAGTTCTTATTCCTGTGCTTCTTGAATGATGAATATCACTTCTATTGATGGAGGGGCAACTTTGCTACAGAGATTTCCCCAGTTCAGAGAAAATTATAAGGACAGGGGAAGTGCTGTGATTTACACCAAAAACTTGATTTCCCTGCAATGATTTCCCCCAGTTTGAAAAGACACTGCTATTAAACGTTGAAATACTTGAAAATAGTTTTTTCTTATAAATCCTTTGTTCCTTTTTTCTTGATCATTTTAATTGATACAGATTTTGCTGCTGTTTTGATGCTGGAAAGTAATTTTCCCCTTTGCACTACACAGTCTAAGCATAATCCATGTCAAAAAGATTCCGGGCTGGTTTTGAGCACCAGAAGTTTCTCTCAAATTGTCGGCAAAGTATTTTTCTAAATTGAAGCCGAACTATTGTCAGACCCCTTGGGCTGCCAGTGCCAATTCCCTTGGGAACACAGGGACACAATTCCTCTTAGCAAAAGGGACACAGGGTGCAGTTTGTCCCCCAAAGGCAGAGGTGGAGATGGCTCCGAGTCACGGATGATGCAGAGGGTTCTTACTGAGGGTCCTTCCCGCAGGCACTGCATTCCCATCCCGCATCTTGGATACATCAGGAGGGACAGGACAGGTCACCCACCACCCTGGACCGAGGCAAGGGGGACGTGCCTGGTTCACAGCGCTGAATTCAAAGCTTCCAACGCTTTGGAGCTGCTTTTCCCCGTCCCGCTGCTCCCTCCCGGCTGCGGCGCAGCAGCCGCAGCATCCCTGGGGCAGGAGCACCGCCACGTGGGATGCGGCCGCAGGCACAGCCCCGCGCTCGCCCACGCCGAGGGGACCCTCGGGGGCTGCCCAGGCCACCGGGACCCTCGGGAGCTGCCAGGGATCGGGGCTGACCCTCGCAATGTGCTGTCCCAGATGGGAAAGGCTGCGCGGGGGTTTGGAGTGGGGAGGGGGGCTCACCTGCTCCACCCGGCTAGTTTCAAAAAATAATAGTAATAATTAAAAAATAACTCTACAGTAATTTACCTTAAAATATTCTTGACATATTTTGAGCACCCTACCAATAAGCACCTGGTATTTTGGATGCCTGGCCCAGTGGAATCCTTAGTGCTGACAGTCAGAGCTAATTCCAGCACGCAGACGCTCGGCACTGACTGATGCTCTGGAATGATGCCTAAGAAATATGGGAAAACTCGGCTTTCTATTGATCCCATCGAGCTGCTGTCCCTAAATCTGACACTCAGCCAGTGCCTGGGGTAGATGGTCCCAGTGATTCACACTGGAGGAACAGGGGAGCTTGGGAACAAACACCTTTGCCAAGCAAAGGTTTGTTTCCGCTCTCTCTTGCCACTCTCCATCTTCCCTGAGCACCTGCCCTTTCCTTGGATGCAGGTGTTGGATAACTGAGGCTTAAGCATTGGAGAAGGGATGGAAGGAGAGCTGGCTGAGGTAAAAGTTCAAATCTGCCTGGGTATCTCAGGGGTGTTTGTGGTTTTTCCTCATCATCTGTTATTCTCCAGGAAACTGCTGGAGAAGGAAGGAGTGGGGTCTGGTCTGTGTTCCCTCACTGAAGAGCTCAATCTGAGTCTTCCCGTTTTTCCTGGTGTGGGGCTCCCAGGGTGGTTATTTGCCTTTGGCTGCTGGGGGTGCTGCCCTTTATCTGCAGAGCCTTGGAGTGCTCCTGTTGCATGAGGGGCTGTGGAACTCCCTGCCCCAAAGCCTGTCTGCTCCGAGAGCACCCTCCTGGGGGTTCAAATACCTCAGAAAATAGGGATGGGGGCACTGGAAATGCCAGAGACAAGACTTGGCCCAGCTCTGCTGCTGACCCAGGGGCAGGTTGCTGTGGCTAATATGCCCCCCAGAGCAGGTAGATCTCACCCACACAGGAGGATCCTGATGGATCCACTCAATGAGCTTAAGAGGACCCGTCTGATACAATCTGAGATATAGTATTAATGAATGGAAAAGCAGGGAACTAAGATTCCCACAGGAGAGATGTCACTTTGCCCTGAAATACCACCCTTGGAGAAGCACTTGGCAGAGCCAGAGGAGCTGGGAGGCTTCATGATCCTGCCCACCAAGGCAGGGATGGATTGGGTCTGTTTTTCTGTCTTGTGCTTACATTAGACCCAGCCTACAAAGGAACAGAAGGCAGTAATGACACTTCTCCTCGAGAGTTTTCTGCATAATAGGCAGTTTCTGACATCAGCCAGATCGGGACTCGCCAACATGATGCAGCAACAAGCCTTGGCAGGAGTTCTGTCCCTGGCAAAGCACCCGAATCTATTTTCATTTGTTTTAGAGACAGTTACTCACACACCATATGTGTGCAGCTGGCTCCTGCTCCAGCCCCCGGAGGTTCAGCAGGAATCTTTCCATGACTCCAGCACCTTTAAAATAACTGCCTTCCCATTCTCCAGAGGTGAGGGAATGGCTGGGCTGAGTGAGGCTCTGTCTTCTGGGGTAAAGTGTCCCTGCTATAGGACAACACACATTTTTTATGAACATCAAGCTTTTTTTGGGTTCACTGGGATCCCACCCACACTGGCACTTGGCTTTCTCTTTCTATCCTGATCCCTGGAGCAGGGAGGGAGCAGTTTTCAGGGCAGAGCCCTCCAGCCCCTCGAGCATCCCCCAGGCTTGCCCGATTTTCAGTGCAGTGAGGGCTGGCAGCAGATTATTATGCCCCAAAACATGTTGATGTGTCACGTAGCTGGAATACATCAAACATTACTGTCTCACCAAGCCTCACACCAATCACTTATTTCTTTAGAAACTGCAGACTGCTCCGGTTTTATATTTCGCCAGTCACCTGTAAAATATATATCCATAAAAATATTACAGGAGGCAGGATTCCTGCAGGGACACGGAAACAACTCCGAGCTCTGCAGCCCGACCATCTGCGCTGGCACCTCGTGTGTGCCTGGCACTGCTGCTCCCCAGCTCTGCAGGGTTTGGTGTTCTCTGCATCAGAAGTGCTGCAGAACCAGGAATTAGTTTTGCTTTCTGCTACATATATTTTTATTTGATTAGTCTAATAGGCTGCATTATTATTTACCACATGCAAATCTCCCCGAGCTGATTAGAGCTGACGTTTCGGCTGCGAGATGGGGTCTGGAAAGGAGTAATGACAATTATTTCACAGGCTTTTGCACTTTAGATCAATTACATTTAAAATTTAAGGGCCAAACTCCATCCTAAATCTCCTTTAAGGAAAAGGAAAGGATGAATTCCTTAATTTGTTATATTTCTGGCTCAGCAGAACCCAGGGGAGTTTGCACGAGGTGCTGTTGGTTTTGAATGGTGCTTTTGGATACGACTGGAGGGCAGCAGTGAATGCTTGAAAAATACCATGTCAACACATTTATTACCTTTAAACCCCTAAGAATTGTGTCTGTTTATATGGCTACAGAATTGCTGTGGAATTACTCGTTTCTGGGTCACCCAAGGAAACTTGTTGGCTGTTTTTCTGGATGCACTTTTCAGCTTCATTGGTTTTTATTTACTGATTTCTATTGGGGACCAAACAGTGCTGGGTGTCAGACATCTAGAAAGCACAGTCCCCATTTGAAATAAAAAGCGACCAAAATGGTCAGTTAGCCTATGGAAAGTATGTTTTGCAGTGAGAGAGAGAGAAAAAGAGAGAGGAGGAGAGTGTTGCAATTCCCGCAGCAGCTACATGGACATTGTTATTTTTTGTAAAACAGGTGTAGAAAGGTTAAATACCAAATAAGGGTCTTATTTTCTGAGGTCTGGGTATTTTATAGGGTTGAATATACCTTACAGCCTCCTTCCCATGAACCTGTAAATGAGAAGCTCTCCATAAAACCCTGCTTACGCCTGCAGAAATGCCATGTTTAGCTCTCCACAAGTAATAGTATTGAAAGCTTTTCTAGGCAGGGGTCGGGCCCATTTTATTGTGAGTGCAGATCCATTCAAAGTGCAAAAGGACTGAGCTAAAGGACATCTCGATATTACAGGGTTGTTATTCCAGCTCCAGCCTAAATGACCTGACTGAGGTGAAAGTCGGGCAGCCCGAGGCCACAGTTCCCAGGAAAAGATCAAATTCACAAAATGATCAAAAATGTGCAGGGAATGTGTCCACAGGTTTGGCTCCTCTGCTCATCTCAGGCTGAAATGAGATGGACTCTGTGGGCTCACGCTGAACTCATCCATCCAGACAAGGTCTGTCCTTGACAGGTGTTTGCTGGAAAAAATTCCCCTCCAAACAGAAATAAAAAGATGTTTCCATTATAAAATGATCCTGACGACTCAGCTGCTACTTTTTTGCCCTCAGCCTCGGAGGCATCTCTTGCATCCCTGTCTCAGCACAACCACCTCAGAGGCCCTTCACGTGCAGCACCACAGCCATTCATCATTACCCAGCCTCCAAATTATTCTAGTGTTGATTAAATTAGTAAATGCAATCACAATCTGAAGCAAGTTAATTGAGAGAATTTATTTGGCCCTGACAGTTTTATGCATGTTTGATTAAGTATTATAAGGTTTGTTTTTGATTTTGCATAATTTAACTTTAAATCCTGCACTGGTGCGGGGGGGGGGGATCAGCTATTAATGACCGAAATAAACTCTTTTAACACTCACATATTTATGATTTATTTCTAAATGCAATATCTCCCAGATTTTTTTTTGTTCTGTTGCCAAAGTGACAAATATGTTTCAAGCAATATTTTGAGCCGCTGGGCTCTCGCTATAAATCTTGTGAAATGTGCACAATTCATTAAAAGTTTTGAAAGAAGTACAAGTTAGCATTTATATGGCAACAAGTGACATATAAATGTGTGTGTTTGTCTTCGGAGGGCGCCATAAAACATCCCAGCCCTCGCCGGCCGCTCTGACGGGGACTAATGGCCCGTTCTCGGGGCTGGTGATAAGTTCCACCACAAATCTTCAAAGCTGTCAACACAAAAACTGTTCAATCAACAGGAATATGAGTTGTGTCTTTAGGAAAATTAGCACGGGGAAGAAATACAGCCCGGAGAGCTGTGGGCGGGTCCCCTGCGGGTCCCCTCCTCCGGGAGCTGATCCCTGTGAATGTCAAAGCTCCAATTCATGCCCAGCCCGAGGACAGGTTGTTGGTTCTGGACACTCACACGTGTTTCAGCAGCACAGGGGTCAAAATGTGACAGGTAGAAAATTAAATAGGGCTGTTCTGACTTTTTGTCATAGAATCATGGAATGGTTTGGGTTGGAAGGGACTTAAAAGCTCTTCTCATTCCACCCCCACCTTCCAGTAGCCCAGGGTGCTCCAAGCCCTCTCCAACCTGGCCTTGAGCTGAAAGTCAGCCTGGAGTCAACCTCAGCACACACGTGTTTGGGTTGTAGGGTGCCCAGTGGAGCTCCCTGGGTTTTCCTGGAGGACGGGAAAGCTCTTTCCCACCCAAGGGGTTCCTGCAGGACACCAGAACCCCCCCTTTGTCACACTTGCATTCAACAGCATCTCCAAGGCAAAGCCAGAAAGCCAAAGAACCTTCATAAATGTTGTTGCTTGGGCTGAAATTCCCATCTCTGGGCTATGGCTCCAGTCCCAGGGAATGGCACAGGGAAATAAATGGAATGTGGCTCTCCTGCTTAACTCAGTCTCCAAACAGACATTCCCAGTTCCAGACTACTGGGAAAACTCTCCAGCTCCACCCCTTCCCTTCTCCTTCACACCAGAAGCTTGGGGGGGGACACAGAGAAGCGGATTTCCCAGGAGAACACCCCAATGATTGCCTTGCCCAGAATTCCCCCTGCATGTACATCCTGCACCTCAGGCTGTTCCTCGTGTTCCAGGACCAAACTGCTCTGCAGGGCAGGGGAACAGGGAGGCACCAGGACCCCAGGATGTGTTTGGCCTCGTGCCCTGACTCCTGTGCAGGGCAGCAGCTCTGAGCTGTGGCAGATGGCCTGACTTATTATTATTTAATGTTTTTCCACCGTGGCACTGCCCAGACTGCAAGTGGGGCAGGGAGCCAACGACAGAGTTGTGTATTTTTCCGTTATGGAAAGTAATTCCTAATTGAATCTAAGGGAGAACAGCAGGGAGGATGTGGTTCGTTGGGGTTTTTGGTCGTTTGTTGTTTGTTTTTTTTTATTCCCTTCTCTATATATTGTTTTGAATTTTTGTCCACCTGTTTGTTTTTCAGGAACTTTTGGAGATCTTTTATGACCTCCCAGGACATCTGGGTCTCCTGCATTTGTGATTTGACCCATCATCACCTTGTCAACCAGACCACGGCTCTGAGTGCCAGGTCCAGCCTTTCCTTAAACTCCTCCAGGGATGCGGACTCCCCAACCTTCCCGGGCAGCCCTTTCAATGTCTAATCACCCTTTCCAGGAAGAAATTCCTCCTGATGTCCAACCTGACCCTCCCCTGGCACAACTTGAGGCCGTTTCCTCTCATCCTGTCCCTTTTTCCCTGGGAGCAGAGCCCGACCCCCCCAGCTCCCTTCTCCTGTCAGGGACTTGCAGAGCCAGAAGGTCCCCCCTGATCCCCCTTTTCTCCAAGCTGAGCCCTCCCAGCTCCCTCAGCTGCTCCTGGTGCTCCAGACACTTCCCCAGCTCCATTCCCTTCCCTGGACTTTGGAAGGGCGTAGAGCTGTTGGAGCGAGTCCAGAGGAGGCATCAGGATGATCAGAGGGATGGAGCAGCTCTGTGGAAGAAAGGATGGGAGAGTTGGGATCGGGACTCGAGAAGATTCGGGGTGACATAGTTGTGGCCTTCCAGTGCCTGAAGAAGCTACAAGAGAGATGGAGAGGGACCATTTACATGGGCTTTTAGTGACAGGACAAGGGGGAACAGTGTCACATTGAAAGAGGGGAGATTTAGATTAGGTATTAGGAAGAAATTGTTCCCTGTGAGGGTGGGGAAGCCCTGGCACAGGTTGCTCAGAGACGCTGTGGCTGCCCCATCCCTGGAAGTGCCCAAGGCCAGGTTGGAGCAACCTGGGCTAGTGAGAGGTGTCCCTGCCCATGGCAGGGGGTGGGACTGGATGGTCTCAACGCTCCTTTCCAACCCAAACCAAACCATTCCGTGATTTCTCAGGACAACCCTCCGCTGCCCCTCGGTTACACCGCACACGTTCCCCCCGTGTCCCTCCGCCCCGCTGTGCTCCCCGTTGTGCCCCGGGCTGGGCCCAGGCCCAGCGGACACTCTCTTTCCCTCTCGTTGCCATGGCAACGCGTCCCCTCCGCTTCCGGCCTCGGAGGGGTGGGGTCGCTGCTCGATGACGCCATCCCCGCGCGCCGCCGCCGCCGCTCGCCGAGCGCCGCCGCCGGAACCGGAGGCCCCGGGGCCACCCCCGCACATGCGCAGAGCGCGCGGCCCGCGGCCCGGGCCTCGCTCCGCCCGGGCCCGGCGCGGCCATGGGCACCACGGTGAGTGCGGGGGCGCGGCGGGGACACCGGGGAACGGGGGTCACGGCGGGGCCACCGAGGAGCGAGGAGACGGCCCCGGGGCCGCTCAGAGCGGGCGGCGGGCCCAGGGCCGGCGGCGGGCGGGCACAGCCCGCGGGGCCCTGTCCGGGCCCTCCCCGGGGCGGGTCGCGGTGTCCGCGCTGCTCCCGGCGGGTCCCGGTCGCGCCGTTCCCTCCCGAGCGGCCGCGGTTCCCTCGGGATCGCTGGGATGAAGGAGGAGCTGGTTCCGCTCCCCCCGGCGCTCCCTGTTTGGATGGCATTGCCCCTCACCCCGGGGGGGCTCCTCCGGGATCCCCTCGGCCCCTGTGCGGGTCCCTCCTCCCAAAATGGTCCCGCCTGGAATGTGCGGAGGATGCAGAAGAATTCGCGCTGTGTTCCTGCGCCTTTCCCACCTCACGCTCCCTTTCCAAAGGACAAGGAGTGAGAACTCCCCCAGGCGAGCAGTTATCCGGGCTTTTAACGCCCTGATGAGGCCACGCCAAGTGTGGGGTGGAGGACAAGGAGGTGCCTTGAGCTGGAATTCCTGGAGCTGTGGGATGGTGCCCACAAGAGGCTGAGTTGGCTTTCCAGCCTCACAGTGATGTGTTTTAAGACAGAAAGGCCCCCAAAATTATGGGATGGGTGTCCAGCTCTGTTTGTGGGCATCGTGTGCCAACACACAGATTGGGGGATCATGGAATCATGGAATGGTTTGGGTTGGAAGGGACCTTAAAGACCATCCAGTCCCACCCCTGCCATGGGCAGGGACACCTTCCACTGGCCCAGGTTGCTCCAAGTCTTGCCCATCCTGGCCTTGGACACTTCCAGGGATCCGGGGGCAGCCACAGCTTCTCTGGGCAACCTGTGCCAGGGCCTCCCCACCCTCACAGGGAAGGATCTGCTGTTCCATGTTCAGTTTGGGAAGTGTTGGCTGTGTGTGTTCTGTGGATGAACAGTCTGTGACAGGAGAATGTGTCCAGCACAGTTCTTTTCGAGTTTCTCTGTCCTGGCAGTGAATTCCAGTTCACTGATTCTTTCCAGCATGGATCAGTCAGCTGGAATCCTTATTTCACTGAGTATGGGATTCTTTCTAGAGCCTTTATGGGGTTAAAAATTCACACTTGAGGAGGGGCCTTGTAATTCTGAACTTTATAATGAGCAAATTGAAGCTTAACTCTGTCATTTTGTCTTTCAGATCAGCTGCTGTGTAGAGTGTTGTGAGTCTATGAAGCACCTTTGCAGTGTCTGTCACTCTTCCTAGAAGGTGTCACAGCAAAACTTCACTGTTTTATTACAAGAATTCCGTGGTGTCCTGGCACAGCAGCGGAGTCCAGACCTGCTGAGTGGATGGCAGCACTCTTACAATGTAATAACTCGTGAAATTTATTCTATTTTCACAATATCCCTCTGCTTGTGGCTGTTCCAGTGTTGATATTTGAGTTTTTCCCACGAACCTCCCAAAGGCTGGGCACAGGAAATGGGAACAAAACGCTGCCTGTGGCTGTAGCTGTGTCAGAGTTTGCTGGGAAAACTTTGTGTCCTGGTGAAAGAAGTTGCAAAGGAGAGGCTGCATTGTTAAAAACTGAGTGCTCTGCTCCCAGAGTGTGTGATTTTTGACCTGTCTTGCTAATTTAGCCCTGAAATTATCCCTGAAAGCAAACACTGAGCAGCATCACGTGGGCTGTGTGTTGGGTCACGTGCTCCAGGCCCAAAGCTGGGATTTTTTTTAAGCTGTGTTGGTTCAGTGTCTGAGCAATTTCCTTGTCTTGCAAAATCCACGTTTCTGAGCTGCCTGGTGTTTCCTTTCTGCAGGCAGGAAATATGGCAAGAGGCACCTGAAATTATGAGGGTGTCTTTGGTAGTGGAGAAGAGCCCTAAATTTAGGTTTCCTAAATTCCTTAAATCCTAAATTAACCCCTACTCCTCTTTGTTAGCCCCTGATCCACATAGAGCCAAGAGATTGCCTCAGATTTCTTTTAACAGCAAAAAGGAATCAGGACCTGGGGCTGAGCAGGACAGATCAGAACTGCAATTTCCATTTCCGTGGAATTTGAGGCAGGAAGCAGCACAGAGTCTTCCCCAGTGATTGTGTCAGAGAAGGTTTTTGATATCAAAGCACAATTTCCTGCAGCTCTGTCATTGACTCTGTGATTAGTTGTGGTAGTAATGAAACTGAAAAACTCTGGAAGTCACTTTTAAATTAGCTTTACTTTTAAAAGCAGTTAGGGTTTTGGTTCAACAAAGGAAAGCTCTGGGTGTGTGAGGAGCTGGGGAAGTGCCTGTTGTTTTCCAGCATTATCTGATGAGTGCATTGTCATTTCATAATTCCCGGAATTTGGCACATCGGGAGCCTGGGGTGAAGCAGAGAGCAGCTGAGAGGCTCCTGCTCATCACTCACACAACAACAATGGGTGTGTGGAAGGATGTTAAGATTATAAATCCTAAACACTCCAGAGGATCAAGACATCCCTCACTTATCTCTGCAGGTCCCAAGGGGAGGAATGAACTGAAAGGCTGCCTGGCCTTGCAGTGACAGGGAGAGCACAGGGCTGGCCTGAGCAGGGGGAGGGACATCCTGTGGGGTGTGAAAAACATGATTGCCTCATTGTTCTTCCAGGGCCCACCATTATTTTCAGTTTGTTTATTTGGTGAAGCTTTGCCAAGTTTGGAAAGGAGCAGAAATCTGGAATTCTCTTGCAAAAGTACTTGGAGAACTCCTTTTTTTTTTCTTTTTTGTTTTTTAAAGGAAATATGATCCAAATGCAAATACATACTTTAATATTACTACTCTCACATTAATCTCACTGCTCACAGGGCTGAACTGTTGCAGGGTGGCTGTTTGATTAAGAAGGATCTGTTAATTAGGCAAGAGACTTTCAGACCAAAGCTTTGTCCTGGATAAAGTTTATAACAGGCTGGCTGGTTTTGTGTGCTGCTTTGGAATCTGACTTGGAAGCAGAGTTGGAATACTCTGAGTTGGAAGGGACCCACAAAGATCATCAAGTCCAACCCTTAGCCCTGTACAGGACACCCCAAGGGTCCCACCTTGTGCCTCAGAGGGTGGTCCAATGTTCTCCTGTGTGTGTTTCTGGAAAATAATAAGTAAAGAAGCAAAAGCAAAGTTGTTTTAAACTATAAGTAAAGAAGCGAAACAAAGTTGTTTTAAACTATAAGAAGCAAAACAAAGTTGTTTTAAACTATAAGTTAAGAAGCAAAACAAAGTTGTTTTAAACTATAAGTAAAGAAGCAAAGCATTTGTTTTAAACTATAAGTAAAGAAGCAAAACAAAGTTGTTTTAAACTATAAGTGAAGAAGCAAAACAAAGTTGTTTTAAGGCAAGAAGTTGAGGTTTGTAAAGCAGGTTTAAGTGTAGAGTCTCTGCCGTGTGGCCTCTCCAGCTGGGGCTGTTAACTGTTTTCCTTCTCTGCCTTTGAAACAAAGAAATTCTCAGCAAGTCGAGCGAAAACACGAGGTTCTTGTCACATTAGAAGCGCAGATAACTTTGGCCTGAAATAATTCTGCATTAATTCTTTCTTATCTAAATGTTAGTGTATTAAAATCGTCAACATTAAAACCTTAAAGGAAAAACGCATCCATGCTAATAATAAATGTGCATGGTTTAATACAGGATGTGCATGATTTAATACAGAATGTGCACGATTTAATACAGGATGTGCATGATTTAATACAGGGATGTGCATGATTTAATACAGAATGTGCATGGTTTAATACAGAATGTACATGATTTAATACAGAACGTACATGATTTAATACAGAACGTGCATGATTTAATACAGAATGTGCCTGATTTATCAGCTTTTTCAGCGTCCAACATTTAACCCCCCTCCCCGCAGGTCTGTCCCTCCCTGGAAATCCAGCCAGGAGTTCTCCTCGCCGGGCCGTCGGACACGTCCCACGCTGAGGGATCCCGTGTGATATGTGGGGCCTGGCTGCCGGGGGAGGTGCCCGATGCCTGTGATCCCCATCCCCCGGCGGGTCCGCTCCTTCCACGGCCCCCACACGACCTGCCTGCACTCGGCCTGCGGCCCCGTGCGCACCACCCACCTGGTGCGCACCAAGTACAACAACTTCGACATCTATCTCAAGTCCCGCTGGATGTACGGCTTCATCCGCTTCCTGCTGTACTTCAGCTGCAGCCTCTTCACCTCCATCCTCTGGGTGGCACTCTCGGTCCTCTTCTGCCTCCAGTACCTCGGCATCCGCATCTTCCTGCGCTTCCAGTACAAACTCTCCATCATCCTCCTCCTGCTGGGCCGGAGGCGCGTCGACTTCAGCCTCCTGAATGAACTGCTCATCTACGGCATCCACGTCACCATGCTGCTCGTGGGGGGGCTGGGCTGGTGTTTCATGGTTTTTGTGGATATGTAAATAAAAACCAAGCGCATGTTGGGCTCAGCAGGTGGCTTTTCTTCCGCCCCCGAGACGTGTCGATAACCCTCTTTATAATATAAATTAATTTATTTGTCGGCGCTCGTTTTTATCGATAAATTAATGGGTTTGTCTCTAGAATTTTTATCTTTTTAAGGTGCCTTTTGGGTTATCAAAGTGCAACAGTTGAACAGATTTTAGTCTCACTTGAACAGGTTTTAGTCTCTAGAATTTTTATCTTTGTGAGGTACCATTTGGAATATCTGAGTGCAACACTTGAACAGGTTTTAGTCTCACTTGAACAGGTTTTAGTCTCTAAAATTTGTATCTTTGTGAGGTGTTTTAGTCTCTAGAATTTTTTATATTTTTGAGGTGCCATTTGGATCATCCAAGTGCAACACTTGAATGGATTTTAGTCTCACTTGAACAGGTTTTAGTCTCTAGAACTTGTATTTTTGTGAGGTGTTTTAGTCTCTAGAATTCTTATGTTTTTGAGGTGCCTTTTGGATTATCAAAGTGGAACACCTGAATAGTTGTTTTACTCTTTTCACAGTGCAGTGCAAAGAATATAAGTTTCTTTAATATGTTTCTTTTAGTCTTTTTTTAAAATTATTTTTTTAATAGTCTCTAGAATTTGTGTCTTTGTGAGGTACCATTTGGATTATTCAAATGCAACACTTGAATAGTTGTTTTACTTTTTGCACAGTGCAGTGCAAAGAATATGTTTCTTTAAGTTTATTTTAGTGGGTTTTTTTTAATATAAGTTTCTTTCAGTCCATAGGAGCCTGTTTTGCTGCTATTCCTGTGTTCCTGTGGACAGGAAAAAGCCAGTGATTTATCTGGAGCACAGAAGCCAGATAACTTTGCAGCCCTTAATCCATCTTTTCCTAAAAATGTTCCTAAAAATTCCTTAAGTTCCTTAAGGTCTCAGTCATGTAATATTTATCTTTCTTGACTTGTCCTTTACGTAGTTTGCATTTTGCATGTTCTCTATTAAGAATATGGGGCCAAATTCCATATACTTACATATTCCTATAGGGTTTTTTTTTTCTCCTGTTTTATACTGTTGTGTCCACTTTGAGGTGATTATATAGCTTTGAGTGGCTTTGTCCTTTTCAGGCAGTTAGTGCTGAGTAATTGAGTCTTTCCCTAACAGCATAAATCCAGGGAAGGGATGGGAGCAGAGCTTGGTATCACGTGCTCCTGAAATTCCCAGTCACGGCAAATATGTTCTCATTTTGCAGTGATTAAGGGGAACCCATTGCAATGATCCTCAGCGTTTAGATCTTGGCATTTGGTTCTACTTTCCCCTGAATTGATTAGTTCCAGTTTTCTCGCAGAGATTCTTCTGTCTCAGGGAGTACAGTGAGGTGAGACTGTCTTACCTGGAGAGCTGAGTGTGCTCTGAAATGACAATAATTGTTCCCTGGAATGACACAGATCAGTGAGGAGAGGGGGGGTCACTGCAGAGCTTTACCCACAGCTCAAGAAAGGAGTTGAATATTAAGCTCAGCTTTACTGGTCCTTATCTAAGACGTCCCTGTGCAGTCGGTCAAGTGTCTCCATTTATGGAGCCCAGAAAACTGGCCTAAAGTTTATTTTTATTCTGCTTTTGTTTGTTTGTTTTTCCTGATGACGGAATATTGCTCTTTCCCCTGCAGTTCTTTAAAGAACTGTTTAAAAACAAGTCGGTGAAAGTGATGGAGACCATTTTTCCCTCCCTCCACAGAATCTTTGGGGCCAATCACAGTGGAATAAGCAGGACTGGAAGTCCATGACTGTTCTTTTATCATCTTGGGCTGAGCTGTGAGTGTGGTTGAGAACAAGCCAGTTTGCACACAGGGAGAGGTGCTTCACATTTCAGCTTGTGAGTTTTCCAGTCTTTTGGTGCCATACTTTGGTTTGTAGGCCCAGTAACTCCCAGCCCAGTCCTTGTTTCACTTGGGAGCAGCTGAACTTCCGCACTCCTTGAGTAAAAAGGTGATTTGTGGTGCTTGGCTCTGCTGTGCCCCCCACTCCTGCCTGCCTGGTGCTCTGTGAGGGACACACTCAACTGCTGGGCCAAACCTGTGGAGGTTTGGTCCAGGCTCCCAAGGAATTGAAGCTCTGGGCTGTTCCCAGGTCGTGAACTTCTCTAGTTTCAACCTGTTCTTTGAAAACCCCCACAGGAACAGGGTGACACTGAGCTTTGATGTGTGTGAGCTTGTAAAACCAGATCATGTGATTAACACATGAATAGCAGGTGGTTCTTCCAGCACTAATTTGGTCAGGGAACAAAGGAGGTTCAAGTGGGTACAAGGAGTCTCATATGTACCTTTTTCATCGCTGGTAATTTGACTGCGAGCCAGAGGCTTTATTCCATAAATATGAGAGCCTGAGGGAGCCTTTTTGGAGCTGCCTGCATGGAGGGGATCTCCCCCAGAGCTGGGACAACTCTCAGGATGAGTCCTCGAGGCTGAAGGACCCCTTGCAAACTGCAGGTTTTGGTAAGTGACTGACATTGGGCATAAACTGTATCACAGAGGACTAAAATCTTGCCTTGGGAGCTTTGGGTCGTTATCACTTCCTCTATGCAGGGAGGAGGACACTGAACCTTGCTTATAATGATATTTGCCAGAAATATTTCATGTTGAGGAGGTTCTTGCAAACTCTGCCTTGTTGGGGAAGTTCATATTCCTTTGGACTTTTCACTCTTTCCAAATTCATCGGTGCTGGGAGGGATGGACCAGGCTCCAAAATGTGTCACGTCTTCCCTTTTACTGTACAGATGGTTTTAACTCTGAAGTAATATAGAAATTTTCATTCCAGCGTTCCTTCATGCTGATTCCATCCTGAACAGCGAGAGCAGATGGTTGGTTTGGTTGGATTTTTCCCTTTCTTTCCATGTTTGGGCTTTAAATGTCATTTTTCTGCTTAGCGGGTTAAAAATGGCCTCAAGAGTAATTAGGAAAATACTGATTTTGGAGAGTGTGTCCATCCTAGAGCTGTTCCAGCCCCTTCAGAGAATGTCCCCCATGAGTCCTGCTCACTCCAGAGCTTTCCAGGTGTTTGGATGACAGAGGAATTCCAGCTCAGGCCCGGGGCTGATCTGTGCGGTGGCGGAGCCGCCTTGGCCTGTTGTGGTGCCTGTAAATGTAGGAACGAGACTGAAGTGTTGGAGTTTCACCTCGTTATCTCCTCAGAACATGGCACCAGCTGGTGTTTTGGGTGCCTGGAAAACCCTGCATGAAACATGCCACCTACATTAAACTCGGGTTTTTTAACATGTTGATGCTTGGGAAGAAAAAGGAAGAGTTTCGTCTTCTGGTGGTGGCGTCGCTCCGATGTGGGGATGTCCCGGATCCTCCTCCTGGTGATGGGATGGTGGGGCAGGGGTGCAGTTTAGGTTGAAGGTTGGACTTGGTCTTGGAGTTCTTTTCCAATATTAATGATTCTGTGGTTCTATGGAATAGTCAGGGTGAGTGCAGGGAAGGGGAGATGGGAAGGAGCTGTCACTTCCCATCAAGGGGCACATCAATTCCTTACTCCTTTCCTTGGTGGAGCTGAGCTGGCAGTGCAGAGCTGGATTGTTTAAGGACACAGGTGTGGTGATTCCTGTGGGAATAGAGGAAAATTCCTACTATGATGGACTTTGTCATTCCTGCTATTCTTGTGTGGAAGGTACTGCAGTGATGTGCAGCAGCATAAAACCCTAAATAGGTGCTGGACAGGACTTGTTCTCGAGTAACTGGTGAGGTTGGAGCCAGTGGAGCACAGGCTGCAGAGAACCAACGTGGAGAGGATTATTGGTGTCCAAGCTGGAGGAATATTTGTGTGGATAGAGCAGCCCACATTCCCATGTGTGTAGGAGATGCTCCTTTCTGTTATCCCAATCCAACAGCTGAAGAGTTGCAGTGGAGGGCTTGAAAGAAAGGGGAAGGAGGTTTCCAAGGGAGAGAGAGAGAATGATTTGGGCAGGGCTGGATGTATTTTCCCTTTCAGCAGAACGTGGGAAACCATCAGCAATGCTCAAAAACGTGGCTGGTGGTATCAGCACAGTGGCAGGTGGGAAGTTGTTCAAGTGCTGTGGAGCATCTTGAGGGCAACAAAAGGCTCAAGAATATATATATAAATGTATATACATGTGAATTGTCTCTTATTAATGTTATTTTTAAATACATCTCTTGAGCCTTTGCCATCTCCTGGGGAAGAACTCGTATGCCCAGTTCCTAGAGGGAGCTTTGGGGCCAAGTTTTGGCCCAGTTTATAGCTGTGAGTCTCAGAAGACACTGGGAGCAGACTGGAGAACAGGCCAGCCCCTTACCAGCCTGAAAACTCACTGCAGTTCTTCCCAGGGGTTCTCCTAAGCCACTGCTTTTATTTCTCTCCCTCCTGGAGACAGCCTTTGCTACCAGTTGTGGAAAAGAGCACGGCACGTTTGCTTTCAGGAACAGCTTTGGCTCTTCTGGAGCCTCCAGCACGCCCAGATAACACGCTGTTCCAGCGAACACGTCGCTGGAAAATATGAAGCCTTGTTATCTTTCTGGGATTTTTATTTAGCCAAACAAGGTTTCCATAGCTCCTGGACAGCTCTGCTGCTGGGGGAAAAGAAAAAAAAAAAACAACAAACCACCCTGTCATTTCTTCACCTGCCAACTCTCTGCACTAATTTTGTCTTCCTGCTTCAAAGCGCTCGTCGTGCCCAGAAAACGTCAGTTCAAAGCGGAGTTTTGTCCAGTAACGAGCCAGTGAAAATTGTCTGGTGTTAAGATCTGCCTGTGCAGCTCTCAGAGCTGTGCTGAGGTGAGAGCAGGGCTGGGCTGGGCTGGTGGGGGCTGCTCTGAGCCAGGCTGGGCCTCCAGGCTGCTTTGCCAGAGGAGCAGCTTTAAGGTGACACAGATAAAAGGAGCATCCCTGCACCTCCTGCGTCTTCCCAAGTGATGAATTCACCTACTGGAGGGAAAAAGAACCCCACATCGCTTGCACAGGGGCTGTGTAAACAGGACACTGCTCCAGGCTGGGTTCTGCAGAGCCTCTTCCCCCGCTGACCTCCTCCCCACACTGCCCTGGCTGTGCAGACTGTGCTCCACAGCCGTGGGATGTGCTTTGGGATGTTCCCCAGGCTGGGTAAGTGTGTGAAAGGGAGCTGTTCCTGCTCCTGCCAGCGCTCGGCCTTGGGACGGAGCCGGCGGGGGCCACATCCTGACCTCGCCTGCACACAAGGCCGTAGTAAATCAGGCTCTCTTAATACATCCAAAAGCCAACTTTTCCCTGCAAGGAAAATGCTGTGTGGAACACTGAGAGACGAATACCAAAGTCCTTAGCTGGTTCTTGAGGAAAAAAAAAAAAATAAAAATCTCCCGTTGGCCCTGGTGAGAGTTTTGCCTGAGTAAGGACATCCAGATTATGCATGCTAATTAAATGAGCGACCCATCCCTTCAGAGTCTGCTCTCTGCTGGGAATTCCCCTCTGAGTAACTTGCTCCCAGTGAGGAAAGGAGCTGCATGAAAAATTTCCCAGATGGTGAATCTGTTAGAGAAAATCACAATCTGTTTGTGGCTTTTTCAAACAAAAAAGAGCACAGGAGACGCTGAGGAATAAATTTGTTGTTGCAAACCATTTGCTCAGTAATGGGGAGAATTTAGATGGGCAAAGAGCTTTTTTTTTTTTTCTTTCTTTTTTTCAGAGGAGTCTTATCTCCCTGCCTCTAAGAAATGAGCAATGGTTTAAAAAATAAATCACAGAGATGTATATTTTAAGAGCCTGATGCGGTTCCTTTAATGCTGCCTGTTCATTTATTCTGACATCAAGGGTGTCTGAAGCTGTCGGGGGACAGTGGCCTCGTCCATGCAAACCTCCCAGGGAACAATTGCTGCTGTGTTGCTGCACAAAGGAGCCGTTTCACACATCCTGCTGGGCCCCTGCCAGCATCCCTGGGCACAGGGACCCACGCAGCGCCGGGATCCTGCTCCCCTGGCTGACCCTGACCCTGGGATTTGGGGCCAAAAACCAACCCCAGACCGTGGAAGGGGCTCAGGGAGCAGTGGAGTGATGGAGCAGGGAGGCACTCGGGCTGGGGCAGGCGATGGCAGAGCCAACAGTGGTGCCAGGCAGGCTCAGGAGAAGGGATCTTGTGCCCACACCCCTGCCAGCCCCATCCCATCGCTGCCAGGTGGGAGTGTGTTGGGATGCCAGGCTGTGCCCGGGGATTGTAGGTCACTACTCCTTCCTGCAGCACCTCTGGAAGGGGACAATGTCCAGGGAGGGATCACTGCTCTTTCCTGCAGCACCTCTGGAAAGGGACAACATCCAGGGAAGGGCCTGGCAGGTGGCTGGCACTGGGGAGGACTTGGATCCCTTGGATCTGTCAGAGCCCCAGGCAGCACATCCCTGCCTTCAGCCTCCCTGTGCTGCATCACTGATGCTGCCTGGCCACGTTTCCCTTCAGATCTGTATTTCATGAGGAGCTCCGAGCCAAGAAAAATCCTTCCAAAATTTTCCTTTTTTTTTTTTTTTTTTTTTTTTTCTTTCATTTAAACTCCAAATGAGCGCTGCTTAATAGTTTCTTGGAAACCCCTTCTCTCGCAGTTCTGTGCAGTGTAGGCACTGTTACTTCCCTCTTTTCCATGTGAGGCTGACTGCAAACTGTCTGGTGGCAAACATGAAACCAGCGTTGTGCAACAGCAGGATGGGATGAGGGAGAAAGGGGTGGGGGCAGCACACAGGGGCTAAAAGGGCCGGAATTTTCAGTGTGGAGTTTTCCAAGCAAAGCTGAGGGGGAGTTCTTGTGCACATACATTGGTTTAATCAACCCTTTTAACAACATAAGAAATGCTAAGAATTACATAACCACGTCTTGGCTTTGCCAGGTTGTTTAGGAGAGATTTATGTGCCTTCAGGATTTGGACAATTTGCTGAGCCTCAAGGACTGAGGCACGACGAGGACTTGCTCACAGTTGTCCTGCTCTCCAGCCTTTCCCAACAAACCGAGCTGGGAGTGCTGATTTGCCAACAGATTCCCTATTTACTGTTCAGCAGAGCATCAGTTGTGACAAATAAACAGAAGAAGGCAGCATTTCACTGAAAGCATTTTATGCACTGATTAAGACACTGTACAAAGAGCTCCTCTGGGTACAGGGGGAGCCTGGGTTGCAAAGGAGCTGTTGCAGAGCTTGGGGGGGGCTGCTGTGGGGGGCTTTGCAGGCCAAAAATCACCAAAACTAATGTATTTCTGCCCTCTGGCTGAGCCAAGCCAGGTGAGAGCACTCAGGGCTCTTTGCAGGAGCAGGGGGTGGTTTCCACAGGGGTTGTTTGAATCGTGCCCGTGCTCAGCGTCGTGAACGCCTTCGGAAAGGGCTCGATGTGGGAAAACACAGGATCGTTTTTGTGACCAGGAACGACATGATAGCAAAGTGCTACAATAAGGACAAGCAAATTTCATGCTTCAAGGGCTGTAACTGCTTTCAGAGAGGGCAGGAGGAGACTGGTTCTGCTGGGCATGGTGGGCATGCACGGAGGGGGCTGTAGGACTTTTGGTCTCTTCCTTTAAAGCGTCAAGCGCCAAAGAACTGAAGCAAGAACCAAGACCTGAAACCCTGATTATAGATCTGTGTAAATGACTGATCCTGCTGGAGTCACTGGCAAACTCTCAGCGCTTTCAGCAAGGTCAGGGATTCACCTTGTCCCTTCTCAGACAAACCTGCCTTTTCTTGGGGAAATAAATAAACGAGTTGAAAGCAAAGCCCGCGAGGTCAAGTTGCAAAGTGTGCAGGTACAGAAGATGTACATCATTTGTGTCCCGTGTCACACAAGAAATATGAATTCACAAACCCTGAACTCCCTCATTTCAGGCCCCTGCTGGGGGATTTTTCCCAGGCTGACTCTGCTGTAGCTCCCAGGTTGCTGCTGCAATTCCTGGCTGGCACAAGGAACAGCACATGGATGGGACCATCAGGAGGAGGATGAGTTTGCTTTTCACATGTCAAGGGCAAGCACAAGGGGTTGAATTCAGCCCAGGTGTGAGAGCTGAACCTCCCGGGGGGGGGGTCCAAAGGTCCCCAGTGTGAGAAGAAGTGAGTGATTTGGAGAAACCACCTCCACAAGGTCCTGCTGGGCCAAGGCACTCATCGCCCACGGCTTGAGCTCCACGGTGGGGACGCCGAGGACAGAGATGGGCAATGACCAGGTTTGTTTAGGGAGAACTTCATCACAGAAAAGGTGGTTAATCATTGGAAGGGGCTGCCCAGGGAGGTGGTGGAGTCCTCATCCCAGGAGGTGTTCAAGAAATGACTGGACGTGGCACTCAGTGCTCTGGTCTGGTTGACAAGGTGGGGTTCGGTCACAGGTTGGATCTTTTGATCTTGGAGATCTTTTCCAACCTTAATGATTCTGTGACTCTGTGGTTCTATGATTCTGTGACTCTGTGATTCTGTTGTTCTGTGATTCTGTGGTTCTGTGACCCTGTGATTCTGTGACCCTGTGATTCTGTTGTTCTGTGATTCTGTGACTCTGTGACTCTGTGGCTCTGTGATTCAGTGGTTCTGTGGTTCTGTGACTGCCCACAGCCCGCCCATGACCTTGAACATCTTTTCCATCCTTCCAGCACATGATTCGGGGGAGAAAGCAGCGACGGGGGCGGTGGCACAAGTATCGAAACGTTTGTTCAGCAGTTGCTGCAGAAAAGCAAACTTGCTTCAATCTGCAGAGATGCCAACTGAATTTTGTTTTGTTTTGGTATTTTGGAGGCGAGCCAAAAGCAGGATGTTGTGAAGCCTTCGGCAGCGGCTGCCTGCTTGTTCCATACCAGGCATAACTCTGGATATATTTTTATCGGCAAACTCGGTCCCACGCATCGGGATGTGCAAACTCCAGCCCTGGCTGCTCTCTGAGGGCAGACTTTCAGGAGCTGCCCTCCAAAGGTTAATCCCTTTTCCCTGCCAGAGGAATGGCAGGGGGTTGGTTTGATTGGAGGGGGGGGAGAAAAAGCATTTCAGCTCCCACCGGGGTCCCCACTCGTCGGTGTCCATGCGAGGGAGGTGTCGGTGTGGTCCCGGCTGCAGCTCCACAAGGCTGCAGTGAATTCCAGGGATTGCTTTTTGCCTTTCACGTGGAGCTGAGGCAGTTTGTGCTTTGTCAGCAGAAGGGCCTGTTCTCTCCCTTGCACAATAGAACACTGCTGGGTATAAATAGCCTTTCATGCCTGTCACCTCGGTGACTTTAATGGCGATGCCCTGATTTATCCCTGCTGCCAGAGGATGCTTCAGGTGTGTGCTCTCCCCACGGGACTGAACACACATTTAAATTAAACTCCCGTTTAAGAGGCTCTAAGCAGCAGCACACTAAGCCCAGGTTTTAGCATTTTGCAGAGCTGGGACTGGCAGAGGGGGGGAGAACCGAGCCTTTTGTTGCTGTTTAAGCACTACAACTGTTGCCTTCACAAAGGATCAGTGCTCGGAACAGGGAGACATCTTAAGGGTGTCTGACAAACGTATGTGCACTCGGGGACCACGGGCCTCGCCTCCGGAACACGATGAAGGGAATGGAACATGACAGAGCTCCAGGGGGGATAGAGCCAGTGCTCCACCTGCCTGCCTGGAACCAGCCCCCTGGACCTCCAGGGTGGGATGGCAGCGGCTGGTGGGGGCAGGATGGGTGCCCAGCACCCAGTGGGCACAGAGGGGATGGGTGCTCTCTCCTGTCTCTTTGTCCAGCTTCACATCTCACTCCCATCAGTGTTTTCCACCACATCACTGCCCCATTGTCACCTGGGGTCAGTAAATGTTACCAATTTAATAGCAATAATTCAGAGATTTATCTCAGGGCATTTAAGGGCTGTGCATAGAATCCCAAGCCAAGTGACAAGAGATCTGTGCTGAGATGCCCTGATGGGGTGTCCCAGTCCTTCCCTCTCCCTCTTTGCCCCACCTGCATCCTGGCTGCCCCTTTGTTCCCGAGAAGAGCCCCTGAGGTGACTATGGATGTCTTTTCAAATGCTCATCGTCACATTATCCATCAGATACATATTTACAATCATTCATTAAATTAGGATGTACGTTTCATTCTTCTTTCTTAGAATATTAATGCCTACTCCTGGCTGAAATGCCATATGAATATTCATTAAAAAATCAATCAATTCCTGTGCCAGGAATGATGTCATTTGAGCAATAACTGAAGCAGTAATCGAGCTTGCTATGAAAAAACGATGAATGCCATCAGATCTAATGTTTATTGAACTCCGTGGGGGTAAATCACAGCAGGTTTTTTCCCAGGCTTTTGTGTGCTCCAGTTCCTCCTCCTGCCTGGCTCTGGGAGCCCAGCCCAGCCTGGGCAGGAGTGGGAGCACCTTGGAGCAGGTGTGAGGCATCCCCAGGGGATGGGGGCTGGGGGGATGTCACCTCACTGCCGTGGATCAGAATGAGGAGTGGGTTAGGAATTTGTCTTGTAACAAAGGGAAACAAAAGCTCTCAAAACAGTCGTGGGAAACCTGGAAAGTTAATTGCCTGAAGTCTTCTTTCCAATAGATCTCTGGCTGGTAAAGCTCTTTCCCCTCACTTGGAGCATTGTCCTGAGTGATGGCTTTTCTTGGGTTGTCCTCTCTGCTCCAGTGGTGCAGCTATCGGGGCAAATTCAGAATAAAGAGTAACAATTCGCTTCAGGAGGGATCATTATTACTCTAAATTTCCTCAAATCAAGACTCTCCCAACAATAGCACAGGAGCTGTGCCAATGCACGGGCTCCATCCCGTGATAAGATCACTCTGGTTGTGTGGGAAATATTAAGAGTTTTGGCTTCACTTCAGCAGCGAGAGTCACTCAATCCCCTACAATGAAAACCCAGACTATCTCATGTCCAGCAACAATATTTCAGGAGACATCTGGGCCAAGCCCAGAGCTGTGGGAGGCTCCATCCCCTGCCTGGTCCATCCTCACTGACCAAGACAAGAGCTCAGATCTGCTGCTTTAGCTGTCCAGGTGCCACCATGAGCAGGGAGAACCCTCAGTGCCGGTATGAGCCCATTTCCAGCGGCGAAAGAGCCCCTTCCCAGCAGCTTTTGATGGTGACACGGGATCCTGGTGGGGGAGGAGGAGCAGGAGCCAAGGTTACCCACTCCCACCTCCAGCACTGCAGCACCGACTCGTGAATCACGGCTCTGACAGCGCTGACTTGCTGCATCAGTCACATCACAGACACTTCAACCCAAAATATTCCTCTACAGAAAGGAAGGGGAAACACAGGCCGATTATGCCAGTCTCATTTACATGCTTAGCTTGGAGAAATTCAATGCCTGGCTCTGTCTCAGGCAGTTTCACGCTCCCTCCGAGGGCGTCATCGTCTCCTGCGGAGCAGACACGCAGCCACCTCCTCCCCTTCCCACCTGGCCGGAGTTATTTGCCCTCCAAGGGTGACCTGAGCTGCTTGATTTAAGGCATCTTGCTTGTGTTTCTGTGCACCTACAACCCCAAATGGTGAGAGGTGTAAGAGAAACTGTAGGGAGAGCCTGACACCATTGTTTGCTCCGTGGTCAACCGAGTGGTCAACTTTAAATCAGTTCAAATTGTTAGCCAAGAAGGACTTTGAAAAAGTGATGGTTGTGTCAAAGAGATGAGCTACACTGTGTGAGAGGCCTGAGAGAGTCTGTGGGGAGTTTGGGGCTGAGATACATCACAGGGCTTTGCTCGGGGTCCCCAAATCCTCCAGGGCAGCTGCAGACACCCCTCCATGCCACAGGGGTGCACAGGGCCCAGCTTTTCCTGCTCTGCCAAATCCAAAAGGGACATTTCAAAGCCCTTTAAAGCAAAGATGCAACGTGATGCAGCAGGAGAGTCTTTGGAGAGTCACTGCAGTCACCCGGGTGGCCTGGCACGGTGGATCCTGCATCCCACAGCCAAGTGTCAGATGGTGCATCTGGGGAGCAGAAATCATGGAGAGAGCTCAGAGAGAGAGCAGGCAGCCAGGGGAAGGCTTGTGATGTCCTGTGAATCGCACCAGCTCCAGCTGAACACCATTTCTGAGCGTTAGAGGCAATTAAATATCAAGATCGTTTACCAGACGAGGTTCTGTCCAGCAACACATCGAGTCTTTAAGATGAAAGCAGATTTTTTTATGGAAATTTATTTTAATGCTGCTCCTGGGAAAACAGTCTGCAGTCTGTGTCCAGGGAGGTCAGGAGCCTCCCAGCATCCCAGCCTGGCAGCCTCAGCCGAGCCAGGGCTGTGAGTACCTGCCGTGAATTAACGCAGCCAGAAAATGCCTCCCAGGGCTGGGGCTTCTCTGCTCCCTCTTGCACAGTCACCACACCATTACATAATAAATAATTGCTAAAACAGGCCAAAGACACATGATTTTTGTTGTCCCACTCTCACCTCGTGGGACCCAGCTGGAAACAAGCGGGGCCTTGAGCTTCTGGAGCAATTCTCCCAGCAGGATCTGAAGGATTTCTCTATTTACTAACAAGCAAAGCCTTTTTACACACAGCCTTGTGCCAGTTTAGTCGGGACCCGGAGGCCGCCTTGGAGACACTCTCATTTCTGTTTGTTTTAACTTATTCCCAATCATTTTAGTGCAAATCAAATAAGCCTGGTTGGAGTCAAAATAATCAACATCTGCACCAAGTCAGCTGCGTGGCTCAGGGTGATGCTCGAGCCTTGTGTAGGTGCTTCATGTAAAGAACTCAGAACTTTATTTACCTCCTTCATAAAAAATAACAACTGTAACTCCTCCCCGTCCCTGGAAGTGTCCAGGCCAGGTTGGACGGGGCTTGGAGCAACCTGGTCTAGTGCAAGGTGTCCTGCCCATGGCAGGGAGAGTGCAACAAGATGGTCTTTAAGGTCCCTTCCAACCCAAACCATTCTGTGATTCCGTGAACATCCGAATCCATCCCATGGGCTCCCTCTGAGCAGTGTTTTATCCCATGAGTGACTTCACCATGTTCCTGGGGATGCTGATGTGGGAAAGCCCTGCCCAGAGCAGTGAGGTGGCAGAGCCTGTGATTGATTCCCTCTTCCTGGTTGACATCATGGGAGCCAGAGCAGAAAGTTGGGATAACTGGAGCCATCAGACCCTGTTCGAAGCTGGAGAGGAGGGGAAAAATGATTGAGCTGAACAGCCACGAAAGACAACAAACAAAAGGCTTTCTCAGGTAGGAAATCATCTCCCTGGCTCCTGCAGCTTTGGCTGAGCAAAGATTTCAAAGGCTTGTCCCAAAATGTGGTGTTTTACCCCATCCCTCCTCCCGTGTGGTGGGTGCTGGAGGCTGCACTGGATACTCCACTCATCATCCCTGATGTTTCCAGGGGGCTGGATGGCAGTGACATCCCGGGATCATGGTTGGGCTCAGGGAGCTCAGACCCATCAAAATGCCAGTTCTGACCCTGGGCCTCCTGGAGGAGCTGCAGGGGCTGACCTGAAAACATTGCTGGGTTGGAATGAGACCCCTCATGACCCAGGAGAGATTTCCTGGGGCAGGGTTGAGGCTTTCCCAGTGAAACACACGCCAGGGAGGCTCCCTGGTGGGAGCAGAGAGTAATCCTGGAGTGGGAAGTGGAAGGAAGACACCACAACGCGGGCAAGGAGCAGAGGCAGAGCAGATGAAGTCCTGGGATGGCCACAGGTTGTCACCAAACCTCTTTATCTCCACTTCCCAAAGGGAAAGGCAGGTGTTAAACCTCCCTTCAGCCCCAGGCTGAGCTTTGTGGCTGAGAGGTGTGTTCCCAGAGGAAAAGGCAAATCCTACTGGAACAAATAAATAAATAAAGCATGTAAACAAGGGTTCCTGATATGTTTTGTTTTGTTATTTGCTGCTATTCATAAGTTATGTTAATCCCAATGAACTTTATTCAGCTGTAATGGAGCTGCCTGTCCTCTCCTCCCTCTGTGAATGCCAATTGTGCTCAAGTGGTGGCTAAATGAGCCATCAAAGGGAAGGGCTCTGGTAGCAGGTGATTTTCTCTACCTACCAGATGGCCTTGTAGCACAAATATTGGTCACATGTGTCGGGCTGGAGAGATAAAACAAAGCAAACCACAAAAATTCCTCCTAATACAACCGTTGATCTGCTTTGCAGAGTCCTCTGCTGCAGGAAAAGGAGTCTCTCAGCAGACTCCTTGATTTTTGCACGTCTTCCAGAGTCCTCTTCCACCTGGAGCTGCCCCGGTGGGTGTTCAGGGTGATTCCCACCGCAGCAAAGTGCTGGGGACCAGCCCATGGCATTCCTCAGCCGTGTCCATGGGCATCCCCAGGGCAGCACCTCTGGAGGCAGGAAGGTTGGAAAGACCTTGAAGGGCTTTTTTCATTACCAAGTTTGCTGGAAAGTCACATCCCCGCACAAAATAAATCAGAGATTGGTGCAGCGATGCCCTGCCATGGGCTGGTCCCCAGCCAGGCACAGGCATCCAGAAATACACCTGGAAAGCAAGGTACAAAGTGTATTTCAACCACCTTCAGTGTCCTCAGAGCCCAGAATTTGGAGAAGGAACAAAATCTCCAAAGCTTTGCAACGAAGAGATAAAGTTTAGCTGAAGAGCTGCAGCCAGAAAGGGTTAAAGGGACGTGGGATGCTGCAGGAGTGTTTCTTCTGCTTCACTAAACCACTGTTCAGATGGAAAAAAAAAATAAAAAAGTTAGCTTTCCTCCTGCAAGAATGTAAATGTTGGGTATTTTATCAAGTGATTTCTTCAGCCCTCAAGCCATTCTTCAATTTGAAATGCTAGACTGAAAAAAAAAATGCAAAGAGAGAGAGAGAGAAAGAAAGAAAATATTTCCACAGCCCAAGAACACTTTGCAGACATTATGGAAAATGTTGCCTGTTTTGTTTCCTCTAGTCACTGAACCAATCTTTTGCATTAAAATCAGCATAGTAGTAAATAAACATGTTTTCTCTCGCCCCGGAGCCATTCTGAGACATCAAATGGTACTTAAGAAATGTTTCTTTCTCCATCACAGAGCGTTTTTAAAATGTCCATGGCTGAAGGGAGGGAAGATGCTCCCCGGGCTGGAGCATTAACAGGCTCTCTGCTCTCTCCGAGCTGGGGAGGCCCTGGGCGAGTCCCAGAGCTCGGGTTTCCTCTCCTGTTTGGAGGAAGAACAGGAGTTTTCCGTGCAGCTCCCCAGGGATGTAGCTGGGTTTCTTGTGACCCTTGGAGAGGTGCTGGAGGCTTCCAAAACCCACATCCCTGCGCTGAGCTGAAGCATCTTGGGGCGACACAAATGACCTGAGTCGTGTCCCCACATCCTCTCTGACCTGGGGATGACCTGGTGTGGGCTGTGGTGCTCAAGGAGGGACAGGGGGATGGTGCTGGTCATCCCACAGGGGTCTTTGCCCCAAGGAGCAGACCCAGGAGGTGGATGGGGTGTTTTGGGCACACCCTGGGACATCTCCTGTGCCAGGCAGAGCTCTTGCAGGAGGTATTTCATATATTCCACATGTTTGAGCTGGAATGAAACTCAGCAGCTCTGCTCTGCTGGCAGGTGGCCAACAGGGACACCACCACCCAATTCCCTTCTCCATGGAATGGAGAGTGGGTGTCCATGCAGGGCAGAATCATGGAATCACAGACTGGTTTGGGTTGGAAGGGACCTTAAAGATCATCCAGTCCCACCCCCTGCCATGGGCAGGGACACCTTCCACTATCCCAAGTTGTTCCAAGCCCCGTCCAACCTGGCCTTGGACACTTCCAGGGATGGGGCAGCCACAGCTCCTCTGGGCAACCTGTGCCAGGGCCTCCCCACCCTCACAGGGAACAATTTTTTCCTAGTATTTATTCTAAATCTACCCTCTTTCAGCTTAAATCCATTCCCCCTCTTCCTATTACAGTTCCTGATGAATTGATGTTGAGATGCTTCAATGAAAACCAAAGGAGGGGAGCTGGGAACGTCACGTTTGAAGGGAATACAACTGCTCTGCCTCACAATGCAGTTTTGGGACATGTTTCTCATGCATCATTTCTGAAAAAAAAAAAACAAACCGATTTTATCTTGAGCAGAAAAGAAAATGTGTTTGTCCTGACCTGACACTGTTTTTATAAAGTGTCAAGTGCTAATGAAATTCCTCAGCCTTGAGCAGTTCTAGGCATCCGATGTTGATTTTTAAAATATGGGGATATTTCACTGCGGATTTTAAGGCAGCCTCGAAATGATGAATGTTCGGGAGAGCGAGAGAGGAAAGAAACTTCCAGATTCCGAGAAGTTCTGACACGATCTCGCATGCAAAGCAGGCAGCAAACAGAGGTGTCGTAGAGAGGGGCTTTGTTACTCCTTTGAAATGTGTTTAGCAGAGTCGGGCCGGCACCGCACACTTTCATCATGCAAATGTGCTGATTTTCATATTTTGGGCTTAGAGAAGCAACAAAGCAAAATGTCTTTTTATTTTTTTTTAGGCCAGAGGACGAGGTCTGGAATGGAAATGTGCCCGCAAGGCTGGAGCAGTCCCACCTCAGATAACTCTGCTTTTTGTCTGTGATGCTTTAAAAGGCTTTTTCCCCAGGAGAAGGGGATGGAAGAAGGGGCAGCCCAGGATATCGGGAGCTGTGGGTCCACAGGTCCCAGTTTTCCAGGGATGTCTCCCTGTGACATAAAATCTGGGCTGTGAGACCATCAAAGACCAAAACTCCAGTGGGTTTTCCCAGGGATGGGAGCTCTGGGCCCCCCGGGCCTCCCTTGGTGCTTCCCTTGAGTGGTGGGGATGGAGGAAGGATCCAGAGCTGGGAGTGCTCCCTCGGGATGCAGAATCCCAGTGGATGCAGCCAGTGGGATTGGGGGATGCCCACGGTGCAGAGTTCAGTAAATGCACCAAGACTGATAAAATCAAAGAAAAAAAATTACATGATGAATAAAGTAACAAAATAAAGGAATAACGGTAAATAAAACCAAAAGGAATAAGATTAAATGAAAAAAATATAAAATTAAGGGAAAAAATAGAAAATGAAGTGAAAAAATAAAGGAAAAATAAATTAGAAACAAGAAATGAAAATGAAATAAAAAGGAAATGACAAAATGGAATGAAAAATGAAAAAACAGAAAGAAAAACAGAAAATAAAATATGAAATAATAAAATGAAATAAAATATAAAGCAATAATAAAATAAAGTAAAATAAAAGAATAAAGTGAATAAATAGATGATAAAATATAAAGCGATAATAAAATAAAATAAATTAAAAATAAGGGAAATAAAATATAGCAAAAATAAAATAAAATAGAATAAAATGAATACATAATAAAAAAATAGAATAAAATAGAATAAAATAAATGAATAATAAAATAATAAATAAATACAAATTAAATAAAAATTAAATTAAAAATTAGATAAAAATAAAATAATTATTCAACAAAAATAAAATAAAAATAAATTAAAATGAAATGAAATTAAATAAAAAATAAAATTAAATAAATAAAAAATAAATGAAATAAAATAAAATAAATAAAAATAAAAATAAATAAAAATAAAATTAAATAAATAAAAAATAAATGAAATGAAATAAAATAACTAAAAATAAAATAAAATAAATAAAAATAGAATTAAATAAATAAAATAAAATAAATAAAAATAAAATACAAATAAATAAAATAAAATAAAAAATAAAATAGAATACAATGAGTAGAATAAATTAAATCCCGAGGGAACGATCCCGGCTCCCGCCGTTCCCGCCCCGTTCCCGGGCCGTGCCCGCCCCTCCCGCGGCCCCGGGTGGGGGGTGAGCGGGGCCGGGGGCGTTCGGGGGTCCCGCCCCCCGCGGCTCCTCCCGCCGGTGCCCCCGGAGGGGCCGGTGCCGCCCCCCTCGCCCCGTCCCCCGCCCGCCCCCGGGCGGCCCTGGCGCGGAGCCGCTGCCGGTGCCGGTCCCGCCGGGCCGGTCTGTGCGGCGGCTGCCGGCGCTGCTGGGCGAGGTCAGGGAAAGTCCATGTGAGGAGCGGCTGGAATCACTTCCTGCCGCCGCCCGGCCCCGCCGCGCCAGGCCCAGGGCAGCCTCGGGGGCCGGCGCCCCGCAGGTGAGCGCCGCGCCGGGACCCCGCGCTCGGGGGGGGAACCCCCGGCCGGGCACCCCCCGCCCCCGGCCCCGCACCGAGACCCCGCGGCCGCCGCAGCGCCCGGACCGCCCCGGGGGGGGCTCGGGGGGTTGGGGGGGGGGGTGAAGGGACACACGCGCATCGCGCCCTCCGCCCGCATCCTCCGGGGGTCCCCGGGGGGGCTCGGTCACACCGCGGGGTGCGGGGGGGGGCGCGGGTTGGGAGGGGAAGGGGTGACACCCCCCCCCACCCCCACCCCCGGCGTGGGGAGCGGGGTTTGGGGGGGGTCGCGGAGTTCCTGCCGGTCCTGCGGCAAAGGTGGGAACTGGGGGGTTGTTGGACACTCGCCCCCTCCCCAAGCTTGGAGGGGCTGCGGGGCTGAAGGTCGGGATCAGGGATAAATGCGGACTTTTCGCTCGCGCGGGGAGGAAAACGCTGCGAAAGGGGGGATATTTAAAAGGAAAAGGCGGCGGAACGCTGGAATTGGGGGTTGGGGGAGGATCCCCGAGTCGGGGGGGGGGGCGAAGTGCCCTCCTGGGGGGGGCTCATGGGGGGTCTCGCCATGTACCGTGCCCCCCCATCCCAGCGCGGGGACCCCTCTGTCCGGAGGGGCTTCGTGAGCTTCGTGGTGGAAAAAACTGGGATGAAAGAGCTGGGTTTGGATTTGGGGAGCGCCGGCGCTCCCCTGCCCACTGCAGCAGCTGTAGTTACAGCGCTGAAGGACTTCTCCAAACATCTTCCCTGCCGTAGGAAAACCCAACGCCAGCGGCACATCGCGTGCTGCTCCCGCCGGCCCGAGCGATGGCAAAGTGCAGGATCACTTCCAGCCAAGCCTCCATTACCCGCCGGGTCATTAATTTGAATATTCCCTTTTCTCTCCCCCTCCTCCCGTCCTTTCCGGAGGCATTTGCGAGGTTGCGGGCAGCTTGATGTGCTCTGTGCCTGCCAAGTGTTTGCCTCTCGCCCTGGGTAATTGAGGGGCTGGCGTGCCGGCTCACCTTCTCCAGCTGAAATATTAAACAGCAGGAGAAGCTGGAATCGGTAAACAAACCGGGAAAATTGCTGCTTCTCCGTGGGGAGAGCTGGGGGGACTCTGGCAGAGGGGTCCCCAGGAGACCCGGTCCTGCTCCAAACTGCAGCCTCCTGGCACAGCTAAGCCCGAATTTCCTGCCTGATTCACAGCCTGCTCTGAAATTATATAAGTTTTTCACCAAAAAGAATAAAGCTGAGCTGTTCCTTCCGAGCTGAATTGCTGAGGATAATAAGTCTGTGACCCCAAGGTGTGGATAATGGAGGTGATAGTAGTTGGATTTGAAGCAAGCAGCAAATATAAAATAATTAGGGTTCTTCTTCTCCTCCGGAGAATAAATGTCCTTCTGTGGTTGTAACTGCTGTGTTTTGGGTTTTTTCCTCCTGCAGAGGCCTTTTAATTAAGGCTTCATGGGGGAAAAGCTGTCGCATTGGGACACTGGAGGGTGGGGATGGATTTCTGGAACTTAAAATTTGTCAAAAAACCCTCCCAAGGCAGCTGGAAATACAGAGAGTGGGGTAAATCCAGGCGTCAGGGCAGGAGCAGGGGGGTCTCTGCAGCATTGGAGGGGTCCCACTGGGACCCTTCCTGTGTTGGCTGGGCTGTGGCTGTGCAGAATTCCCCAAATTGTTGTTCAGGGCTGCCCAAACTTTCCCCAGAGCCCCCCTTGTTTTAGCAGATGGATGCCATTAGCTAAGGTACATGCGTTGATGCTGGGTTGCTTTGGAAGTGATATTTTTGGAGCCCTCTGGCAATATAAAAGCCTTTTCCTTTCCCCAGCCGTGACTCTGTGCTTTCCTGAGGGAGTCTGCTGGGATTTGGGGCAGGAGGGTGGATTTTGCTTCCTCTCGGCAGGTACCAGTGACAGGTCCAGGGGACACAGAGCATCCTCACTGCTGGTAAATCCAGGGAATTAAAAATCCCCTCTCCTTGAACTTGATCCTGCCTGGGGCATCCAGGTGAGTCCCTTCTGGTCTGGGCTTTGGCTCCAATCCCAGCTGGAGTGTCGGGAGGTGTGAGGTCGGCACTCAGGGAAGAATAGCCAAGAAACCTTCTGCCAGAGCCTGATCCATCCAGTGAGCTCTGGGTTGGCTTGGGAGAAACCTCCAGACTGGCCCGTGCTTTCCCAGCCAGGGACACAAACCAGCTCACCTTGGAATGGAAATATTTATTTCAGACTGTCTTGTTCTCAAAGGCCCTTGGCCCTGCCAGGCCTTCTGGAGGGCTCATGCCAGGCTAGGCAGGGATGTGCTGGCCCTGGTGACACACCAGGACTGAGCTTGGCACTGGGGTGACGTGGATTGGGGACAGACAGCACGGAACAACCTGTGAAAGGGTGCTGGGACTCGGCTCCTGCTTTGCTCTGTGTTTAAAAATACTCAAGCCTGACAAAATGGGGTTAGAAGGGAGGGTTCAGCCATGGGTTTGAATTTTTCCAGGTTTTCTGAGCCAGCAGCTTTTCAGGTGGGGAAATAGGGTGGGATGTGCTGGGCCGAAGGGAACCGCTCCCAGAGAGCTCCGGGGATGCTGAGGGGCAGGGGGGCTGCACTTTAATGGCTTTTCCCCCCCCCTTTTCCTACCTTTCTTTGCATTCAAGTAAACTCAATGTAAGAAATAAAACCCAGGCATTCAGCTGGAGGAAATTAAAGGGGATTGTGAGGTCCCTGCCATACCTAATGGCCAGAGCGAGCATCAGATCTTGCTGCAATTAGGCTTCAAATCGAGCTGAGCCTGTGTTTGGCATCCAAAGAGCAGCTTCCCAGCCCATTTATTCCTCATCCAGGGAAGTGGCAGCGGATCCAATAGCCCTCAGCACCCACTGGGATGGGCACACCTACAGGAGGGTGGTGTGGAGTTTTTTTTTTCATTATTAAATCAAGCCTGTAAAGCAATTGAGAAATAGGTGAAGCATGCTTAAAAGAGGGTGAGGCTGTTGGTTTTTCTCTACCTGACTTTATTTGTGAAGTGACAGGAATTTTGACAGGCTTTGTGTCTTTTTTAGCAAATCAAGTGTCATGCCAGGTTTGCCTGTGGATGAGATCATTTGCAAAATATGTTTCCCAGCTTGCTTCAGGCATAATTCATTGTGTCAACTGCAATTGCTCATTTGCTAGGAACTGTGATTCATTAGCGGTTTATTTTTTGTTGGGGTTTTTTTTTGGGTGTTGTTTTTTTTTTTTTTAAGTCCAACTTGTTTTCAAGCGAATGTTTGGAGGCAGCGCAGGAATTTAAAAAAAAAAAAAGAAATAAAAAATTAAGTCTTGCATTCTTTGTACCCGCAAATTCTGCTGCTAAGGGGAAAACTTGCTAAAATGCTGTGATCCCAGGGAGGGAGAGGCAATCCCAGGCGAGCTCCCCGGGCAGGATTGCGCTCGGGTTTTGTCATGTGGTTGCTCCTAAATGGGGACGGAGGTAATAAAAATCGGACTGCTGGGACAGAGCCTGGCATGTAAATGATGGAAGCAGCCTGTGGAGCTGCTTCCTCCTTTTCCCTGCTGGGTGGAGGTTCCCCCACTCCCCCTCATCCCCGGGTTTGGGCAGAGGTTGCCCCGGGAGGGGTGAGGGGGATGCCGGTGTTGGCAGCCCTTGCACGAGGTGTTGGGACAGTGGTGTCGGGAGCAATTATTTGTTATGGTGACCGAGACCCCCCGAAAGCTCAGGGCTCAATGGGATAAAATGAAGATAAATAGCCCTTGGCACAGGTTTTGTGCTGTGTGTGTTCCCGGGGCTGCTCGCAGCCGGCGCAGTTTGGCCCCGGGCTTTGCAGAGGTCCTCACGTCGGACTTTTAAAAGAATTTTGCGTGTCAAGTACATTTTTGTGTGTGTTAGATTTCCTATGAAGACAAATAGTTCAGTGCATTTTTTTCCCCTAGGTGGGTGGATTGGGGCAGGGGGGGTAGTGGTGGCAGGAATCGCTGCTCCCGCTTCAGCAGCCACAAACTACCCTCCCCTAACAAACCAGTCTGTGTGGGCTGAATAAATTGATACACTTTTCACCACAAGATTGATTTTATTTAAAAAAAAAACTTCTAAGTGATTATGAACTGTACATTTAAGCATAAGTAACTTCACAGGTTTGTTTTGGTGGGGTTTTTTCCTCTGTAAAACACTCTTAAAATGTTTTAGGGGCTTGGGTTTTTTTTTTTACTGAGAGTATTTGTGCGTTCTTTGTGTTCTCCTGGTTTAAGATTTTTAAAAGCCGGAAAAAACTGGGAAAGGGAGAGAGAGAGAGCATAGGAACGTGGGGAGTCTGCTGACTTCTGGCGCACCGGTGCCGTGCCCGAGCCCTGCCAGTTTTGCTGCAGAGCCCAGTGCCAGGAGCGAAGGGCAGCGGAGCGTGAGGGGAGGGAGGTGACTCCATCACAGTGACCATATATAGTCACTGGGATGAGATTAAACACTTCACCTCCCGGGTGTCATCCCCGCGGCCGTAAAGCCAATATCAGGATCTATTAATCATTGGTTAAAACAGCAGAAGAAAATTCCTGCTCTCCTGCGTGGCACCTCATTTGTAGCAGTCAGGGCTCTCTTCTGGGGGTATCGATTATGGGGAGAGGAGCCAGATGTTTTTCATCCCTGGGTGTCTGGGGTGTGTGTGGGGGGGCAGAGTTTCAGCAGCACGGTGGGATGTGCAGAGAATTGCAAGTTAAGTGGGGGTGGAGGTTGTGCTTCCTTGGGCTCGTGGTGGGCCCTGTGTTCGGGTGCCAGCGCTGGCTCCGCTCCACACGCCCGTTCCCATCGTGGTATCCACTGGGATATAAGCATATGGCAGCCTTGGAGATATATATATATAAATATATATATATAGTGTGTGGGGGGACATGTTTTACATGCCAGTTCTCCCTGTCATAGGACAAACATTTACGCTCCGATTATACGAAGCATTAGGAAAACGGGGATTGGGTTTGGAGGGAGCATCGTTCCCCGCAGGGATGTTCTGGGAGGTGCTGTTTGGTGATGACAGGGCAGAGGAGTGGCAGTGTTTCGGTGCTCAGAGCTCTGGTGGCATTGTGCTGCGTACACATTACATGTATAAATAAAGGGTTGGTGTTTCAAGGTGTGCCATGCAGAAGGCAGGGCCCAAAAGAGATGGGCAGCGAGGATTTATACACTTGTAGGTGGTTAAAATGACTTGATTTCCAAGGGAAGAGGCCTGGATAGCACTGGTGGGAGACTTCCAGTGGGATAGGGTGTGCCTGGCTGGCCTGGAGGACCGTGGATGCCTCCTGGGAGAGGTGCTTCTCTTGGGTGCAAAGCTCATGGCTGAGATCCTGTGGGAATGAAATTCCCACAAACAGGAGTAACCCCTCTCCATAGATGCCCCTTCACTGGAAACCTGTCTGTGCACTGCACCAGCTGCAGCCACCCTAAAGGACTAAACCTGAGTAGGATTTGGTTGTTGTGTTGTGGTTGGAATCACGTTCTCGTTGCAGATGTAAAGTTGATGGTTTGCTAATGGTCATGTGGAGGGTCTGTATCCCTCTGACCGGATCTTGTCCCTTCTAAGAAATTCTGATGGACTGGTGAGGGAAAACACTGTATTTTTTGGATCACCCCTGGAGCTGCAGCCCAGCCCCTACTGCGTCGCTCCCTCCTTTCCACAAACAAAACTTGTTTGAAACTTCATTTGTCTGCTCCCCAATCATCCTCTCCTTCTGCGCCTCCCTCCGTTTATCCATGCTCACGCCATCAATACATGCCCATGCTTAATGAAACATTATTGCTTAGGTTTAATTGTCTTCTAATTAAGCAAAATAAAATTTTGTGTGGCAGTCGCGGCAGCGTCTCTCCCGTCTGTGGATTCTGCTGTGGTTCCACCTGAGCCCACGGTGGTGCTGTTCAGTGAAGGGGTGATGGACAGCAGCAGCCACCTCCTCGGAATCTGCTGCTCCTCTGTATCATCCTGGTTAAATCAGATTAATTTCCAGGTTTAGAGCACCCTTTTTTGGGACAAATTGAAGCATTTGGTGATGCTGCTGGGGTTATTGCTTCGGCACAACCCTGCTGAAAGACACCTGGGGAAGACAAAAACAGGGCGTGCAAGTGTAGCACTGAATTTTTGACTCTTGTCTGAGCACGGTTTCTACTCTTAATGCATCATTAACATGGTTTTCTGCATTGCATTCAGTTCCCATTACAGCACTCAGTTCCGTCTGTTAATTTTGGTATGTTGATATTTTTGTTGTCAGCAGTTTTTTTCTTTTTTGAAGCATATAAAACCATTAGTGTGAAAGAAGATTAAAAAGATACATTACAATTAAAATGTTAATGAAATCGGCATCATACAACTTTTGAAACCATTTAGGCATTAATCTTTCTTGGTCTCATGTCCATTAACTCGGGCGATTCTTATTCCACACTGACCCCTGCTGAGAGAGTCGTGCTATAATTGGATTTTAAGAACTGGGGGGAAGAAAAGGAGGGCGAGAGAAAAGCCTTGGGAAAAAGTGGAAGTTGGGAAGGTTGCCTTAGCTTTCTGCATGGTGTCCATGGAAATGAACCTGATATAAACCAGCCCCACGGTTCCATCGCTCCCGAGTCCTGCGTTCTCCCCACCGGGCAAGTCTTGCCTGGGAAACTGGGAATGCTGGTGTTGGAGGCTGGGGCAGAGCTCTGGGAAGTGCTGGGCTCCTTGGCAGCTGGCTGTGACCGTGACCTTGGGCAGGACACGAGCACCAGGCTCCGCTTTGGTTGATCCCAGTGTAACGTGAGCAGGGCCGGAGCCGGATGGTGCGAAGCCTTTTTAAGGCTCTCGGAGGAAGGGAATGGGAGAACAGCAAGTAATCGTTTGCTGTTATGGCTTCAGCTTTCCCCCGTTCCTCCAGAATAGTATTTCTACATTTTATCTGTTTTGGGGTGTTTTTTTTTTTAAGTAGCTCTTTTTCAGCTTACACAATATTTGGGTGAGGGCCAGCCCCCCCTCCCCAGGCGAAAGAGGAGGATTGACTAATACCCAGGCTGTGTAGTGAATCCAACAACGGGACTTCTTGCCTCATCAGACAGCTCCCAGGATCCGTGCCACAGCTCCATCAAGGCCATGGGCTGTGCTTGGCTGCTCCAAGGCTCCAGCCCATCCAGAACACTCTGTGCTGGTCAGTCTGAGGCTTAGACTCACTCCTGGGCACCTTCTCCAGAGCTTTGCCTGTGCTGTCCAAGAACTTCACATCTCCCGCACCTCCTGTGGGATGCTGGATAAATTGGGAAGGGCAGGTCCTTTAGTGAAGAACACAACTGTCCTTCCCAGCATGGGGATGGGGTTAGGAGTTGTTGGGAGGGTGGGTGTGCTGCTGTCCGGGCAGGGATGCGCCTCAGGAGTGGATGAGCTGGAAGTTGAAGGATGAGAACATCCCGCTGAGGGAGGAGTGGAGTACCAGTCCAGCTCATGTTTATGCTGCAAGCATGAATTTTATTTATTTATTTTAATTTTCTTATAAAGAAAATAGCCAAAGAGCACTGTGGAAGCTGCAGAGCTGTCGTCCTCCAGCCGCTCCGCTCTCCTCCCCGCTCGCTGTGCCATCGCTCCGTGTGTTACCACGCAGGCAGGGGAGCAGGGAGGGATGCTGGTGGGCTGACTGGGAAGCCCACTGGAGCTGAAACATCTGCAGGGCTTGGGAGAACACGCTGGCAGTCTTTGGGGGCTGAGTTCATGCCTTGTGAAGTGAGCCATGAAGCACAGAGCGTGCTGCTGGCACCACATCACAGGGACGCGGGTGTTGGACGGCCGGGGAGATGGAAGTGCTTTCTTGGAGCCGTGGAGTAGCTCTTTGCACACAGCAGAGCCTGGGGTTTAATTGTTTTATTCTCTTTTTATGTGGGTAAAAAAATAATTTATAGTGTTGTTGTTTTGTGTCAAGGCATTGCATGGATTTATAACCTGAGAGAATTTGGGGTGAGGATCCAGAATCTCCAAATAATGGCAGGAATGGGGGAGACCTTGCCCGGAGTGTGACCCATCCATGTCCCAGCTTGTGCAGTTGGATGAACTGGGGGTGTGTTTTGGCACAGGGGAGTGGTTTGTGCCTTTGGGTGAAACCAGCAGTGTTTATGCCACTCAAGTTAAACTGCCTTTGGGAAGGGAAAGGAAACCAACCCACCAGAGCAACAATATCTCGGTGTGTTTGACCTGTCTCTGCCTTCCCGTGCTACAGTCCCACGGGGATCCTGTACAAGGAGAGAATTCCTGGGAGCAGGAAGGCTGGCAGGCTCCCGAGGGTTACTTGGAGGTCTGGTCCAGAAGCCCTCAGAGGTGCAGCCAGGTGATGAGCACCAGGAAGGAGATGGGAGCTCTGGTGGGTGTCACACTCCCCTTTTCCTGTGTGAGCTCCCCCTGCTCTTCCATCTCTCTGGGTGGTGGCAGACGTGCAGGCAGGGAACAAAGGAACTACTGTCTGAGATTCCTGGCTTATTTTATTGATGTGCAGTGGCAGTTGTAGGCCAAGGGAGAGGGAGCAAGAAAAAGCAGCCCTAGACATTCCCAGTGCATGTTTGTGGCCCGGTACACAGGTGGGATTCCTAGCAAGGTGAATTTCTGTGCTGCAGACCGAGCACACCAGAATCAATATCTGAGTAGTCCAATAAAATCTGTGGGAATTTCATTTCAACTCATTGCAAGCAATCTAATAACTGGTTTTTCAGGCAACTGTTAGGTTGTTTGGTTTTTTGAGGTTTTTTTTTGTTGCTGTTTGTCCCTGTGCAGCTGTAAAAATGTAGATTGAGCCCAAGTTACTTGCAGTGCTTTGGTCTGACAGTGTGAGCACTGAACCCAGGGCTGGTTTGCTGTGGGGTCAGGCAGTGAGGGCTGGAGAACCTGTGCCACCAGCTCAAGGGGCCTGGCTCTGGGTGGTTTTCAGATCTACTGATGGTGGCAATGCTTCTACTTCCAGATTGCAGCACTTTTATATCCTTACATGGTGGTGTTAGGATTTCTACTCCCATGTCCTTGAAGGTTCATGAACCAGTTTGGGGAGGAGCCTGAAATGCCCCATCCTGTTCTGCTCCCCAGCTGGGACCAGCCTGGAGAGGAGCACAGGATTGGCTGCATCTTGAGTATCCATCCCTCTTCCTGGGCTGTCCAACAGTGCCAGCTCAAGACCCTTCCCAGGCTTGGGAAAGCACCTGGGCATTCCCTTGGGAGTCTGTGGCCACAGCAGAGCAGCTGGAGGTACCTGAGCCGTGTGGTATCTTGATGAGTATTTCTACAATCAAGTTTAGGAAGTTTCCTCATTTACCTCCCCTTTAAGATCCCAAACTGGCTGTTGCCTTGTTTGTGAGTGCCTTAGGAGAGGTGTATCCTGCAGTACTTGCTGACTGATCTGGATTTGGCACAAGAAATGATGCAGAAGGGAGGATTTAACTTCTTGCAGTGGGACTTGGAGGAGGTGGAGAAACCAAGTGAACCTGCAGCCTGAGCATGTCTGGTCCAGGCCATCACCCCACCACAAAGCTTAATTTTTTTGCTTGGCCACCGTCAAAATACAGAGGACCACTCCATGTACATGTGTCCCCTGGTGATGTCCACAGTGCATCGTGTTGATTTTCAAGTGATTTTAAACAGCAAAAATATTCCAGTGGCCTTTACTGCTCTTTTGTAAGGTTTTATAAAGTGAAAGTCATGATTTGTATGTTCTTTTTCCACCTGGAAAGGGAAACGCAGCCCTTGCACCTTCAAACTGGTATTTCCCCCTCCAGAATTCTTCAAGCACTCTCTGTGCAGTTCAATTGCAACATATTTATAAAGCAACACAAGTTAACGCCAAGTGCCAGCCCAGCCGGAGCCGTGCCCCTGCAGCCTCCCTTGGCTGCGCATCACGGATAAGTGCTGCTGGAATGGTTTGGGTGTCCCACAGTCTGTCCCCTCCCCACCCTCCAACCTGCTCCTGGCCTCCTGTGTGCCTCAGGAATGTTATGTAAAGCGTGATGTGCAGCATTAGCAGCAGAAGTATTTGGTTCAGGCGGTTCCCGAGGCGGTTCCCACACCCTCGTGATCTCCGGAGCGCACGTGCCGACGGCTGCCGGTGTTCGCCGGCACTTTGGAGAAGGTTTCCCTCTTGGCATCCAGGTGATGGTGGATTTGGAGCTTAGGAATTGAGTCTGGTGGTACCGGTGTGGATGGATGTGTCAGTCTGGGGAAGGAAGGGAGAGATTCGGGGAGGCTGGAGCGAGGTGTGGCGAGGAACTGCTGGACGCTCGTTAAAAGGTACGGAAAGGAGAGGATGGGATGGGGTGGAGGATTGTTGGAGGATTAACCTTCTTCCAGGTGGGGTGTTCTGGGACCTGACAACACACTGCCACACTGTCTGCCAGGATGGGGATGGAGGGTTTGTGCCCACAGTGCCAGAGCATCTGTTGGCACAGCTGGTGTGTGAAGACCCTGCAGAAACAGCTGAGCGTGTTCATGGGCTAATGACACTGTGACAGCCAAGCCACCAAGGGATGAGTGTCTGCAGAAATGCTCCCTGAAACTCTTTATAGCTGGTCTGTGGTCTGAGAACTTTCCCTGTTGTTCTCTTGCCTGTTGCTGGATGTGGTTGGACAAACTCTGCAAGCTCCCAAAACTTGTTGACGAGGGGAATGATCCCGTGTGTCTGTGGCGGTTTCACGCCGAGGGCAGCGGTTGAGCTGACATCTGAGAGGCTGTTTTCTCCTTGCCCTGACTGCACAGATCTGATATTTGAATTTTAGTGTTCGTTTTGTAGGTGGGAGAAGAACCACCCACCCTCCAGGCTGAATGATGCCCTGTTGTGTGTGTCACAGGCGTGGGTAGCACTGGCTGGACGATACGTACTTTCTGCATGTGGTCCATGGGCAGAGGCTGCGGGCACTGGCTCTCTCTGGGGCACATCCTGGTGTTGGCACTGCAAGGCAATGCTCTTGGGAGCACAGCCTACACCATGGATCCTGCTTCATGCTTCCCTCCAAATCTGAGGCAATGGTTTGATCTGAGAGTTTCTTTGCCTCTCGTACGACTCCTGTATTTTATCGCCTCGTGCGAGGGCCGTCCCAGGAACCTCTCTCTTATAGTTCAGGGAAGGTTAGCTCAGGTTTAAACCACTTGGTTGTGGTTGTTTAGTCTTAGTGACATATTAAGTATTTAATAACCAAGTGCATTAGCTTCCCACCCACATCCCCCGCTGCAGATGGGCTGAGGGAAATCGTTGGTGCCCACATCTATTAGGATGTTGCCCGGCATACTTGTATAAATGGCTTCCTCCTGGACCTCTGCTTTTATGTTTAGTTCCTGACCTAATTAGCCATGAACGATGGTGTTGGTGGAGATCTTGTGGCTGCATCAAACACGGAGATTTCGGGAAGATCTCTGCCTGCCAGAGGGGACACCTTGGTGGGATGTGGCAGCGGCATCACAGCTGAGATCCCCAGTGGCTCTGCAGCCAACTGGGCCAAAGCAGTAATAACCCAGCCAAACCAGTGTCCCCAGTCCCTGGTGGCAGGTAGGCCATGCCCTGGTGCTGCCACCTCCCCTCGGTGCTGGTGTGAGCAGAGAACCCGCCTTAATTGCTGCGGTGCATCTGATTGTGTTACAGCTTAATTTCCAGGCCCTTGCTTAACTCGTGCAGTACATCAGAGGCTCTTGTGAAATGTAATGTGCTGGAGCAGCAGCACAGGAAAAAGCTCTGCCTTCTGTGAAGCCAGACTGTTGCAGCGTAATTTGTTTTGTAAGATTTTGAAAGGCAGTGTTGCAATCTGTAACAGTAGAATAGTGGGAAGATGGTCAGGTGGTTCTTGGGACTTCAACAGACAGATTTCATGTCTGTGTGTTTTTGCAACACCTTTCTATAAAGGGAAACATAATTTAAAATATGATTACTTAGTGTTGTAACAGTCTTCTCAAACGTTTTTGCATTATGCAGAGATCATTATCAGAGGCTGATATTAACTTGCAAAGAATATTATGCAAATCATTCTCCTGTTCTTCTAAAAAGAAATTTCCTTCATAATGCAAAGCGTGACAAAAAAAATTGTGCAGAGGCTTTTGGCAAAATTACATTCAGAAGATGTAACAGTTTTTCTGCTTACTAGCACAATCCGTTTCTGCCTTTCCACTGGATTTGCTCAACTCAAGCTGATAAAGGCTGAATTTTAAAATGAGGGCTGGGGTTGGGGGGAGTGTGTTGTACCTCGTGGGTTCAGGAATAGACAGGGAGGTGTTTTGTGCTTAGATCAGTGTTTCAGATCCGTCCTGACAGTGATTATGGGCTTTGATGGTTCTCAGCTGTTCCTCACTCTGGAATTATTTGGGGGTGTTTCGTATTCCGTGGGTTTGGGGTGCACAGAATCACTCTCACCCTGGGAGTACCAGGCTGAGATAACTTTACAGGTCAGACTCCCCAGATGTGCAATATTACCCATTTATGTCTCTCTTTGGCCTCTGTGTCACTGGTACCAGTGAGACCATCCTGAATGAGGGGCACTGGGAGTGATGGGAGGCTGGACCACGAACACTGGTGGTGGGATGGGTGGTTCTGCCCTGAGGTCTCCCAGCCTTCCAGAATCCCAGAATCACTGAGGTTGGAAAAGACCTCTAAGATCGAGTCCACCCTGTGCCCAATCCCCACCTTGTCCCCCAGCCCAGAGCACTGAGTGCCACATCCAGTCCTTCCTTGGACACCCCCAGGGATGGGGACTCCACCACCTCCCTGGGCAGCCCTTTCCAATGCCTGACCACCCTTTCCATGAAGAAATTCCTCCTGATGTCCAACCTGAACTTCTCCTGGCACAGAATGAGGCTGTTTCCTCTTATCCTGGTGTTACCTGGGAGAAGAGGCCGATCCCACCTCTCTGCAACATCCTTTCAGGTGAAGCAAGAAGGTCTTACCTGAGCTTCCCTTTCTCCAGCCTTGGCATCTTCCTTGCATTTCTCCAAGCATCAGCATGTTCCTGGAGGTAATCCTGGCCTGGCTGAAGTCATTGAGGATTTTACCACTGACTTCATCCCTCCTCCATATATTTTTTGTGTGTGCTACAAACTGGTTGTATCAGTTCAGAGCTGCCCCATTTCTCACACAGAAACCAGACTCTCCTAAAATCGAGCGGATTGTTTTAGAGGTTTTGACTGTTCTGCTGTTGTTATGGATTGATTGACAAAAATAGACCCTAATAAATATTGTAAATGACTAAAATATTTGCAGGCTGTGCACTGCAGTCAGATTTGGAAAGGCTCATTTGCTGTAGAGCCCCGTTTTCCAGGCACTTAACACCAATTTATAAAAATGTACCATTTGTCCTGATTTTTTTTAAGGCATTTCTCAATACAAATTTGATTGAGAAAAGTCAGTAATATTCAGACATGTAGATTGAATTACAGCGTTATAAAATGGCAGGCAGAGTTCTCCCTAAGATTGGAAGTTTTCAGGCTCCTTTTTTTTTGTGTCTGGTTAGATAACTCAATATTTAAAAATCAACCCAAATTAGATAAATAAGCTGGAAGTTGTAGTTAGCATTCGTCAAGCAACTTAGGCTGGATGTTCCAGCACTGAGTGACTCCACCTCTAGCTGCAGGGTTTCCCTGTTATGAACGGGTGAATACTAATCCTTGTTTATTCCCTGCTGCAGAGAAGTGGATTTATCCGGAGTTTTCTGCCTTGAAAAGGAGCCCTGGGTGCCAGCAGGGTTGGAACGCCTGGGGCGGGTGCGATGTGCCCCATGAAATCCACCCTTCACACCTTCTACCAACACCAAATACCTTTTGTGGGTGACACAAGGGAACTTTTAACACCCTGAAAGTGGCCCTGGGGTGTGGTTGGGGTGTGATAATTAGAGCAGTGAGGCATTCCATGAGTTGGCTCTGCCTTGTGCTTCCTGGGCATCTCCCGGGGTCAGCCTCGCTCCCAAAGGGAGCTGCTGGTTGAGCGTGGAACCCATGGATGAATTACTGGGAAAGGGTGACTTTTTATTTATTTTTTTTTTCAAAGATTGTGTGGAAGGATGAATCAAAGCAGGGAGGTGTTTTATTCTAAACAGGGTGGCGGAAAGGAATCTTTTTATCTCCTGGGTTTCTTTGTTTCCGGAATGTTTTGTAGCGCAGACTTGTTGGTGGAGCAGTGATAGACACATTCCTTCAGATCTCCTTCTGGTGCCCTCTTGAAAAGGGTGATGCTGCCAAATACAAATATTTAGTTCTAAACTTTCGTGTTTTTTTTTTCTCCCAAGGACGCCTCCTTTTGACTGTATTTCTTGGGGTTTTATAGTATTTCTTAGAAGAGCATTTGCAGTGCTGATGATCAAGGCCAGGTTGGACAGGGCTTGGAGCAACCTGGGCTAGTGGAAGGTGTCCCTGCCCGTGGCAGGGGGTGGGAACAAGCTGAGCTTTAAGGTCCCTTCCAACCCAAACCATTCTGGGATTCTGTGATTCCCTTTGTTTTCCCCCCTTTTCCCAATTAACCTCATTTCAGACTGTTCATATCCACAGTGGCTTTTATTCTTTACTGCTCTACAGGTTTTCTATTCCTACCTGCCTTGCTATAACCATGTTCTCACCATCAGTCATTAATAAAACCAAAGCAGAGGCCAGCGTGATCTTCTGCTGCCTCTGTGTCTGCTGGAGGGAAACTCTTCCCAACAGAGGGAAAATTGCAACTGGTTATGGAAATTATGGGGAAGGGAAAAAAATAGGATTCACACCTGGTTTAATTTGTGGGTTTATGTCTTGGATATAAGTTATACCAATGCATAGCACAGGTTATTTTAATGTGAATTATGGGTTTGCCCTTCTGTGAGCCTGATGCTGCCTCATGATGTGGGAGCAGATATTATAACCTTGAAGAATCTTGTAGGACATAAAAGTTTTAATTAAAAATCCGGCTTGTATGAGGGTATTTTGGTTTAGTATGAATGTCTTCATTTCTCTTGAAAAAAGAATTAAATGAAACCCTCAGTATTCCTCCTCTTTTTTTTTTCTTTTTTGATTTCTGCATATTTATTCTTGAAGTCGGAGCATTAGAAAATAATTGAGTAAAACAAAATCCACAAGGCTTCAAATTACCTCTAGCTTAATGTTTTATTTAAGAGGTTTGCTAACTGACATTCTTTATAATGAATTAGGTCACGCGGCTCTAAAGAGTGTTGTCGGGGGTTTTTTTTTCTGTTTTACATTTAAATTTGAGGCTGCTTCCCTTGAAACTTGGGCTCTGCTGCCGGAGCCGGGCGCGGCCACGACTCCCCGGCTCGGGGAATCTCGCTCTAATTATTCTCAATCACACTTGTGCAAATGAATATATCCATGTTTGGAGGATCGAAGTGGTGTTGTCATGGCAATCTCCGTAAGGTCATGAGAAACTCATGGATATTGTTCGCCGCCTCTCCCGGGAGGCTTCTCTTCCTACCTTTGTGGAGCTGTGGGGTTTTTGCAGGGGTTGGGGAAGAAGTTTGAAGCGCGGTTTTGTAGTGATTTGGTTTGAAAGGGTTCGCTGTCTCCTGCTGGGGTTGGGAGGAAGGGGGTGGTGGGCTCGTGGCTCGCTGGTCACCCTTCTCTGGGCACCAGATCCCAACCAGATCCCGTGGACCAGGCTTGCTCTGGAAAGTGAAATCCTTATAAATCTCCAGGGCAGCAGAAGGGACCTGTTTGGTCAGTGCTGGTTGATGGGGCTCAGTGTTCTGGGATGGGGTTTGACTTGGGTTAGTTTTGCTTATACCTACTTAAAAAAACAAACAAAAACCCCCCAAAACAACAACAACAAACCCAAAGCAACAACAGAAAACCCCAACCAAACAAAACCAACTCTGTTTCCTTTCAGGCCAGGTTGGGTGGAGTGACCTGGCCTAGCGGAAGGTGTCCCTGCCCACGGCAGGAGGTTGGAGTGAGATGAGCTTTAAGATCCCTTCCGACCCAAACCATTCCATGATGCTGTGATTCTTAAGTGCAGGGGTGGTGGTAGCTGGAGCTGTAGCAATAGGAAGATGTCCCTGTCCCCCAGCATGGCTGGGACTGTCACCCTGAGCCCGTCCCTTCCCTCGGTGTCCGTAGCAGGGCCGGGAGCGCTGGTGGTGCTGGAGGCACATGGAGGGTGCTGAGTGCTGCAGTCACTGCAGAGGAATGTGGGCAGGGACACGCATGCCCTGCTTGGGCAGAGCTCTCCTCTCCTAAAAGAGATGGTGGCAGAACCACAGCTGGTTTTATTTGGGTTCTGGAAGGTAAGGAAGTGATAGCAAAGTGCAGCGAGGGGTTTGCAGCTGCAAATGGGAACCTTTGCCAACTTGGAGTTGTGAAATCTTAAATTAGCTTTAATTCTAATTTAAAGGAGAAAAAAAATGTGTAACAGCAATCCAAACAGTTAGTTCATTTTATTTAATAACTTGTATGGAGATGTTTTGCATGTTTGGATGCAGCAACAACACCAATGACTTTACACATGTCTGGTGTGGTAGGACAAAGGAATTCACTGAAATTGGAGTTCACTAAAATTGGAATTCACTAATATTGGCATTTAGCAAGCCTTGGTTGAGGTGATCCATGTAGTCGTGGGTTTATGGTTTTGTCTTTCTGAGTTATTTTTTGTTTTGAAAAAAGACCCAGATGCCACAAAGAAAACATAACCAAAAATAAATGGTTTCGATAGAGAGCCATCAAAGCATTTTGATTTGCAACTGAATTCGTGTTAAATCAGCCCAATCCCAAATATACATACATATATATATATTTATACATACCCAAAGATACACAGATACACACACACCCATCTTCCTGTGAGCCTTTAGACAGTTCTGGCACCTCCCTGTGCAATTTTTTTACGTGCAGGTTGCTTGGTTTGAAAGACCTGACATTACTTAATGATTGATATCAATATTCTACGGAAAGGTATGAGATCCACGTTGAAAAATTAAAGGAAAATCTGAAACTTTATTGGCTGTAGAAGAGAGGTGACTGTGCCTGCAGGGTGCTGGCTGAGCCTGTTATGTTATATGTGTTATCAGCACTTAATTGCTTCTGGTTGTTGTGCCTTTCAAGGTGTTGAGCCTCAGTGATCTCGTCCTCTCACACCCAACATGTCCTCACCCATCAGGGGAAGAAAACAGGTTTTCATGGGTTTTTGCACCTGGCAGGTTTTCAAACAGGTTCTCCCGTCCCTGCAAGGCCCAGCTCGCAGAGCCCCTGCCCTGCCTGGCTCTGCCCCTGCCCATGGAGTGCCCTGGCATGGGGAGGGTCCTGCACACGTGGCAGGGGACACCCCAGGCTGTCACCTCTGCCCTGACACTTGTCTGGGTCCATTTTGACCTGACTTTCTTTAGAACTTGACAAACATGTTGGGTTAAAGGGTTTTAAGATGGAATTTTAGGTAGTCAGAGAAGGGTTTCCATGTTTCCAGTGTAGCAATCAGTTGGGTTTAAAAACCCAACAGAACATGAAGCAAGTGGAAATTATAATTAAAGGGCTACTTACATTTAAAAATTATCTTAAGTAATTCTTTCTCTGCTTTCTGCAGAGGAGATGGAGCAGAGTCTGGGCTGGTTTTCTCAGTTGACCTTCTGGCACATGGGATTTCTCAATGACTCTGTACTTCCAGGTCTCCAGGACTTGCCAAAATAACCTCTAAATAACCTATTCTGACCTATTCGGGCTTGTCCACCCAACACCTGGAGAAGTGGCCAGTGAGCTGCTGCCCTGTGCGAGGGGCTCTGTGTCTGATGAGGTTAAAAAAGGCACGGGGGAGCCTTTAATGCTGGGAAAGCCATCAACTGCAGCTTCTGCAGTATTTAACGGGGCTCCAAAACCCCCTGATTATCCCTCCCGGTTGCTTTTGTCGATCGTTCGCTCGGCTAACGTGTTCCTTTCAGCTTTGGTGACAATAAAATGTGAGTAAGCAGAAAACTCAAATTTCTGAACGATGGCTGGTGGCGATTTCCTGATTTCCTGAGCGAGCAGAGGCTTCTTGGCGCTTCGTTCCTGTGCCAGAAAGACTATTTGCTCATACAAAGTTCTTTATTGTAATAGGAAAAAATCAATTTGATTACTTTCATGTCAGCATGCATGTCTAATGGCTTAGAAGTTATTGCAGCCATAAAATATACAGTATCATTTCTCTCTCACTCTGAAATTTGACAGGATTAATATAGTCAGCATGAAATCTTAGTCATAAAGTCGACCATAAGTGATGGTAAAATTAGCTGCTGAAATCGTCTGCTTATGGAAAGCATCTTCTGTTTTTCCTTCTGGGAAAAAATATCAAGGGGCTGCTGTGTGGATGGGAACAGAGCATTTACTCTGATGCAGAGATGGCCATTTCATCTCCTGCTGTTCTCATGAGGGACATCTGTGGTGTCCCCAACAGCCTGGGGTGGGGTTTAACAGCCTGTTCATCGCCGATGGGGCAGTGGAGGTGCTGGTGGGGCTGAGCTTTGTGTCCAGCACAGCAGTGATGGGGGATTGTAGCTCTCCTGGAAGTCATTCCCTGTGTGAGCCAAAGTGAAGTTCAAGGCAGGGCCTGAAAATATTCCCCACCAGAGGCTGGATTTTGGCTTAGAACCTGGGGTTTGTGGTGTCCCCATTGACAGTGCGTGTTCTCCAGCAGTGGGTGATGTTTGATTCATCCCGTGATGCCCTGATTTATCTCAAGCAGAGCAGGCCTTGGCATGGTTGAAAAGCTGGTTCTTTCCATGGTGCAGTGCTCCAGTAAGTTTGGAGGGAGGTGAGGCCCAGGTGAGGTGGTCTTCACCCGTGGGCTTCAGTGGATGCTCTTCCTGCTGGTGCAACCCACCACCTTCTTGGTCACCTGCTGTCCTCCTTGCACAGCCCCTTTGGGAAATGGGCTGGTCACCTTCACTAAGGGCAGAAACACCCTGTAGGAAGCCACCTTGCTCTGAGCTGAGATTGAGAAACCTCTGCTTGAAAGCTGAGTTTCCTCCTGCTGAGTGACTGTGCTGGGAGCCAGCGGGGCTGGAAGAGCAGATGGCCAGAACAGCCGCTCCTTCCTGCTCACCCACCTCCAAACCTGCCCTTGGAAGTGCAGATGAAGGGCTGGGGTTAGGCAGGCGTGTGATCCTTCACCAGCCCAGCCTTTGAACTCCTTGTTAATGGTTTTGTTTCGTGACGTCTCGTTTCGGCTGCGTCGGGTAAGGTGCCCATAGCAGCTTTTTCTGCTTATGAAGCTCATTCCAGAAAGAATTAGGGAGCTTGGTGCTGGTATCTTTAACATCTACTGTAAAATTAGACCAAGGGAAGACACCATCTTGCATCTGGGCATTAACTACCCATTCCATAGGTCCCACAGCAGGGTTTTGTTGCCAGTCCTTGATCTGCTTGGCTTTGCAAGGGGAAATTTCTCCTTCCCCTTGAGCAAAGACACGCAGGGTTTTGCTTCTCCAGGGGACCTCGGGGGTCCCTCACATTGTATCTGGACGCTCCCACCTCTGCTGGAAGCTGTCCTGCTGGTTTCACTCGTTCTGCCTGCCTTGGCAGCCCAGTGTGAAAAGTTAATATCTGGTCATTGGTTTTGGCTGCATCTCCAAGGCAACTTCATTCATAGGCAGCTCCCGGTTCATACCGATCCGGACATGCCTAGATGACTAACTCCCTTCTCCTGTTACATCCCAGAAGAGCTGTTAACTCCTTCAGCCCAGGTAGGTGTGATACAGCAGGGAATGGGCAGACAGGGAGGGTGGATGCCATAAACAACCAGAAAATCCGACCTGCTCCATCCTTTCTGCTTTGGTTTCTTTCCCAGCGCTTTGTTCAGTCCGGAGAGCAAAGAGCTCGTTGCTGTTTAGGATCCTTCTCAGTGCTGAAAGGTCTCAGACTAAGTTCGTTTCTCCTGGAATTATTATGCTTCATTATCCTTTGGTTTGGGGAGAACGTTGCCTTCGGGATCTACACTTACTGCAAAATTTTGTTGGGGAATAAAAAAAAAGGAACTTGGCCGTGCTCTGGCAGCGCGCCCTGAGATGCAGCAAAAATTTAATTCTGCATTTCATGCAAACCAAGGGGAGATTTTCCTCCAAGGGGCAGGTGATGAGGTGAGACAGCCACGTTCCCAGGTGTGTTCAGGGTCCATGAGCCCCGAGGTGGAGCCGTAGCAGGTTAAATGCACGGTCCCAGTCCCTCCCCAGTCCCTCGCTGATGCACCTATTCCTGTATGAGTTTGTCAGATACAGATTTCCAACCCTCAGGGACTCCTTTGATTCTCACCAAAAGATGTAGGAAGGAGGAAAATGAGCCAAAGTCTGGGGTTTTTGCTGTTTGTTTCTCTCACAGCAGTGCTGAGAGGGGATGTTGCAGTAGATGAGAATTTGTCCTTAAAATCCGCAGCGCTCGCTGGGATGGGTCCTGAAGCTCCAGTCCCCAGGAAATCTGACTCCAGGAAGGAGTGGGACTGGGAGAGGGCCAGAGCAGGTCTGCCTCACACCAGCATCAAGCAAAGTTTGGCTTGAACTTGCTGAGCATCATAGAATCATGGAGTGATTTGGGCTGGAAGGGACCTTAAAGCTCATCTCATTCCGACACCTCTGTCGTGGGCAGGGAACCTTCCACTTGACCAGGTTGCTGGGATGTGATGCTGCCCTCTCCCTTCATGTGTTTGAAGACTGACATGGTCCATGTCATGGTGCTGCTTTGGAGGTCCTGCAGGTGATTTGGCAGGAGCATAGGCACAGGTAGGAGAAGCACAGTAGGTTTTAGTGGTCGCATCCGTGCCCTCTGTGCAGCCTAAGTGGGGCATCTCAGCAGGAATCAAGGGTCAAGATCCCCCTGGGGATCACTGAGATGTACAAACCTGAAACCCTGTTAATTTTTTAATGCATTTTGGGAGATCTGTTACGCTGAAACATCAGGCAGAGGATTAAACACGCCGGGAATATGAACCTGCCGTGAGTCGGGATCGTGCCTGTGCTGTGGGATGAGGCTGGTACCTGTGGAAGAGTTAATTAGACATGGGAGAGATTATCCCAAGGACCTGGGGTGCAGCTTGGTTGGAGAGCATCTCCCAAAAACCCACTGCCTGGCCAACCTCCCTCCTCCAGGTGCTGCTTTCCCTTCCTGGAGAGGAAAACCTTCTGTCGGACTCTGTAGCTGCTCTAACTCTTAAATTTTAATAATAGATTACCATTAGTATCAGCCTTATATAATGCACAGCTCATTATTGCTTACTCAGAATAATTTCACAGCCTCCTTATAGAACCTTGGAACTTTATTTGCTGAGTATAAAATATGCAGAAATGCATGAATAGTTTTAAGACTTGGTACCCTAAACTAATACAGTGTGCTGCCTTTTTTTTTTCCCTGCACCATGATTGAAGTCAAATTAACATATTTACCTTCAGTGCTCCCAGGAGTAGCGTTAAAAAATTCAAGAGGTGATTCAGAATAGTCTCCGATTTACTGTGTTTAAAGCTGGATTTCATTTCTCAGTAAAACCATGCAAACACTTGACTCCCCTTCAGCTTTCCAGCCTCTTTCCCCCCCGTGCAGGTCCTTGGACTCAGCAACAGATGGGAGCAGTGTTATTACCACTGCGTTCCCAAAAGGAAGTTTTTTATTTTACTTTATTGGTTTTTCAGGATGGGGGAGAAAGCAGAGGCAGAGAAAAAAGGGAGGGAATGAGTTATAACTAATGGCCCAGAAGTGTAGCTGCTATTTTAATATGGAATCAGGAAAAGCATGGAGGGTGGTTTCTGTCTTTGTGCCTGCAGGCTCTGGTTCACTGTGTGATGTTGGGTATGTTATCCTGCTCTGCCTCAGTTTATCTCTCTGTCGTAAGTGTTTTCCTTGGACAAGTCATGGAGCTTAATTTTTGCTCTTTGTTGAGGTCTTCCCAGGAAGAAAAGCCATGTAAATGTGAGGTAGGAAATGGAAATGGTTGCTTTATTGCCCAGTGGTTTATTCTTACCAATGATACCCAGGCGCTCTCCTGCCCGTGCCGTGATTTATTCCTGCAGCTGCAGGGCAGTTCCTTCAGCTCCAAGGATTTCAGACCCCACAACAGTTGGGTTCAGGGATGTAAATCCTGCACCACACCCCTCCAGGATGAATTTGGACCCTCTCACTTTTCCTGACCCAGTAATGAATGTTCCAGGGAGAGGGTCTGTGTGAGGACCTTTTGCTCAGCTGGGGCCGCTCGGTACCCTCTGAGTGGGACAAATCAGCAGATTCTCTTCACCACGGATCAGAGATACTGCAGTGGGGGTTTTTCCATGCCTGCTGCTAGATTAGGAAGTTATTTCAGCAGATGTTGTTTCCTAAGAAAATGGGTTAATGCTTGGTGGTTAGAACGGTGTGGCAAAAAAGCCTATTTGTGTGAGGTTTTGGCTAATTGCCTTGCAAGAGTTACGGAGCGTTGCAGCAAATTTCCTGGATTTCGCAATCGCGATGGTTCTGGTTTAACTGGCCAGAAGGATTTGCAAAAATGCACAAAGAAGTGGAAAAATAGAGGCAAAGCACTTGCTGCCTTGCTGCAAAAAAGCTGAAAGGCCTTGGGTGAAAGGTCTGGGGTGAAAAGTCTCCAGGTTTAAGCGAGTGAGTGAGACTCAGGGTTGAATAGTTTTCAGGGGTTTATAGAATTCCAGAACAGTTTGGGTTGGAAGGGACCTTAAAGGTCATCCAGTTCCACCCCCTGCCATGGGCAGGGACATATTCCACTAGACCAGATTGCTCCAAGTCCCATCCAGCCTGGCCTTGAACACTTCCAGGGATGGGGCAGGACTGCTCCCCACCACTGCCTTGGCTCGTGGGACCGGTCCCACTGGCACTGATGGAGCTGGGAGCTGCTCCGAGCTGGGAGGACAGGGAGGAGTTTCCATCTGCACTCAGGGAAGGCAGCAGTTCAGTAAAAATGGGCCAGTGCACAGGAAAATGCAAATCAGGTGTTGCTATTTCCAAGAGAATCACTGTGAAAAGACTTTTTGCTGTGTCGATGAACCGGTGGGGCTGGAAAGGAACCTGGGGCTCTCTCCTTTGCTGTCCAGCTTCGTGATGCTGCAGGGAAAGGTGGCCATCCTTCAGCCACTCCTGCCATTCCTGTGCCATGGAGAAAACCCATTTTTGGGTGAGAATTCCCAGAGCCACGTGCAGGCACAGCCCCGGGTCGGGGGCCAGCGTCGCATCCCCCGCTGCTGCTTAAATCACTAATTAGATTCCATCTGAGCAGCAGCATAAACCAGGAATAAATGGACTTGGCTTCCTAAACTTAGCACTTAAATATTTTCCCAGGCTGGAAAAGAAACCCTACAACATTTGCTTTCCATGCAAAACATACAAATCTTGGAAAAGTTCCCAAAGTTGCCTGTTTAACTTTTCGGATCCGTGCGTTTGTGGGATAGGAGTGGTTATTCCCCTGCATAATTATTTTTCTTTTTAGGAAGCTGAAATGTTTGTGAGGAGGACATTTTAAGTGGGGATGAGGAAGAGTGAGGGGAGAGTCAGGTTGGATGGTGATGGCTTTGCTGTCGCTGTTGGAAAGGAAGCACCTTCCCCTCATCCCCTCCCCGCCAGGATTAACCACAAATGCTGCTTTTACCGTTGTGTTTCGGGGCTGTTTCTGCTTGTCTGATGAGTTGTAGTGAAACATGTGTCTGGTGGTTGGTTTCTTTTTAATCCTACCACAGTACAAGAGCTGTTACTGGAGTTTATTTAAAGTCTTTGCATAGTTAAGATTGTGGCTGCTGTATAAAATGCAGGCTCGCCCCTCCTTCCCAAAGCCCCGCTGCAGCTGGATGCTCCTTTATTTCCTGCACTCCCTCTCCCCTGTGCTCACCCCATGAGAGACCCCACTGGAACTGTTTAAATGCAGAGATACAGGGCATAGATTTATTTTGATATAAAATCACTGTTTCTCATAGAATCCCCAAGGAGATGCTGTGGAGACCCGTCACTGTGGGTGACACGATGCACAACTTGCACTGGCATCATCCTGCCCTCCTGTCCTGGGGGTGCAGGTGGGCAGCACCCCCAGCCCCCCTGTGGCACTGGGATGCAGTCAGGAATGGGGTTGGAGATGAAGAAGCAGGTCTGTGGTGACTGTCCTGCCTGGAACAGGGCAGGTTTTGGCACGAGGGCAGCTGAGATGAGTTTTGTGGGCTCCTTGTTTGATGGACTGTCAAAACAAAATTATCAGGGTTTCTCAGGGCTGGGATATGGTGGGAGTGGAGTGCACCAAGCAGGAATATCCCCAGGCTGGTGGTGTGCTCGAGGAGGAGGCTTCCCAGCACACTGACCCTTCGTGAACGCCATGAAAACACACTTTGAAAGAAACCGGAATATAAAATCTCCTCTAGGGAGAAAAAAAAAAAACAACACCCATCCTCAGCTTCTCCCCACAGCACTTTGTGCCTTGCTGTCATTGCAGTCCCCATTCCAGAGCTGGAGATGTTGAATTTATTTGTGTTCTCCTAACACCTTTCTGTTTCATAACAGTAATCACTCCTGGGCTTGGCCGGGAGGCAGCGGAGCCGCCGCGCTCCCTGTAATCCAGGAGTGAATCAAAGCAACTTTTTACAAAACAAGATTCTCTTCTCGCTGTTGCAAAAGAGCTTTGGGGAAATCTGGTTTTTGTGGTTAAGGATCTTACTCTGATGCACAAGGAAAATTATGTGTAGCTTTTATTTGGCCCAAAGGATTCTTACAACATTATCCGTATTTCCTTTAATTTGTGGGATTTCTAGTAAATGGGCTTAAAAATAGGTCTGGGCAGGGTGCCAGGGTACATAAGAAGAGCAGAAAAGCTTTGCAGGCTGTGAGCAGCTCGCTTTCACTTCTCCCTCGGCGCGGGCAGGGGGCACGGAGCGGTTGCTCACCTTTTGGGGTTAAAATTTAATGACGTCTCTGGAATTCTTTGGAAGTTGATATTGCAGAAAAGATCTTTTTAACTCTTTCTTAGAGCTGTTGCCACGTTGTTGTTGAGCTGGACACAAGTTCTGGAAAGGGGCAGGACAAGCTGTGGCACCAGGGGAGGAGGAGGACAGGGCTGGGGAACCCTCACCCGCTCACCGATGGGATTTGGGAACCCCAGAAAGCTGATGTACACATAGGAGCAGAACATGATATTTATAAAAATGTTTTTTTTATTTCTTTCCACTTTTCACTCTCAGAAGTCTCTTTAACCCTTTTGTTAAATGGGAGGAATCTCATAAGGGAGTGGTGATGGCTCAGAGTGGCTGCAAGTGCCCGGCTCCCTTTGGTGATATTTAGGTCCCTTTTCAAAATCAGTCTCAGTTCAAGTGACTCAAAAATGCATTTTTCCCCAGGGACAGCCACCCACAAAAGCCTTTCATTAAGACCTGGTGGGTTTATACTGCTGGAGTCCCAGTGGGAAGGGGAAGGTAAGTGGGAAAGGATCCGACCGGGCCGTGTGGGATCCACCCTGCCTTGCTCTGCCTTCCTCTGCTGGGCCAGGGGGCCTTGTGGCTTCCCAAAAGTTGTGGGGTTTGTCCTACTCCTGTAAAATTCAGTTAATTTGATTTTAATTAAATCTTTGGACGCAAATCTGTAGAAGTTTGGTTTGAGTCCCGTGGATGCTGCGCCTCTGTGTTGTGAGCGGCTTCTTGGGAGAGGATGAGGAGGAGCAGGGAGATGGATGTAGAAGAGCAGCACAGAGAGGGATGAAGACTGGGGAGGTTTTGAGCTTCCTGGGAACAACAGAAGTGTGTAGGATCAGTGTCTAGGAGTGGGGAGCTCTTGAACTAAAAACGTGCATTTTCACGTATTGATGGCGATGAGATTCCATAAAATCCAGAGGATTTTGTGGTGCCTGATGCAGAAGCAAGTGGTCCAAGGGAAATTATTTATGCTGTTGGCAGTAATGTACTAATAACTCTTTTTATCCGAGGGTATTGAAGAGCTTTACAGGCATAAAGTCTTCTGATGCCTCTGTGAATTGGGGGAAGTGGGCTCAGCTTGGCTGTACAGGTGAGGACACCAAGCCTCGTGCCTGTTTCCTCCCTGGGAACAGCCTGGCTTCCCAGCTGGTGCCACACTTTTCCCTAAAAGTGGATAAATTGAGAGTTGTTGTGGAAACCAATCCTCCAGGATCGTGGTGGCTGGGGACTGAAGTCTCACGAGCCGTTCCCGACACCACACAGTTCCCCAGGATCCTTTCCGGGGAGGCAGGTGGATTTGCTGGAGCTCCTAAATTAAGGGATAACATTTGGGATGCATCTGGAGAGCACACGGCTCCCTGATGCCAAACTTTTCCATGGCGAAGCATCAGCAGCAGTTGAATGGGATCTTGAGCCTTTTCCATGGGACTGATGCCGGGGGATTCCATGGAATCACCGTGGGGCAGCTCCCAGCCCTGAGGGCTCTTCCATGTTTTGGGAGGAAACAGAGCAGAGCAAAGCACCCTGTGCTGCCTCAGGGTGGTTTTGGTGCGCTGTGAGCAGAAATCATCTGTTCCCTCTGGACATGACAGCGCCCCAAAACACCTCTTTTCCCAGTAAACCTTGGGATGGAGCAGCTCCCAGCCCTGGGAGCTGCTCTCCCTCCCAAAGCCCCGACCTCCAGCCAACCCAACACAGGGGCACAAGTTCACATTCGAGCTGATTCTTCAAATTTGCCTCCTTAGCCGGGGATCAGCTTTCCCGGCCGCGCCGCAGGGAAAGGCTCCTGTTGTTTCTCCAAAGACCAAGGTTAAATGAATGGCTGCAGCCCAGTTTGGTGGGAGAGGCAGGTTTTTAGGGGTGGTTTTGGAGAGATGAGCTGAAATTCCCGGGAGGTCATGGCCAGAGCACACCAAGGTCCATCACCAGGGTTGGGGCTGGGATGTGTCATCTCCCCTCTTAGAACAGTGTCATCCTGCTACTCACAACATGAGCCCCTTGGATTTCTCTTTTTAAAAATAATTAGGTTTGTGTGTGCGGTTCAGGGTTGGTTTTGTTTTGGTTTTGGTTCTTTGTGTTTTTTTTTCCTTTAAAAAAGATTTTTTAACCACCAGCCAGCAAATTTAATATTTTTTCAGCGTCTTGGCTGTGTTGTGATTTACATTTGATTTTTAGGCGTAATTAGAAATGCAAGTGGAGCGCTTTGTGTTTTACCTCTGCTTCAACTATTTATGGCATGATATGCAAATGAGGCGAGCTATGAATATTAAAGATTAGAGTGTGTTACAAAGTATCACTGTCTTTAATGAGTTCGGTAATGGGCACAGGCTCTGCGTAGACTTTAATATGGAGGTATTTTATGTTGTGTGCCGGCTCGGCGCTCCGCAGCTCTCCGTGCAGGCTTTGGTTACATCCCAGGAGAGCAGGGCTGGGATTTTAAACCCTCTCCAGCCCCGGCTGCAATAGGTAGGTGAGATTTCCGAGAGCGTTCCCATGACAAAGGCGGCTGCGGCTGCAGAAGGGGTGGTGGTGATGGATTATTTCACGGGGACTCTCTCCCGGTTTCCCGGCGAGGTCAATCCCTTTTCCGTCTGCTGCAGCCTCCGAGATGGATCCGAGAATATGAAAGCGCTCGTCGACCTTTCAAGGTGCTTTTGAGCAGCACTGGGAGGGAATCTTAAACATGCTCCTGCCAAAATGGAGCTGCTGCTCCCGACGGCACAGGCACCCCAAGAAACCTGTTCAGGCACCCCTGGCCAGTTAGGCTGGGTGACAGAGAGTTATCTGGGGGGTTATTGGCTTGTCTGAAGGAACATCTTACCCACTGGATAGAGGGGTGGGAGTGGATTAACCCCTTCTTGATGTAGAAGTCTGGGCAGCCCCGTTTTAGCTTTAAACCAGTGACTGGTTTTAGTGTTTTATCTCTAAACCAGTGACCGGTTTTAGCTCTTAAATCCGTGTTTTCTCTCTGGTTTTATCACAAACCGGCATCAGAGTTCTAAAAAAGAGGAAGGTGGTGGTGCTTTGGGGGTGCAGCAGTGCACACCAGAGGTTTAATCCAGGAAGAAGCAGCTCTGCTGAGCAGGGGGGGTCCCCGCGGGAGGCAGCGGGTGCTGGGGGGGGCTGCGGGAAGGAGGTGGGGGAAAAAACCAGCCAGATATGGAAAGCCAACGGATTTTATTCCAAATGGGGCTTGGGGAGGGTGGGCGGTGGGGAGGGAGAATGAAGCATGCCCCAGGGAGCGTGCTTTTCAGATTTGAGGTATTTAAATTACAAATTTTGATGAGGGAGATTGTCAGCAGTATTCAAAACAGTGCTTAAATTCTTTTGAAACACTGTCGAGCTGTGCTGTGGCAGTTGAAAAGTTTGGCACACAGGAACTTGGCCCAGAAGTTGCTGCTTGGGTTTTTTCCTTTAAAACTCAATTCATCTGTATTCAAGTGTCCCACATGCTTAAGGAAAAAAAAAAACCCACCAGGCTCACAGTGGTTTGAGACAGACCCTTGCCTGCAAGAGAAGCTGCAGAAGTGATTGATCTCTGATATTGGGGGGGGTTCTGTGTTGGTTAATCAGCATTAATAAGTATTTATACTTTGAAAAAAGAAGTTTTATGGTGTTTGTGCCTCCTCATAAAAACAACGGGCACACTAAGATGGGGTTTAGCATATTTCGTGATCCACTGGATTATTAATCCATATGCATTAGCTATCCTTGGGTTTTTTGGATGATTGATTGGTGTTTGTTGTTGTGGGATCAGCTCAGTGTTTGCAGCACGTTGTGAATATTGGGGAGAAATTTTTGCCTTCAACCTCTGACCCTCCTCTGCTGCATAAGGTAAAATCCTCTGTAAAACCCTCAAATTTAAGCAATGTCTGTGCTGGGCTCTCCCAGGGACTGCACAGCAGCACAGAACTTGTCACATGTTGGTATTGGCTCAGAAGTTGTAGTTGACCATATTATATATATATATATAAAAATATATTGACTATGTATGATTTGTATTCTAATATTTCATATATATAATCATAGAATTATCCTCCTCATCACCTATATAATACAACATTCTGGGCTGCAGTGCTGTCTGGGGGTGTTTTAGGGTGTGCTACAGAAATAGGCACGTTCTGAAGCTTTTGGGCACAATTTGTTGCCTCGGTGAAGGGTTTTGTTGCAGGAGCAGAGGAGGCAGAAATGAAGTCAGTGTTGAGGCTCCTGTACTGTCCTGCAGTGATCCTGGGAGCAGGGATCAGTCTGGAGGGGTTTTCCCCCTGGGAAGGGGGGAGAGAGGGAATTGTTTGCCAAAATACAGGCAGTAAATGCAGTGTACGAAAAATGCAGGTTTTCAGCTTTGCCTCCATCTGCCTGGGGAAAGTGGGCATCATGCTGAGGGGAGCATCTCGTGGCACCAATTTTAGGTTTTTCAGGGTTTTTGCTTAACGACCTAACCCCTTGTTTTTGAAGAACCTCCTGTGCAGTCTCCTATTTGCTCCTCTAAGCCCAGAAGCGCAGAGTTAAATGTCTGCAGTCTATAACCTCCCTTGTCTGCAAGCTTATATTTCCATTAAGGATCAAGCTCGGATGCAATTGTAGCTTTGCTTTATAGACTATTAAAAGTTTAATGTATAAATGTCTCCCTCCGCCAGAACTTTTTTGGCAGGGTTGTTTTCCAGCCCTGAAATTCCTACAAAAAACACGCAGATCCCGGTTGCTGCGCAGGCTCGGCTGCCCTTGAAGGGTTAATTATATTATGCCTCTTTTTTTTTTTTTTCTTTTTTGAAAAGCAGGGAGAATAAGCTGCAGCCAAAAGTAAAAGTCATTAATTTTAAGGCAGAGATGTAAGCAAAGTTTCCTTCCCCTCTGCAGGTTGGTCAGGGTAGGCTATGCAGTAATTGAAAAGTAAAGGCAATTGAATTACAGGCTCCTGTCCAAACCGAGTGCGATTTCTTCTTCTTCTTCTCTCTTCTTTTTTTTTTTTTTTTTTTTTTTTTACAACCTCCATTGCATCAGAACTAGGCAGTATTCCTGATGTTCTCATGTGTGTTAATGCTGACTCACAGACTAACTTGCACAAGAAAAAAAAACACACAGGCAGCTCCACCATACTAGGTAATGAGCTCTAGCAAGAAGCAGCGTCTGATGTTTTGTAAGCTTTTCTTAATTGACCTTTTAAGATATTTACTTTTATTTTAAAGCTTTCTGTTCCGTAGTGGCACGGTGGTAGGACTGAGTCATGCATGTTATATATTGCCTGCTCTGCTGTTGTGTACTAGGAGTGAGGAGAATAGGATTCAGCATGGCACTTGTCTTTTTGATGTGTTACGGATGGGAATTAGTGCTTGTGCTGGGATGCTGGAGGCAGGGTGATGGGGTGCTGTTTGCTTTCTGCTGGCTGTAACTTGAGTTTTTATTAGATGGCAAAATATTCCATCCTGCTGGAGAATTGTATTTTTTTATCCAGGTCTCTCCCTTCTTGCAGCAATCGGGGGGGGGGGAACAACATCAAAATGTTGCGTTTTCTATTTTTGCTTCTCCTTGGTTTGAGAGGCTCTTAAAATCAGTGATAGGGAAGGGGAGAAGAAAAAAAAAAACAACAACTAATGAAATAATAATGGCAGTAACACGCTTCACCCGGGCTGAATGACGGCACTTTTTGGAGGCTGCCGGGTGGGTGACCTCAAGGAGCCGAGATGTGCCCGGGCTGCTGGTGACTCACCTTGCAGCAGGACAGAGCCCAGGAATGGGGCTGTGCCAGGGCTGTGCCAGGGGCCTGGGGGAGAGACCCCTCGGGACTGTGCCAGGGTCTCCAAGGAGAGACCCCTCGGGGCTGTGCCAGGGTGTCCAGGGAGAGATGCTGGGGGCTATCCCGGGGTCTCTGGGAAGAGACCCCAGGGTTGTGCTGGGGTTCCTGGGGCTGTGCTGGGGTCCCCAGGAGGAGATGCTGGGGCTGTGCTGGGTCCTCAAGGAGAGACCCCTCAGGGCTGTGCTGGGGTCCCCAGGGAGAGATGCTTGGGGGTCTCCGTGGAGAGACCCCAGGGCTGTGCCAGGGTCTCTGGGAAGAGGTGCCAGGGCTGTGCCAGGGTCCCCATGGAGAGACCCCTTGGGGCTGTGCCAGGGTCCCCAGGGAGGGATGCTGGGGGCTATCCCGGGGTCTCTGGGAAGAGACCGGAGGGCTGTCCTGGGGTTCCTGGGGCTGTGCTGGGGTCCCCAGGAAGAGATGCTTGGGGCTGTACCAGGGTCCCTGGGGAGAGAGACCCCAGGGCTGTGTTGATGTCTGCAAGGAGAGACCCCAAGGCTGTACTGGGGTCCCTGGGAAGATCCCCCAGGGTCGTGCCGGGGTCCCCAAGGAGAGACCCCAGGGCTGTGCTGGGGTCCCTGAGCAAAGCCCTGGAGGCTGTGCCGGAGTCCCCAAGCCGAGCACCCATCACCCCACCCCAGGCTGCCCTGGCAGTGGGGCCACACTCACCTCCTGAGCTGCATCATGGAGCATTAATTCAGCTCACTTTTCCATCTTCTCCCCCCCATTCCCTGCCCGAGCCTGCAGGTCTGTACTTTCTGTGCGAACTTCCAGGATTCTGAAGCCCCGGTGCTGCATGTCTGCTGCGTGTGGGCTGCTGGTGTGCTGCCGAGGAATATTTTGCAAATTCACTTTTGGGGCTCTTAATAAGGCAGAAATAATCTTCTTTCACCCATTGCCACTGGCTGCCACACTAAAAATAGGGGCCGTCCGCGCCGCTTGCCACTTGCAGCATTTCAAAAATAAATACTTTGGAGCTGCAGCTCCCGGTGCTGCAGGAGAGGAGCCTCGCTAGGACTGGCATTTGATTACTGAACTTAACCTTGTTTTCCTCTGCACAGGCATCCACAGCGTTCCATGGCCGAGCCCCAATCCCTCTCCCTTCCCCTCCAGGATTTTCTCCCCCTGAAAGAGGGGGATGCTCAGTTTTGGGGTGCAATGACTTTTTGGCTTCTTGTCTCCCTGCGGTGCAGGGGGGGAGGAGGGGGATGCACAGCCCAGACCTGAAGTGCATTTTATTTGACTTAATTTAACTCTTTATTTTATTTAACTCTTTATTTCATTTAACTCTTTATTTCATTTAACTCTTTATTTAAGGCATTACAGCAGCTCTGGGCTCAGGGGATGGTACTTGGCTGCCGAGTTTGCAGGGAGCTGTTGCGTATTTTCCCTTGGGTTTGTGTAAAAGTGCATTTCCTTTGCATTAAAAGGAGGGGGGAAACAACCCCAAAACCGTGTACTGAGGGCAGGGCAGGTGGCACCCTGTGCCTGGGGGTACTGGGTGGCTTTGGTGGATGACAACCCCTGCCAGCCTCAAATCCAAGGGTGGGATTTTTTTCCCCCCTCTCTCCTCATTTACAGAAGAAAGAGAAGTTTCCTTTGACCCTTTGGGGCCTTCAAGGGCAGGACTTTTCAGCTCTTTTCTTTCGAGGGGCTTGGGCTGGGGGGGTGAAAGCCTTTGGCTGCTTTGTCTCCCACCCCCAGAGGGTCCCTGTCCCTTTGTCCCTGTCCCAGCTGCTGCCCAGAGCACCTTCCTGGGGGAACTGCAGGACTTTGGGGATATTTGGGGGTTTTTTGGGGGGGTGATTCACCACTGAGGCTCTTTGCATGTTGTTTGGCTAAGAAAAAAAGACAATTTAAATACATTATCCAATTATTTCTGATTACTCCTGGGGGAGCACTAATGGCAGCATCTTACTCCAGGTTGATGCTTTTTTCCTTTGTTGCTGTCGCCTCTTCCCAACCTTTCAGGCCTCGGAGCAGGGATTTAGTTTGGAAAAGTGCAAACCTGCTTTTTTTTTCCCCAAAGCAGATGAGGGCAGAGGCTGAGAATTCCCAAACTCTCCTGGAAGTTGTCTCAAATAACGGCTGCATTTTTTATGAACATCTTGTGACAAAGGCTATGACTTTACAAAAATCAGGCAGAGATGTACAAATTGTCCTGCTGCATCCAAGTGCTGGAAAAAGAGGCTGCCATCAGAAAACAAAATGATGTTTTGCCTGAGTGGTCACATATGTCAGATAATCAAAGTAGGAGGTGCTTGGCTGGTTTTAATCCACTTTGGTCCAAGTTTTCCCATTCGGAGGTGTCCAGTTGATGGTCTGTCACCTGTAGGACACAGCAGCCCAAAGGGGACTGGATTTTTTTTGGGGTGGGGAGGGTGCTGGGGGCTCCTCCTGCACCGTGGGGCACAGCTCAGCTTGGGAGATGAGGTTGGAAAAATACAGTTTACATCTGGAATTGCAAAGGTCATTTTTCCTGCAGCGCAGCTCTTCCAATGTCAGATGGGCTGAAGCCATTTCAAACCCTTCAGAAGTCTCTTGCTGCTCTATTTAAAAGAAAAATAATCGTATTTAGTAGAGGATCTTTTTAAGATAGACATTATCAAGTGTTGCTGCATTTGCCATCTAGTCACAGTAACATTTTGTTGCTGTTGTTTTTAGGGAATGTGAGCTTTGGTTGTGAGCAGCCTCTCCTTGGCTTTCAAGACTTCTTTTATTTCTTGGCTTCTTGGGGGATTTGGGGTTGTTGGTGTTTTGGGGTTGGGGTTTTTTTTGGATTTTTTTAAATACAGTCTGGTCATAAAAAGGCAGGGGCAGAGGGAGGAGGAAGAAAAAAAATTCCAGCAGTCCTGGCTGGCAGTTTATTGGAGTGGTTTGGGCTTTTGCAGCTTGCTGGTACAGCTTGGCTTGTGTTCCTCAATGCTCTTTCTAGACCAAAGATGGTTACTTTTCTCACCATTTCCCTGAGAGCCATATTTTGGGAGGGACCAGTTGTGTGGAGCATCTTGGTTCAAACTCTGATCTCTGCTGGGAGGTTGTACATGAGACCTGCCAAGGATTTGGAAGGCTGGGGCACTCTGGTGCTTCTCTCTGACTTAAACATACCCTAAACCAGCTCATTTTTGGTGTTTTTAGGGAGACATGGGTTGCTCCTGGCATGCCTGGCTTGTTTATAGAGCAAATTCTAAGCAATATTAATAATTAATATCTATTTTAAGTTGGCTTGTTCTGTGCTACTGAGCTGTCCTTGGCTGGTCCCTCACATCCTGCCCTGCTGGGTCCAAGGAGGTCCAATCCAGGGCCTTCAGCTCTTAGGGGAGCCCTTCCTGGGAGAAAAAGAGGAGGAGATCTTTCTCCACCCATGATCTGCCATCACCGTGGTTGAGGCTTCCTTCAGGTGCCCGAGCAATGAAGTTTATTCTGTGAAGCACATTTTTCTCAGTAATTCTCCCAGATCCAGAGTGGATCTGCATTTGCCAGGGCAGACTCCATCCCTTCTCCAACAGAGATGGGTGGGTGGGATGATTGGAAGAGGTTTAGGGGGCTCTCAGGCTTGGCTGTCAAGGGGTCATCCCTGAGCTCCTCACAGGATGTGTCACCTTGGGCCGCTCTCGGTGCCTTTGCCTCCTCATCAACACCAGGCAGAGATCCCAGTCACCTGCCCTGGGGTCTCTGAGCATTCCCAGTGCCCAGAGGTCCTGCTCTGGGAGCGGGGTGGCTCTGCCAGGTGCCGGGAGGCTGCAAATCCCATGGGATGCAGAGCAGCTGTGCTGCTGGTGTCGCTGGAAGTGCAGGGCAAGGCAGCCCAGCCCCAGTTTTGCTGCTCTGGAGTTGAACTTCGTGCAGCAAACATCTCTTTGGATGTGGGAGTGGAGATCTGAGCAGCATCAGGAGGGAAAGGGTCACACCAGAGCATCCCCAGCCCTGTGCTCCCTCTGCAGTTGCCCTCTGCTAAGGATGGGTTCACCTCCCAGCTCCGAAATTTTAAGTGTGTGTGACCATCCAAGCAGAGCAATTGAACCAAACTGGAGACCAGGGGCAGAACTAAAAACACCCTGGGCAAGGCAGAAGTGAGCAAAGGGAGGCCCCACCCTCTTTCCCAGAAAAAAGCACCAAACATGCTCAATAAATGCGAAGGTAATTTAAAATCTGAATCCAGGAGACAATGTGACTGGGATTTCATTACTTAAGCAAATGGATTTGCTTTTAGTGGATTCAGCCACAGACTGAAAGAAGCTTTCCCCAAGGGGTAAACATTTTTCCTGCATTTGAAAGGCTTTCTTGTATTGGGGAGGGGCTGGGGGGGGCCAGGAGGCAGGACTGTGGCATCCCAAGGAGCACCTTTATTTTGGGCAGATCTGGGCATTCCCAAAGCTCTGCTTTTGGGTGGGTGGTTTTGGGGAGCTCTTGGGGTGGGATGCTTGGGCAGGTGGGAGGATGCTGGGGAGGGTGCAGGTGTTGCTGGGGGGGATTCAGGGGATGCTGGGCGGGATGCAGGGGATGTTGGGGGGGATGCAGGGGACATGCTAAGGATGCTGGAGGGATGCAGGGGTGATGCAGGAGGATGCTGAGGGGATGCAGGATGATACTGGGGAGATGCTGAGGGCATGCAGGAGGATACTGGGGAGATGCAGGACGATACTGGGCGGATACAGGGGTGATGCAGGAGGATGCTGAGGATACGGGCGATGCAGGAGGATGCTGAAGGGTACAAGGGATGCTGGGGGGATGCTGGGGATACGGGAGAAAGCTGGGGGGATGCAGGGGATGCTCCCCACCCCTGCTCAGTGCCTTCCTCCGGCCGCAGGAGTTAACCAGCAGCAGTGCCAGCTCTGCAGACTGTTTGGAATAGTTTAAATGCTTTGACACTCTGGATGTACTAGATGGCAGGGGAGGCAGTTTACAGCGTAATTCATATGCAAAACTGCACTATAAATTTAAAACCTGTCTCAGTTGCCGTGGCACCACTAAGCATTTCATCAGCATACAGTACAGTATTTCTGCCATCTTTGTTTGCATTGCAGTGACTCATCAAAAGTCTGTCTTGTACCAACACTGAGAGCATTCCTCTGGCACTGATATTTCTCTGTTTTTAAAGCTTCGGTTTGAAACTGGCATTTACTTCAGGTCCCTAATCAAAGGGCTCTATTCATTGCAGAGAGCAGCCTGAATGTTAATCTGCATCCGGCCTATTCATTTAGATGCTGTGCGCTGCCGGGGAGATTTGACTTGGTAAAAGCTTCAGCTCCAGCAGATACAAACCCGGGGCTTGATACTCTGTTTTATTTCCCCCCCTCCCCTGAGCCCTCGGCGGCAGCGATCGGGGGACCCGGAGCCCCTCGGCGAGCGGACGCTGCTCAAGGTACGTTCGCTCCCAGCCGGGCGAAGGCACCGGCAACTTCCTCGCTTGGAAGGATTTTTTTTTCTTTTTTTTTTTTTTTTTTTAACCATGCAGATACAATTAAATTGGCTCCGAGTGTGTTCCCTTTTCTTCCTGTTACCCCGTGGCCTTGCAGATAGGACTTTTTTTTTTTTTCTTTTTCTTCTCTCCCCAGCAATGGGAACAGAGCGGCTCTTTGTGGGTTATTATTTTCTTTGCAGAGATTTTTTTCTTTTTTTAATCTTTCGCAGATAAACTTCTATTTCCCCCCCTTCCTCTTTTTTTTTTTTTAAATATCGTTCTTCCGAGCTTTCGGTACTAGTTAACCGTAGTTTTGCTTCAGTAGCGTTGAAGGCAAACAGGATTTTAAACCTCCTGGACTCTTCGGGGAGGGAGCACGGGGGAGGAGGGGGGTTTGGGCTCCGGCTCGTGTCGGTGGATCCGCAGTGATTTGCTCCGCTGGAGTTTTCGGAGCTCGGGCTGCGCTGGCATTACCCACTGCGGGTTTGCACGAGGTCCCTTTCCAACGCCAGGCTTCCTTTCGGGTGGTGGAAGCAGGAATTCTCCCCCGCGGCCAAAAGGTACAGCTGGCCCTGAGGAGCGGCCGCGCTGGGATGCGGAGCCGGGATGCGGAGCCGGGATGCGGAGCCGCCGCCTCCAGCCCGGGGGGTTTTGCTCGGAGGGTCCTCGCTGCCGGTACCCGGTGGGCTGGGGGGGGGCCGGGGGGCTCTGGCCGCAGGAGGGGCTTGGCTGGGGCTCCCCCTGCCCCGCTTTGGGTTTGGGGGGGGGGAAATTAGAAGACAACGTGGTAGGCGGCTCGCTGCAGCACTTGGGGCTCAAATATCTGGCTTAATTTGGAGCTAAGCCTCGTTTTGTTGGAGGATAAATCTGTTGAGAAGGGGTTTAACTGTTGAAATGCTCCCTCTTTCTGGTGCAAATGGGAAGATTGCTTTTCAAAGTGCTTTTTCCTGGGAGCTGTCGCTCCGGCAGAATCCTGTATTTATTTCGGGCAGAATGGCACATTGTTTTATAAATATCTTTTCTGTAGTTTCAACAGAGCTGCTGGTTGTTGTGTTTCTTATATAATGCTACCGAGATCTGTCTGACTGTCTTTCGTTTGCTTTACTGTTCTCTCCCATTATCGTTCAGATTTTCCTGCGTAAAGTAAAAAGCCCCGGGGGAATAAATCAGTGGTGCATATTTAAACAGACCGCAACTTGAAGGAAATACTTGCATTTTTGGGGGAATATCCTTGGAATAGCGTTCCCAACGTGGGTTGAAGACATTGATAAGTAATTTTTATAAGCGATTGCTTTTTCCACATCGGCTCTCAGAGCTCATTTTGAGCCTTTGATGTCGGGTGAGGTGGGTTCCTCTGCTTCGCCTGCTTGGGTGAACTGTCTAAAAACGCTGTTCCTCTCTCCCTGCCTTCTCCCTCTTTCAGATGTGCCCTACTTTGGATATTCCTGCATTGAATGTCTGAGGAGCTCCAGCCGATCCTGAGCCATGTCGCAGATGTTGCACATAGAGATTCCCAACTTCGGGAACACCGTTCTGGGCTGCCTGAACGAGCAGCGGCTGCTGGGGCTGTACTGCGATGTCTCCATCGTGGTGAAGGGCCAGGCCTTCAAGGCTCACCGGGCGGTGCTGGCCGCCAGCAGCCTCTACTTCCGAGACTTGTTCAGTGGGAACAGCAAAAACGCCTTTGAGCTGCCGGGCACCGTCCCCCCCGCCTGCTTCCAGCAGATCCTCTCCTTCTGCTACACCGGGAAGCTGACCATGGCCGCCAGCGAGCAGCTGGTGGTGATGTACACGGCGGGCTTCCTGCAGATCCAGCACATCGTGGAGAAAGGCACGGACTTGATGTTCAAGGTCAGCTCGCCCCACTGTGACTCTCAGACCACCATGATCGAAGACCCCAGCTCGGAGCCGCAGAGCCCCTGCAACCAGCTGCAGTCGGCCTCGGCGCCCTACGTCATGTCCCCCTCCATGCCCATCCCGCTCCTCACGCGCGTCAAACACGAGAACATGGAGCTGCAGGCGGCCGCCCTGCCCGGCGGGCCTGGGAAAAGGCCCCTGGATCCCGGCGCCCGGGACGGGGCCGGAGGCGGCGGCGGCGGCGCCAACGCGGGGCCCCTGAAGCTCTCCCGCGTGTCCTACTACGGGATGCCCAACCTGGCCACCCTCATCCCCAACGTGCAGCAGGTGCAGTACTCGCAGGGGGAGCGGACGAGCCCCGGCGCCAGCAGCATCCCCACCACCGACAGCCCCACCTCCTACCACAACGAGGAGGACGAGGAGGACGACGAGGCCTACGACACCATGGTGGAGGAGCAGTACGGGCAGATGTACATCAAGTCCTCGGGAGGCTACTCTGGTAATGGGCGTCTCTGTCCTTGGGTTTTCTGCTCCCCTGCAGGGGTTGCTTGGCCGCCATGGGTCAGTTTGGGTTGTTCCTCGGGGTTTTGTCTTTGAAGGGCTTCGTTTGTTGGTTTTTGTGGCGTGGCGCAGGAGGCGATGCACGTGGTGGGCTTGGTGCTGGTGTCCCGGTGTGGCATGGGCAGGTCCTGCCATGCCATCGCTCCTGGGTTGTGTCCCCAACTGGGAGGCCCTTTAAATGAGTGGCTGCATCGTCCACCACGGTCACATCATCCCCCATGGTCAGCTCAGCCCTTCACTTTTTGGCTGAGGTGGCCAACAAGGAGCCTGATGGTTGCATGAGCCCTGTGCTGGTGACACCCGTCCCAAGGTGATGGGTCTCCTGCCATGGGTCGTCTGAGAGAGGTGGTCATCCATGGGGAAGGAAGCATCAGTCCTTGGTGGCCCAGTGAAGGCTGGGTGGTTATTTTGGGAATTAGTCTTCAGCGAGGTGCCAGACATGGCCCCTCTGTCCTGGTATTTTAGAATAAGATTTTTTTTTTTAAAGTGGTAAATGTATAAGAAAAACATCAACTAAATCATTTTAATAGGTGTCAATTAGGAATATCTTCAAAAAGAAGAAAAGGAGGACTTTTCTCCCCACTGCCTGAAGTATCCCACTCTCCTTAGCCAGCCTTGCCCCACACATCGCTGTCGGAAAGGGAAAAGCAGTTTGGGGGAGCTTAATGTTTTTTTTATTCAGCATTAGAAACAGAACTAAGTAAAATCCCTCTCTTGCCCTTCCCGAATGCATAAGGGATGGTAGTGTGAATCCCTGGGTGGGCCTGAGGCAGAGGAGGTGGCTTCATTTTGGTGTTGCTCATCCTGGAGCTGCTGCTCAACCCCCAAGTGGGCACAGGGGCACGAGAGGCCTCTTTCCTCTCACTTCCTTGGACACACACCCCCTTTCCCAGGCACCTTGGAAGGCTCAGACCCTCTTGAGGATCAGGGGCAGGTACAGAGCCAGGGGCTCAGGACCAGAGAAGGTGATGCCCCCTGGGCTCTGGCGTGTCTGCATCCCACGTGGAAGCAGCTCACAGCATCCCGCCTGGACGAGGCTGGCAGCATCCCACATGGAAGCTCAGCCTCACAGTGGCCTCCCTGTCAGAGCTGCAGGTGTTTGTGGCAGCAGCTTTGATCCAGGGGTGCTCCCTGGGGAGGGACATCTTCCCGTCGGCTCCGGCCGCACGCGGCATCCGCTCGCCTGGAGCCGCCTTCCCTGCCCTGGATGCTGGAATTGCTGGGCTGATGTTGCAAATATTTAACTCTGGTTTGTTGCTGAGCTGGTGTTGATAAGCTTTCCTTAAAGTGGTTTGATTTTAGTCTTAACCAAGGAACAAGATTTGGCAAATAGGACAATTTCTGTTACTCCAAGCCAGGCTTCCCTAGTGCTGGGAACACGCTCACCCCGACACCCTGTGCCATCCTATCCCATTCTATCCCATCCCATCCCAAGGAGCAGGAGCTCAGCATCCCCTTGGTGTGTCCCTCTGCCAGACAGCGAGCAGATAAGCAATATTTTCCAAGGTTTTTTTCCAGACTGTGTGAAAAAGAGGGAAAGCCATGGGGGTAGCAGGGTTACTATTTCAATATTAGAAATATTTGCTGAGAAAAGTGGACCAGCAGCTGTGGAAAATGAGCCTCAAAAGCCTGAGTGCCCTCGCAGCTGTGCTTCAGGTCCCAATAGTTGGGATGGGACGGGAGAGGAGCAGGATCAGGGATGGGGACAAGGTTGGGGTCTCCTCCACAGCTGCTGTTAGAGGCAGATTTAACAGAAATGGGGCTGTTTCTGCACACACTTGTTTTGATTTTATTTTGCTTTGCTCTTCCCTGCTGTAGAGCCTGTGGTGAGTAATGTGGGTTTGCCTTCAGTGCTGGGCTCACACGTTATTCCTCAGAGCAGTGGGATTATGCCCTTGGACACGGAGTTTTCCACCCCTGTCTCGGGGCCAGTTCATGCAGAAACAGAACAAAACCAACTCAGAAGGCGAGGGCAGGACCAGCAGCTCTGAGGGTGTCCCTAATCCTTGCGGGGCAGGAGTCATCCCAGTTGAAAAAGTGAAAATCCGAGCAGCTTTCTCAGGTGTCACTGGAGATGCTGCAGCTCGTGCCGGAGCTGGGCATCCCACAGCCAAGTTTTCCTGCTTGTTTTTCTGTAGGGAGAAGGCTCAAACCACGTCATGATGCCGAGGCAGGGAGGAGACAGGTTGTGAAGCTCCAATATCCCACATTTCTGCTCAAATTCCTCTTCCTCACCAGCACATTTCAGGGGAGTTTCCTGTTTTAAAATGAACCAGCTATAGTATTCAGGCTTCCTAGAAAAGAGGGCACACAAGAAAGAGATTACGAAAAAAATAAAACCTAAGCTATTCCATTATGGTTTGGACTTGTACAGCTAACTGTGTTTTAATTACTCGGGATAAACTGTACCCTCAAAAGGTGCAGAATAATAAACCCGTGAGATGGAAGAGAGAAGGCAGCTAATCCTGCTCCTGGCATGTCGATCCCGACAGCCTCACAAAGGCCTGGGGGAGGGGGGAGCCCTGTAAAATAGGGATTGCCAAGGTTTCCAAGAGCCCTGTTTGCGAAAACAAAAACAAAAGCCAAAGAGGAGCAGAGCAGATGAAGCCCTGAATTTCAGAGAGGGTTGGTTGCAGTGGTTTTTTTCCTCCTCTTTCTCTGCTTTTTTCATTCTCCGGCAGAAGTGTTGACTGAGCTCATGCTGGTGAGTGTGTGGTGGGACACTGGTGGCTGGTGCTTTTCACTTGCCTTGAGCATCACCTACCACCCGAGGATCAATCCTCTTCTTGCCCCAAGACTAGGGGTTTTTTATTTTCTTTTTTTCACCTCTTTTTGTACTCAGAACCATTCTGAGTCTCCAAAGCTGGATCAGAGGCACATCTCCAAATCATACAGTCATTTAGGTTGGGAAAATTCTCCAAGATCATCAAGTCCAACCTTTGACCAAACAGCACCTTGTCAACTAGACCAGAGCACTGAGTGCCACATGCAGTTGTTTCTTGAACACTTTCACCATGGTGACTCCACTATGTCCTTGGGCAACCTGTTTCCATGCTTAGCTACTCTTTCCACAAAGAAATTGTTCCTAATGTCCAACCTGAACCTCCCCTGCTGCATCCTGAGGCCATTTTCTCTTGTCCTGTCGCTTGTTATGTGGGAGAAGAGGCCAACCCCACTTCGCTCCAACCTCCCTCCAGGTAGTTGGGGTCAGAGAAACAAGGAGCAGATCATCACCTTGGCCAAGGGTTGGGTGGTAGAAGAGGGAGTGAGGGGTTGAGTGATGTCCCTCCTGCAGTGGTGGCTCTGGTGTGAGGGACCAGCACGAGCGTTGGACCTGCAAAAGGAGCAGCAGATAAACGGAAGGACAAGCCCAGGGTTAGACACAGGCCGATGGGAGGGTCAGGCTTAGGTGTTGGTAGACAGGGTGGCAGCTTGCAGAGGGATGTGGGAGAAGGTGGCTCAGCTCCCACTGTCCCCTGGCCACGCTCAGTGGTGTCACCATCCTGGTGGCAGGACGGGAGCACTGCGGTAAAATGGCTCCTCGTTCCATAAGTAGGTCTGGCTGTGGAGAACATGTGGGCCTTGAGGACACGAGCGAGACTTAATGAGGTTTCCAGCATCTGATCTGAGGAATGCACAACTCCAGAAAATATTAAACAAAAGCAAAGTATTTTTATCCCTGTTAATTACAGCGTCGTGGGCCTGAGCTGAAGTGGGTTTGAGCAGGACTTGCAGATGCTCGGCGTTTTTCTGCACTGAGCCACGTTGTTGTCAGTCAGCTCCAAGCTCAGCAGATGCAGTTAATTTAATTTTGACAGGCACAAGTGAAGTTGTGTGAGGGTCCGTCCTCCTCCCCTGCTCCTGCTGCACCGGTTTGCAGGGGAGAGGAAAAATCTTTATGCAGCAAAGGGCTGGAATGCAAAGGCTGGACTTGAAAGTTATGAAATCCTGAACTGACAAGAGCACACTTCATTAAAAATTCATCTAAAATAGCCATTATAGAATAGTTGTGGTAATTAGCTGAGAGAATAGTTTTCTCTCCTGGCCTCTGATTCCTGACAGTAAGGAAAGAGGGCAGGGAACAGCCCAGAATCCAAAATGATGCAGCCCGTGCAGATCCCGACCCGAGCCTGGGCACGAGGCGCTGCAGCGACGTAAATCACGGCCGTGCTGCTGGATAATTGCAGCCTGATGGAGGAGCTGCTTCCAACTGCAGGAATGTGACCTGATCCTACAAGGTCCCACTTGTCCCTGCCCACCCTGCAGTGGCCTGTCTGACCCTGGGGAGGGGATGCTCAGCAGCAGAGAGCTCATGGTTATTTAGGAAATAAAGCGGTCAAGGGATGCCCTGGTTATCCACCAGCTCACTTTGGAATTTTGCTGTGGGATTCAAACATCCCAACTGCTGGAAGCAACTCTGTGTGGCTTTAGTTGACAAGGTGCTGATTGGACTGGATGATTTTGGAGGTCCTTTCCAACATGACTCTGTGGTTCTCTGTGCCGACGGGAGCCGGGCAATTCCGGCATTTCCCATCCCGACTCCAGGACTGGTGGTGCTGAGCGGGAGGAAGGCTCAGGAGAAAGGCTGAGCCCCACACTGGGGGCTCGCAGCCTCTGGCCTTTTTTGGCATTAAACTTCCAGTCCCATTTTCCTCCCTGTAAAACACAGATGTTTAATTTTAGGCTGGCAGATGTTTCACTCCTGGCTGAGATCTGAGGCGAAGGCAAGATAGGGGTATTTATAAACCAGTAACATTTTTCCTATACTAATTCCAGATTACCTCCCTGTATAAATAGGTCACAAATCAAATCTCTGCATTCCAGTAGGTTGTTGTAAATGTGCTGTTTGGACAATGTAAACTCTCCCCGTTGGGACTCTGTGATGGATCTGTCCCGCGATGTCTGCGTGTGTCCTCTGGTACAGGTTTACATATGCAGCAGATGCTGGTGATGCCATGGCAGGGATGCTATTTTTGGGGTAGTCAGCCAGTGGAAAATAGGCTGATGGGATAGAAATGTTGGTGAAATGGTGCTGTTTGAAAAGAGACTTCTTGCCATGTAGGGAACAGGGGAGAATCATCCAAGTGTTGCATCTGTGGTGACTGGTGGTGCAGCAGGTGGAGGTGGTTTCTCAGACCTTTTCTTCCGGGCTCGAGACTTGTGGTTTCATGTTGGGACTGTCTCAACATTAACTTTTGGGTGAGGCTCCATCACTCTGCTCTTTCTGTATCTCCAAATTCCATTCCTAAGTGGTAAATTTTTGTTTCGTGCCCACGGGAATGTCTTGAAGTTTGTGTACGGTTTGGGGAACCCAAACTGGTGGGAATTGGGGGTTCATGGGTAATTTTGAAGCCCTGGTGTTTGGACTGTCAGGAACTAAGGGGATAAGTGAGTGCTGGTGCCAGGTGTGTGTCCAGCCATTCCCAGTGATGCCAGACCCCCGAGCAGCTTGTTGCCCATCGCTGGTGCGGGTCAGTGTGGGCTCAGCATCTCTGGTCCCAAACACCTCAGGTGGGATGTGCAGCCATCCTGGTGTCCCCAAACCCTTGTGGCCTCAGCACAAAGGTGGTGTAAGGGACTGCTGAACAGGACAATGTGTTCTAGGGACAGGGTGGACATGTGCCCCAGCATCATGCAGAGCCTGGAGCTGTGGAGCACAGACCAGTGAGTTAGCTTGAGGCTGTTTCTTCAGCCAAAAAACCCCAGAAAAATGGATATTTCCCATTCTGGACCACCTGTTGCAGCTGCAGCATCCTTATAAGTTTGGGATGAAAGGATATATCCAAATAAATAAAAATATTCCAGTGTTTGGCTGGCAGCTCTCGTGGCTTCCTCCGTAATGATTTCCTGCCCCTCTCTGCTGGCTGGGAGCTCCTTTCTTGGTCAGGAACAAAACTGTATCAAACAATACTTCCCATTGTTTGTCCTTTCATTCAAAGGGAAGGAGCCGCTGCCCTCTGAAGATACAGATTAATTAGAAGCAAATACTATCCTGTTCTCCGGAGCATAAAGGCCAAAGAGACTGGCTTTCTTTGGAAACAGGGACCAGAGTGGCTCTTGTGTCCTGCTCCTTTACATAACTGATTGCTATCTGCTCCATGGAGGTGGCACTGAAAGCCCAAAATCTCTCTAACAGTTTTTGTTTGGTGTGGTTGAATTCGTGCTAAAGCCTGAATGGAAACAAAGCCCCCAAAGTGATTCACGGCCGTGTTTAATAAGAGATTTATAGACAGCGAGTCAGCAGGGCAGATGTAACCAAAATCCAGGGGCGGGTTGAGTTACAGTTGGTCTTTTTAGCTGCATTTTGGGTTGTTTTAAGAAGTATTTGATTTCACAGGAAGAAACAGAAACTTCTCCGTGGCTCCTTGTGTAGGAAGTGAAATGTTATCAAAAGCCAGGCTCTTCCAGGCAGGATTGTCTTCCTGAAAAGCTGCTTTTCTTTCAGGCAGCGGGTTCGACACCAAATCCGGGTTTTTCCAGGATGCAGTGCTTGTCCTGATCTTTCTCTTCCCTGCCTCGTTATTGCTATTCTCTTTGACCCCAAAATTTGGGATTTTATTGGGTGTTTGCCTATGGAGGGTGGCAGAGCAGTAGGTTTGTCCTTGTCCACTGGAACTGTTTGCACTTGGATGTTGTAGGTGTTTAATTCCTTCAGTCTTGAGGAAGACACTCGATGGAAAAGGGAGAAGGTTCAAGGCTGAGTTCTGTTCCCATCACAGGCTGCAAGGACCTTCTGCTCTGAACTCTGTCTCATTTGGGTTATTGGTTGCAACTACTTTCCCTGGAGACCCACAGCCTTTATATCACTTTAAAAATACCTGGAAGCCTCTAAGAAACCTTCTGAGAGTCCACGTGGAAGTCTGAGCTTCCCTTCAGCAGCTCCACATCTGCTGGTTTTAGGGGCTGACGAATATTGTGGGTTAAAGTAAAAATGAAATATTAAAATGCAATTTTACACAACCTGGGCAGAGAGCTGTGCTCGGGGGGGGGGGGAGTGTGTATAGGTTATATATACAGCTCAAAGAGGTTTTATATATAATTTTACCTTTTAATTTAGCCTGTGTGTGAGCTGCAGAGGACTGTGGTGGGAGCCAAAAACCCCTGGAAGGACAGCAGAGCAGGACTTCCCTGGGTGCTGGTTCCTCCATACCCACCACCCCTCTCCTTTTGGTTTGTTTAATCTGGAAAATAATAGTATTTCATTGGATATACTCTGCTTATCACTCAAAATCTCAGATCTTTGAGATTCTCCCTTGGTGTGAGCAGAAGTTGACCCCCATCTCCAATGGGATCTTGGATCTGGATGCTTGGGAATGCTGCTGAACAGGGAATATCGCAGCTGGGGAGAATTCTGTCTGTCAGTGGGGCTGTGATGGCAAGAGAAGTTTGGTTTAAAAACATCCTCTGGATTCTTCTGCCGCTGTTTGGTCCTTAATCCCTGAAGGATGAGGAGGGGGCATCCTCCTGGTGTTTGGAGTTTTTAGGGAAGGAGGGAGCCCCGAGGGTGGGATGCTCCCAGCCCCGTGCCTGCGATAGGATGCCACGGCACAGCCCGGCGTGCCGGGCATGTCCTACTTAGAACAGTGCTCCCATTGTCCCAGAGCCATCACCCCCTGGTTACTGCAGCAACAACTCTGCAAAACTTGTTATTTTATCTGGAGAGAGGAAAAGTGGCCCCCAGAACTCCGCAATAATCGCAGGAACAGGCACCTCTGGAGCAGGAGACATTTTGAGTTCAGAAACGCTCCTTGCTGCGGGTTTTTGCTTCTCTCTGTGTTCACAGATATTGAAGCACAGGGCTGGGTTTGATTTTTTACTTGGCATTTGACACATTATCAAACAGTTTGGGGGGAAAAAGGGAGGTCATTGTAGAGCTGGGCTGCAATTCAGCACTGTAGCTGCTCCCACCACACCCTGGAATTGATGTGCACCTGTTTTGCTGTCAAAAATTATCATTTTAAGCAATCCTGTGGTCTTGAACTGTAAATGTGATTTAGAAACAAATCTGTGCATCCACAAGTCCCAGACTTGGCAGTGCTGGTAGGACTGCTCAGTACTTCCAGCTTCTCCATGTAACTGGTTGCTACTGGGTAATGAAGGGCTCTGGGGATGGTGCATTGGGGCAAGCTGGGAAAATCTGATATTTTGGTTTTGAAGCCACATCTCACTAACATTTTTTGGCTTTTGGTTGGGGTTTTTCTTCTTACTGAGAGGAAATGTTGGCCTGGAGAAGGCAGAGGAAGAGAAGGTGCTTTGGAGGGTGAGCCGGAGGTGCCGTCCTTGGGAGAGGCTGGGGTGACCTTTCTCAGGGCAGACAGTGTCTGCAGGGTCTGGGTTGTAACTTCAGCAGGAAAAAACCATCAAGAGAAGTAGTTATGGTACTGATGCAGATGTTTATCAATTTACTGCCTGTTTTAGAACCCTCTGGTGAAGTAACCTGCCGTTCTTCTGGGAGCGTTTGGGAAGCAGCTCCGTGTGCTGCGCTGGCAGAGCGATGCCAGCTGTACAGAGATGCCCATTTTCATAAATGATTAACTCAGGAAAAGTTAAAGCATAATTAGTTTCTAAGAATCCCTCTTGCAGAACGTGAAGCTGCCGTGGTGGATGGTGGGGGGAGACCAGGGGATTTTCCTGTGCTTTCAGGTGGCACCTGCCCCGCGGCCGAGCGAGCGCTCGTACATCTGGAGGGAGGAATATTTCCAACTGCTCCGTGGAAAAGTCAAAGCCTGACCTTCTGGTGGTGCTGTGCCTGCATAATAAGTTATTTTAACCGTTTTCCCTTTTAATTCTTAAGTTGCTCAAGAGAAGCCGGAGCAGATCCCGCTGGAGAACCGCTCCTGTGTCCTCATCCGACGGGATCTTGTTGCTCTCCCAGCCAGTCTTATCAGTCAGATCGGATACCGCTGCCACCCAAAACTCTACTCGGAGGGAGATCCTGGAGAAAAACTTGAGCTCGTTGCAGGTAAGGAGGGGTAACTTTTCCTTGCTTGGGAATACCTGGGAATCGCTGATGTTTTCCTTCTGGAACTGCATTCTCCGTCTTGCTGGAGTCGTGCGTCTTGCTGTGCCCTTGCTGTGTCTTTCTGGAAATTATTCATCACCAATCATCTTTTAAAAAGTTCTGAGTTTCCTTTAATTTGCTGATAGAAAAATGTGTCATTAACAGGATTTATTCAATTGAATTAATTTAGCATTTTAATTGAATTCTGCAGCTTGTGTTCTCCCCGCTCGGTGTGAGCTGCAGCGCCAGCGTGTTTTCATTTAGATGCTCAGATCTAAAAACCCACCAGACCCCCCCCCTCCAAAAAAATTATCACATTATAAGATTTACAAAGCAAAGGAGATAAAATTTGTGTCAGTGAACAAGCTTTGAAAAACCTGTACAAGTTTCTTTCAAAATTTACTAAACAGCCAAACGCTGCAGCAGGAAGGAAGAGAAGGAATTGAGTTTGGTCCTTTCTTCTGTCTTTATTTTCATTTGGGGGGAATTTACAATATTGGGAGAATTTGCTGCTTCTCTGTAAAGGGTTTATGGCCAGTGTGAGGTGGAAGTTGTTTAGCTTTTGATGACACTGGTGGTGTAGAGCTGATATAATACCTGTAAAGCCCTTGGTACAAAAAGGACGTGTGGCAGCACAATCCATCCAAATCAGTTGTTCTTCCTTTCTGGTCATTTATCTCTTGGTGAGTAGCATGATTTTATTTTCAGTCTGTAGAAGGAGTCAGGATTTCAGGGGATGCCCAGAAAGGTTTCCAGCTGATGGAGGATGGGACTTTGATGGAAGGCAATACCACAAGTATTTCTTTTGTATCTGGAATATTCATATTGTACCCATTTACATTTTCTGTGAGACTTCTTAAAACCATCAAGTGGTGCAGGTTATTTTCACAGTGAGAGCTGCAAATTGGCTTGAGGCAGCTCTGCTTGATTTACATTTTTCAATCTGGAAAAAAAAGCAGATTAATATCAGTAACCAATAGTGGCTGCCTCGGTTATTTATCATTTATTAAAGTGAAGTTCCCCTCGGTGGTGTCTGGTGTTCACTGTGATGCCTTATCTCTCCAAAGACAAAATAAACCAACTAATTCCTGTCTCAAACCTGGGGAGACCTGGAGGGGGGGGCTTGGTCCTGCTGGGAAAGTTTTCCTCAACTCTCCATTGGGAGCGTTTTCCTTTTGTCTCTGATTTTTCGTGCCAGGGTTGATTCTGCAAACTTGAGCAGGAGTCTCTGAGAGGGTCTTCAACAAGGCTTGCAGTCATCCCAGCCCATCTGAGGGACAGAGGCTGTGCCTGGAAGGGAGTGTGTGGAAGATAAATAGGGAACACGTACATGGAATGAGTTGGAAGGGACCCTTAAGGGTCACTGAGTCCAACTCCCTGTTGCTCACAGGACTATGAAAATTGAAATTAAGACTGCTAAAACTCCAAAAACTCATTACATGGAAGAGAATACATGGATGATGAGGCTGAGAAGTGGGAGGGCTCAGAGATCCAGGGGGATGCCGGATCCTGGGATGGGATTGGTGGCAGGGAAGGTGCAGAGGGTCAGGCTCAGGCTCTGCAGCTCTGGTTTCATCCAGGAGGTCAGGGACAGTCATCTTTCCTGGAAATCCAGGAGGTGATTTAATTTCTCTGGTAGATGTTTTCATATCTTGAGGACAGAGTATGTTCTAGATCCGGATATGACCCATTATTTAATCTTAATTAAAAGCAAATACCAAAACCCTCTCATGTAGCAGAATGCTGGAAAAAAATCGAATAACATTTCCCTGGAAGCCAGTGCTGAGGCAGGAGTGGTTTGTCTGTGTGCAGGGTAAAAGGGTTTGGTTCAAAACCTGCTGTAAAGCTCTGCCAGACCCCTGGACATGTCCAGCTGCTTTGCAGGGGCTCCTTTTTCTTCCTGAAAACATCTTTAAAGGCAGCGTGTTCAAAGTCAGCCATTCCTGCGCATTAGAAGGAGAATTCCCTGCTCACCAGAGGTATCAAGAGGTGATGGGCTGGGCTTTTGGAAAGGGTTAGATCTGTAACCAAGTACCTTTTCTGTGCTAGATGGGTTTTTTCTTTCATTCCTAGCTACAGTCTTTCACTGGAAAAAAGAAAAGGTCAAATGGATTGGGGTTTTCTCCCTTCAGAGAGAATAAATAATCTGATCTGTACATATAAAATCACAGCATAAAGCCCTGCACTGTGTGTGTGTTGGTGAGAAAATAAGAGTCCTTTCATTTGATTTCCATGGACTTCCTTTCTGTACAGATGAAATTAGGAGCTGGGACTTGCCAAGGCCCCAAGGCACCGTGATAACAGTCCCTGCTGGGCTTTTCCACAAATCCTGCCGTCCTCGTTGGGCTTCCACAGGAGCGCATGGGGAACACTCTCCCACCGTGTCGGGCCTGAGCGGTGCAGGAGGAGCTGTTGGTGGCTCTGTGAGTGTGGCAGGGCTTTAATTTCGGGTTCTCCCTCTCCACCCTTCCAGGCTCAGGCGTTTACATCACCCGGGGGCAGCTGATGAATTGCCACTTATGTGCCGGTGTCAAACACAAGGTCCTCCTGAGGCGCCTCCTGGCCACCTTCTTCGATCGGTACGTCCCCCCTGCTCCTTGTGCTCTCCCAGGGGATCTATTCCAATCATTTCCCAGAGGTTTAACCTTGTGCCATGAGTTCTTCATCCTCTGCATGCGCTGCTCTCAGTTCTGTGCTTTCTCCCAGTGATGCTCAAACCCAGTTTTCCATTTTCCATTTCCACTCGCAAGGTTTTCCCATTCCTTACCTTAAAGTCACGTAATGTGGTGATCCCTCCGTTGGAATCTGAAGGGAGGAGGACAGGGCTGGCCCCTGGAGTCCCCACTCTGAGGATCTTCCTTTGCCTTTCCTGCAGGAACACTCTTGCCAACAGCTGCGGAACTGGAATCCGGTCCTCCACGAGCGATCCCAGCAGGAAGCCCTTGGACAGCAGAGTCCTTAATGCAGTCAAATGTAAGGAGAGAGATGTACTGCTGCCTGGCTGGGACAGCATTCCAAGGGCAGAGCCCAGACCTGAGCAGGGAGGGCCATCTCTGTTGTGTAATAATGGTGAAATTAAGTTATTTTTTAGTTTGCATCATTTTTTGATTGACCACAGAAGCTGTGGCTGCCCCATCCCTGGAAGTGTTCCAGGCCAGGTTGGATGGGGCTTGGAGCAACCCAGGATAGTGGAAAGTGTCCCTGCCCATGGCAGGGGGTGGAACTGGATGATCTTTGAGGTCCCTCCAATCCAAACAATTCTATGATTCTCTAATTTTGGGGGGCTGAAGTTAATTTTTGGTGGGTTTTGGCAGTATCTTCATATGAAACATAATTGCTACTTGACTGGTTTGCTCTGTTTTAAAGCACTCATTTTGCAGTTAATTAATTTATTGATAGGTGCTCTAACAAGGATATTTAAATTGTGGGCTTGGCAACATTGAGAGCTGTTGGTCTTCAGCAATAAGTGGGCCCCCAGGAACCAGGGAAACCCTCAGCTGCTCTAACCCTGCTGGGTGGGATCTGCTCTCCATCAGCTGCTCTGTAGTTTTAGTCTATTTCTTAAATATATTTGTAAACTCTTTTTTTTTTGAAATATACATAAAATGGGAGCCCTGCTGCAAATAATTGGAGGTGCTGGGGAGTGAGGAGCTGGGAATTGTAGGAAACTCTGAGGGGTGCAGAAAGCCCGTTGTATGCAGTGGAAATCAATGTGTTCTCTCACCCTGGCTGGATTCTGGAGAGTAAATCTTTACCTAAACATTACCGTGCTGGAAAATGAAACTCTAAGCAGTTTTTTAAATTTCTTTTTTAAGATTTGGAAGATAAATCTTTCCCCTCCCTAATTGTTGCTGTGCTGCTGAACTCCAGGGGCCTTCCAGCCACCCTGGGAGATCTGTGACATGCAGAGAAAAGGGGTAGGATGGCAGATGTTCAATAATGTGATTGAAGGTGGTGCAGTCAGCTCCCTGTCAGCAGCTTCACCCTGGAGAGTCCCAGGTCTGCACCTTCCAGCTGTGGTCCTTCCTGAGGCTGGAGAGGCATCGTGTCCTGTGGCAGGTTTCAGGATGGCTTCTCCCTGCCTGGGTTTCACCCTGTGCACAAGTTTTAGTTGATAATTATTCACAGTGGCAGTTCCTTGGATGTTGCTCCATAACATCAGGTGCTTGGCTCCTGTGGAGGAGCACGGTGAGGGGTCGTGGGGTTCTGCAGCTCCCAGCTCCTGCTGGATCCCAGTGGATGTGCCAGTGGAGTTGGAGCAGCTGCGCTGACCGGGCTGCTGCTCCGTGCAGGGGACAGGCAGAGGACAATCCTTTGTGCATCCCCCTCAGCTCCCACATTTCCCAGGCTCCCTGCTGTGCCTGTGGGTTTGAGAGCCATCGATGGAGCTGCTGCTGTGGAGTCTGTGTGTCCTTTCCTGTGTCCATCTCTGGTTTGGTGGCTGAAGGTCCCAGCTCTGGCTGGAGCCTGAGGCTGCAGGCAGAACCTGGTCCCTCTGGGGTTTGTTGCCTCCCAGGGAGCGAGTTATCCTTGCCCAGCCCCCTTCCCCTGCCACCTGGGATGTTTATGCCTTCTGCTTTTATCCCTTCCTGACTGTGTCTGTCTGCAGCTGAGGAGCCTTGTGCGTGAGTGTCTCCTTGGAGAGCTCTGCTCCGCGGGTGAACCTCCGGCCCGTGGCACCTGCCCACGCCGAGGTCTCCGGAGGCCGGGATCGCCTTTGTGCCTCCTCCGTGCCGGTTCCCCTGAAATCCTCAGCTCTGTGTATCCCTGTCTTTGCAGTGTATTGTCAGAATTTTGCCCCGAGCTTTAAGGAAAGCGAGATGAACGTGATCGCGGCCGACATGTGCACCAACGCCCGCCGCGTCCGCAAGCGCTGGCTGCCCAAGATCAAGTCCATGCTGCCCGAAGGGATGGAGATGTACCGCACCGTCATGGGCTCCACCACAAACAGTGTCCCCCTGGATCCCGAATTCCAGCCCAACACTGCTCAGGTCTTCGAGCAGCGAATCTATGCAGAAAGGAGGAGCGACTCGGGAACTATAGTAGCCTTGAGAACTAACACAGTGAATGTAGAGCTGAGCAACGGATCCAACCAGTCCTTCGAACAGAGCGAGGACGCCGAGGGGGCCGGCTCTGTCATACAGGAGGCAGCTGCCACAGATGCCATGGCATCGGATACCCAAAGCACTCCCCAACCTTTTGAACAAGGTTCGGGCTCCTCCAGCCGGCCCGAGACTCCCGTGAGAAGACAGGATGGTACTTACGGAGGGACTTTATAGAGAGAGAGCAAACATTTCATGACCTATAAGGGATCTGTAATACTAAAGCTGCTTGCATGCATTACTAATACAAAACAAAAAAAAATGTGATCAAGCCACTTACCTACTGAACTGCTACTGTTGCCTGAAAAAAATGTGATTTTTATTCTGCTTGTATTTAAAATTTATGAAGGAAATAATCGCATTCGTTATACTGTAAACGACTAGGTCTGTGGCGACCTACTTAAAAAAATATTGGGCTCCTTTTTTGATATTCCTGAGGTTACTCTATAAGATTGTAGCTTTTTCTTTTTTTTTTTTTCCTTTTTCCTTTCCTTTCCTTTTTTTCTTTTTTCCTTTCTTGTTTTGTTTTAAGAAGGGGAGGAGAAAAGCTAGCCACCCCCCCCCCACCCACCACCACCCCGTCATCACCCCATCCATCACTCAGCTCAGAAGTAAAGCCATCGTTAACCTTGTCCTCTAAGGGAAGTTTTGTCACTGAACAGGAAAGCGAGGTGTGTTCGGGTGCAGGTGCTGTGACTGGCCGTGTTTGTCTCTGGAAGGGCTCGAGCCAAGTGGGACAGGGTGGGGGAAATCTGGTGTCAGAGGGAGAGCCCCGGGTGCTGCGGGGCTGGGCTGCGGTGCTGTTGTCCCGGGGAGTTTCATCCGGCTCCCGGGAGCTGGGAAGGTTCCTTGGGAGTTCAGGCTGGCACGTGTCGGGAGGACTGTGTGGGATGCAGGTGGAGAGCCTGGCCGGAGTTGTGGTTGTTGTTAGTTGTTTTTTTTTCCCAATACGGCTGGGGTTGGGTTTGGTTTCTCCCTCCTTCCCTCCCTCCCAGCTGCTCCTTTTCCTTTGCTTCTCCGCGTTTGCACCTTCGCGTCACCCGCTCCCGGGCGGACGGGCTCGTGTCACCCCCCCTGCACCAGTGCAGGTCCTGGGGGCACCTCCTAGGGGGGAACACCCCCTCCTCAGTGCCTGTGAAGGGGTTTAGGGAGGAATCTGAGCATGGAAAGCACATTGTTCTTGCTCGGAAGGGCACGGAGCCGGGAGCTCTTGGCATCGGCTCCCAGCGGTGTCTGCACCGGAGGCTGCACCGCTGCAGCCACCTCTGCCCCCTCCCTCCTCTCCAGGTCAACCAGGCTCTTGGCTTTTAATAATTTGGAGTGTATTGAATGCAAAAATTTAAAAAAAAACAAACCTAGATTTGTGCCCTTCTGTGAAGAGGTTTTGGGGAGGAGGAAGCGTTTTGCCTCCCGCTCCCCCTCCGACAGCCCCTTCTGGGGAAAACCCAATGTGGAGTTGTTTCGTCTTTATTTTTGTTGTTGCAGGCTGATGTCCCCAGGCTGTGGTGGCTTTGGTGGCCCCAGCTGGCCCTGGGATGGGAACTGTGGGTGTCCCTGGAGTCTGGTGGGCGGCAGGTACCAGCTCTGCCCCTACAAACCCCAAAGTGACCGGAGTCCTTTCCACAGATCTGGCTCCAACAGGACCCTGTGGTTCCACCCAGAGTGCTGGGGCTGGGCTGGAGGACCCCGGGCACCCACAGGGATGCCAAGGCCAGGGTGCCCCCAGGGGATGAGGGCAGTGATGTGAAAGCCAAGTTTGGCTTTTTCTTTTTTTTTCTTTCCTTTTTTAATGCTGATTATTTTTACTGTGACTTAATGACCTGCTTTAATGACATTTGCAGCTTGTTCTTTAACACGTTTGGGACTAGGAACAAGGTGCACAAAGAGTCACTTTTTGGCTGCTGTGGCTGTGCTCCTCTTTTCTTCCCTGCTTTGGTTCCCGAATCCAGACAGCGCTTTTGCTCAGGGTTTTTCTTCCTTCTTTGTATTTCCATTGGGAAAGGGGGAGCGGGGAGAGGATAACCCAACTTTTGGCCATTTGTTTTGTTTTCTTTGATACTTGAAGCAGTTTTTTGCATCGTAATAACAAGGTTGCCCAGCCTGTGCCACTGCTCCTGACACAAAAAAAATCAGCGATGGGGAGGTTCCTGCCCCACGTCTTGCACAGCTCGTGGGTTTTGGCACAGCTTGGTGGGGGGACCGTGACACCCTGGACCAGGTGTCAGGGGGCTGATGCTGGTGGAGAGGTGTGGGATGCTTTGGAAGAGTGGGAATGAGCACAGCCAAGGGCTCTATTTGCACTTTACCCACATCACTAAACGAAACTGGGGACCACAGGGCTGAGCTCGGGGTGGGCTTTGTCCCCAGCCATCCCCAGCCCTCCTTGGCCCTGGGGGTGTCCCCGTGCCCCCCACAGTGGCTGCTGGAGGGCACCTTGGTGGGGCTCAGGGGGGTCAGGTTTGGCTGAGGACCCTCCTGATCCCCAAAAGTTTGGGTTTGCCAAAAGTTTTGAGGCAAGCTGGGAGCGGATCCGGGTGTCAGAGATCAGAAGTCGTCCCTTCTGTGTGTGTCTGTGTGCATATATATATATAAATATAGAGAGAAAAGATATTGCAAAGGATTCCTCCTCCTTTTTAGCACTTGCTGGGGGTGGGGAGCAGGCTGAGCCCCCCAGCTGGGGGCTGCACTTGGCTGTAGGGATTAATTCTGGACCAAACCTGTTCCCAGACAGCCAGCAGGGCCTCCAGGGGGGCAGCAGCAAAGTACTTGAATGGCTTAGGACAGAGAGTCTGGAGAGAGTCAAGTTGCACAGTGAAAATATATATTTTTATACCTAGCACAACTTCCTGTATATTTTGGGGTTTTTTTTCTTTCTTTTTTTTTTTCCTTTCCTCTTTTTTTTTTCTTTTTTGATTTGGGTTTGTTTTATTAATTATTATTATTGTTATTAGGAAGGCAAACTTCTAAAATGTGAAGGGCGTTGGGTTTTTCCTTATCTGGTAGATGAGGGCAAGCATTTTGCACTAATGTTTCCTGTGTGTGGAGGATTAATGATATGTTTGAAAATGTTATATGGTAATGATTGTATTCTTCCGAGAAAAAAAAAAAACAGCGAAAAAAAGCAAAAAAAAAAAAATAACCCCTTTAAAACACTGAATGTAAGGTGAGAACAGAGCAGTCCATCGATTGTATGCGGCTTTCCTGAGTGCCTTAGAATTTTTTGATCATTTTTTTTCCAAGGAAAACGGATTAAGAAGATCAGATCATAACCGACTCCTTCCTCCTCTTTGTTTACGACACTATTTTAAATTCTAGAATTTGGGGCTGCTTTATAATGTGAATAGGAAACTGCATTCATCTAGGTCTGAACAGTGTAAAAAAATCAGAGCATCAGTATTTATGGTATGTCTGCACCTTTATTCTTAATGCTTGACTATTAGCAATATTACCTGTATATTATATATCTAAAGTTATACCAAGCACCTTTAAAGAGCGCAGAGTGTAAGCACCCCGTTCCTGCAGCTGCCGTAGTGTAGGACCAGCTCCTCTCCTCCTCGTTAGCGCTAATTAAAGCACCTCCCCCGCGCTGCCGCTTCGCCGAGGGGCTGCATGACCCGCACCCTCCGCCGCCCCCCGCGCTGTCCCGCGGGACGGTGACATTCCCACATTCCCACCCCGGGATAATCGGCGCTCCCGCCCCGGTTCGATCCCCGCCGAGGGCGGGAGCTGCCCGCGGATGGGGCTCGGGGAGGAGGGATGGCAGCGGGTCCTTTGGGCCACCTCCATGGTTCGGTTCTTCGAGTTGGGGTTTCCCTCTGGGAATTCCCCTGGAGGGCGTGGAGCCGGCGGTGGGGAGCTGAGGTTGTTGGCACGCTCCGGGGCTCCCCAAAACTGGAATTGCCCCCGGCTTCGCCGGCGTTTGGGGGAGCAGAGCCGTGGTCCTCCTCCCAGCCCTCGGCCCCCGGGGTTGTGCTCAGATCCCTCGTTTTTTCTGGAAATCCCTCGCTGCGAGTGGAGAAGGACCCGTGGGAAACCGGGATGAGCCCCGGGTGCCTCCCTGGCTGTGTGTCCCCCCCACCCCAGCATCCCATCGCCATCCGCAGCCATCCCGGGATTCAACTGCTGTTCCAAGTGTTCCTGCTCTCCGAATCGTCGTGCTGTGAGAAGGGACCCCCGCGCCGGGGCCGGAGGGAGGGGCGGGTGGGACCCCCCAGCCCCACTCACCCAGGGAGGGGGGCTGGACTCGAGCTCACTCCCTTTGGAAACCCCCTCAACTCCTCCCGTGAGTTTCTTCCACTGTTAAAGCGTTTTGCACACACACAGATAAAAAAAAAAAATATAATCGTGATTTTTATGTCAAGGTAAAAAAAAAAAAAAGCCAAAACTTGCAATACTATTTTTAGCAGACGAGAAGAAGAATAATAATTAAAAAAAATAATTATTAAATAAAAAAAAACCAACTGAGTATAAATGTATAAATATTTTTGACTTGAACATTTGGATGGCACTTGATTCAAATAGAACATTAATCCTTTGGACAGAATGTTTGGGATAAAAAAAAAGGACTTAAAGTACAAGGTTGTTTTTAAAGCGTCTTCATAGGGTATTAAGTAGTACTGTAATTCATGACTGTTAAAAATACTTTCTGTGCTGTAAGGAAATCTCACAGTACCACTGAATTATGTTCCTCAACTGTCTCAGCCACGAACGATGCTAGCTTCTTTTTTTTTTATTTTGTTTTTTTTTTATTTTTTATCGTGCATTATTCACTAGTATTTATGTGCTCTTACTCTGTATAGTTCAGACTGTTATTTTGTAGCCATGGCTGACACGATATATCAGTAACTAAAAAAAAAAAAAAAAGAGAGAAAAGATGAAGACCCCCCCCCCCACCCCCCCCCCAACTGGAAAAGTGCTCATAACTGTTTTTATATAATAAAAAAAACATTTAAAAAAAAAAAAAAAAAAAAAAAGAAAAAAAAAACAACAAACCAACCCAATGTGATCATTAATTGTAAAACGCTTTGTAAAATTCACATTTACAAAATAATAAAGTAAATTACAATTAAAAGGTTTTCTTCGCTCTGTTTTCTGTTTTTCTGGGTGGTGGGTGGTGAACAGGATGGATTGCTAAGAGGTGCTGACGGGACTCCGAGGGTTCAGGCTGCCATACCAGGTATGAAACAACCCCCAAACTTGGCCAATTGAAGGGTTTTGCCCAAATCTGGGGGGTTTTGGAGTTCCCTACTCTGCTCTGGGCTCTCTCCTCCCTCTCCTGATGTGGTTTGGGCATCTTTTGGCTTTTTTTCTGGACACATCACACACTCCCTCCCTCCACACTTATAAAAAAATAATCCTTATTGTTATTTTTATTCTTATTATCGTGATTTAAATGTGCAATGGTGCAAAATGATTTAAAATTGAATTTGCAGCCCCCCTGATCTTCACTCAGGTGTTTTTGCCAGAGTGGGGCTGAGACCGGAGGATGCAGCACCAGCTGAAAATGCCACTTCCCTGCTCCATTGGACCTTCCAGCCTCTCCACCAGGGGAAAACCTTAACCAGGCTCCGAAAACAGGGGCAGGACAGCTCCTGGACACGTGGAATGAGTTTGCCAAGTCTCATGTGTGGCTCAGGCCCTGGCAGAAGGTGAGGATGCTCCATAAGATGCAGCGCTCCTGGGGACGAGGTACCGGGAGAGGTTCTCTGGAGCACTGGGAGGTCCAGGGGCTCCTGGTGCTGCCCGGGATGGGGCTGTCATGGGGGATGATGTCCTGTTTGGGATGGGGAATGGGGAAAAGGGTTTCAAAGCTGAAGAGGCTGAGGTGGAGCGGGTTGGGGGTGTCAGAGCTGGGAGGGTGTAATTCTGCTCTCTGTCATTTTTGTCTTTTTTATTTTTTTTCCCCAACCCAATTGGCCATAAAATTGCTGAGGAGCTGCATTTCCCTCTGCTTAGCAAAATAGAAGTGCCCAAAACCACTTGCATTTGGGGTTTCATTTAATCTCGTCTCACTGAAAGGAAAAACACAGAAACTTGGATGCTCGCGTACGGCACATTCCGCCGCGTTATATAAACCATTTCAAACTGATTTATTCTAAATGAGTTGTTATAATCAGAATTTTCCTTATGAGCAGCTTTCTTGCAGACGTCAGTATTTCAGGGGGAAAGGAAAAAAAAAAAGAGAAAAACAACAAAAAAAATAAAAACCCCGAGCCCATCGTACGCCCGCTCCAATATTTCAAACTGATTACTTCTAAACACCCGCGCTAAAATTAGGTCTTTGGTGTGCGGTATTGTCAGAGTGGGTGTATTATGATCTGCAGAGAGTATAAAAAGATAAATGAGTTATTTAACCAAGAAAACGACGTCGCTGTAGAAATGTGCTGAGGGAAAGCGTGCAGGGGAGGGGGGGATTCAGGCCCTGTGGGCCCTGGGGCTGCGGCAGCGTGAGGGGAACCGGGGGAGAAACGTGGGGTGGGTGGGAAGGGTCTCTTCTTGGCATTAATGTTGTTATTTTTGTTGCTATTGTTGTAAAACAGGCGGTTTCCCCCTGCCTGTGTGGGGTCGTGATTTTGGCGGCGCCCTCCAGGTGAGAGGGAGGTGGCTGAGGGAGGTGATGGGGGCACCCACGGGGTGTGCTCTGCCCCAGGGTGTTGAAAATGGCTGTTTGGTGGTCTGTTGGGTTTCTGGGAGCAGCTCTGAGTTTTAAGACTTGGCCTGCCTTAGTTTTCTTGGGATGTGCTCCATCTGCAGCACTGCACCCGCTCAAACTCTCTGTGTTTGGCTCTGCACCTCCACCCCCATGGCTTGGTGCTACAGGGGGCAGGGGCCACCAGCCCAAATTCAGTGGGACCTGTTCCACTTGCTGCAGATTTAGGCGGCCCCAGGCAGATGAACTCAGAATCATGGAATATTCTGAGCTGGAAAGGGACCCACAAGGATCATCGAGTCCAACTCTTAAACAAATGGCCCACACAGGGTTTGAACCCACAGCCTTGGCATTATTAGCACCAGGCTCTGGCCGGCTGAGCTCTTCTCAGGGTCACGCTTGTGTTGACTGGTGCTAAAGGTGTTGGCCATGGCAGGGGTTGGTCATTTCTTGTGTTGGACATTGGTGGCATTGGCCATTGCAGGTGTTGGTCACTGCAGAAGATGTTGGTCACTGCAGAAGGAGTTGGTCACTGCAGGAGTTGACCTCCAGTGACTCCTCCATTGCAGGAGTTGGTCACTTCATGAGTTGCCCATTGCAGATGTTGCCCATTGTTGCTGGTCCTTGCCTTTGTTGCTGGTCCCTGCTGGTGGGCAGCCAGCAGACTCTGGGGGCTGGGATATCCGGCTGCTCCCGTGTGAACCTGGCACCATCCCTGCTCTCAGCCACGTGGCAAAGAGAAGGGAGCAAGAGCAGCACCCTGGCAGAGCTGAGCCCCTGGTCACAGCTGGATCCACCCACACATCCCCCTTTCCTGAGGCTGTGCCTGGGGGGCAGTGAGGGGAGGGAGCAGCAGGAGGGTGTGTGCCAGGGGTGCCAACATTCCCCCTCCTGCCTCTGAACATGTGAGTGAAGTGTGAGATTGATGCCAGCAGGGCCCGGGGAGCAGATGCCATAAATCACATCCGCGAGCGCTCCCTGCGCCGCCGGCTCAGGAGCACTTCAGGCTGCTCTTATTTATATGCATCTTTTGCACTGAGCCATTTTATAATCGAGAGTAGAGCAGCACTCCAGCGCCTGAGACGGCTCAGAGAGACTGTGCAGGACAGAAAACACAAATAAAGGGGGAAGAGTAGGAAGAGCATCACTCCCAACACAAACCGCTGTGCCCGCGACGCTGACCGGAGAACACCGGCACCAAACTCACCGTGCCACCAGCACATCCATCAGCCACGAGCAGGGCTGCAGGAGGGGCTTTGGAGAGTTGGTGTAGGGTAGCTTAAGGATAATAATGATGATAGTTGTGATAATGCCACAGGGTTGGTGGAGGGGTGGCAGGGATGGGTTGGAACTGAGCCCAGAGGATGGACACGTCACTGGGGTTGGCGAAGGGATGGTGGGGAGTGGCAAGAGTGGGTTGGAGTGATGGCAGGTGGGCACCTCCTTGGGGTGGCACTGGGATGGGGACAGCCCTGGACAGCAGCGGTGGCACGGTGACAATGAAGACATTTGTACAGGGAGGCTGCCACGGGCGTGGAGGTACCGAGGGATGCGCTGCAGGAGCGGGGCCAAGTGAGCCAGGAACTGGAGTTTTGGCCCTGGTGATCCTGTCTGTGCTGGGGCTGGGATGGGGCAGGGACAGCAGGGTGGGACCCCAAATCCCTGGTGATGGGTTTAGTCCTTGCTGGGTTCAGATCCCAGCAGCCCTCACCCAACCCTCACCTCCCAGGGCTCTGCTCACTCTGGGAGAGGAGTTAGATCAGCCTAATTCAATGAAAGGACAAAAAGGAGGGGAAAAAAAGCAGAAAATGCCGAGCCACAGACCAAGAGGAGAGATAAATCCAGGAGGGGAATGTAGCCTCACTCCCTGGGCCTCACCAGAAGTTACAATACATAAATTATTGCATCTAAAAGCATCTATAATTTCACTTGTGTGTGATTCACCATAACGGGCCGCGGTGCCCTCGGCATCTCCCCCTTTGATTAGACATTTGTACCAAGGCACAGCTTATGCCTAAAATAACATTACTGGAATGGAGATGGACAAGAGAATTCATTTGAATGGAAATCAATTTGATTAGAAAAGTAAATTACCCGCAGTCCATGAGCAGCATATTGCTGGTTGGAATAATAATAATAATAAAAAAAAGTAAAGCAGCGGCAGCAAAAGATCTGAAATGTTTTCACATCTGAGCTGTGATTGCTGCCCACATGGAGATAGGGATGGATCCCCCAGGGCTTGTGCTGGGATACCCCCAAGGCAGAGCTGTCCCGTGTCCCCGGGGTCCCCTGTGCCACCAGGACCCTCTGCAGGGGATGAGCCCCTTCGTGTGCCCCAAAATGATGTGCAGGGCTTGGTCAAAGGGGATGTAAATGGGTTTATGTGGCTGGAAGTGCCTTCAAGGCACCTTCACACCTTCAGGAATGTGATTTTATGTACCCAGGGGTGATGCTGGACAGCAGTGTCCCTCCCTCTGTGTCCACCCTCCACTGCCAAAGGTGTCACCAACAAGGTGACAAAGAGCCAGAGAGGCCACTGATGCCTGGCAGGATCCCTGGAAGCTCCCTCCAGGTGTCCTTCCCCTGCTCCAGCTGCTGTGCAAGAACATGGCTGAGCTGCACACTTTGCTGAGCTGTGATATCTTCTAAATAATCAATTGGTATTTAATTCCCATGTGATAACTGTCTTATTAAATCTAAATTTAATGTGTATTTGGGAAACCCTAATTTAAAGTGTTACTGCATGCACCATCTGGTGTGCTCTCTAAATACAAATGCAATAACATAATTCAGAATTACATCATAAAAGTAAGTTATAAGAGATTAAAATGCACAACTATGTTCTTCAGTCAAGGCAGCTTTTATGCTTTTGCTCCTGATTTAGACACAAATCACAGCCCAAACACCCCTACCCTGATTAAGTGATTTTCTGCAGGGATTTGGGGTTTAGTGGTGAGCAGGAGTGCAAGGGAGAGAGGCTGGAAAGATCAGGAGCCAGCACTGTTGAAGCCACTGGAGATGTGGAATTGTTGCCCAGAGAAGCTGTGGCTGCCCCATCCCTGGAAGTGTCCAAGGCCAGGTTGGACAGGGCTTGGAGCAACCTGGGAAAGTGGAAGTGTCCCTGCCCATGGCAGAGGAGTTGGAACTGGATGAGTTTTAAGGTCCCTTCCAACCAAAACCATTCTGGGGTTCCATGATTCCATGAAACCCTCTGCTCGCTGGTGCTGGAGAAGTTCAGGGCCAGGTACAGGGAGACTCAGCTGCCTTTTGTTGAAAAATCAGTCAAATATAACCCAGAGTCGGGTCCATCAATGATCTTTTATAGTGGCAGTAAATCTAATATCTCTGCGAAACCCCCTATTTTCTCCCTACGCTGAATGAAACATGAGATTCCTTAATAGAGAGGGAAATTAAAATCTAGTTTTATTGCAGTTCCTGTAACTGGTATCTAAGCTATTAATAATCAATCCATTCTTGCTTAAAAGCCAACATTTATCACGCCAGCGAAGAGGAGCTGACGGGCACTGGGGGGAAAGTACAATTGACTGCAATTACACTTTGAAAAATGTTATCTGTGCCACTGACCACTGGGGATAAAGGATGGGGCTTCAGTTGTTTCTTCGAGCTTCACATTCTTTTTCCCAACTTTTTTGTTGTTGCTGGGTATTTTTTCCTTTCCTTCACCCTACAGGTCGCCTGAGGTTGAGGAAGGGCTGAGGGAAGGGACGTGTGCTGGCCCAAAGTTGTGGGGACCCCCCTTGCTGTGCCCTGGTGAGTGCAGGTGCCATCCCTCTGCTCCTGCCCCAGCTGGGGACATCGTGTCTTCCTCGTTCCCACCTGGGGACATCATTCCTGGGGACATCATGCCTTTGTCATCCTCACTGGGGACATTGTGACTGCAGCCACGTGGCCGTGTGTTGAGGCCAGAGGGTCCCATTCCCTAATTTAGGATAAAATTTAATTTAATTTAGGGTGCAAACCCATCCAGCTGCAGCACAAGAGCAGTGAGTGCAAGAGAGACTCTAAAACCTCTTCTAACAAAACCTCCCCACAGAAGTTTATTAGTTTTATTCCTGCCCTTTCCAACAGGGAGGAAGAGGCTGGTGCAGGAATTGATTTCCTGGAATTCCTGGTATTAATGAAGCCTCTGACCATAGATCTCCCCCAGCAATATTCTGCTCCCCACGATAATTCTCCAGGCTCCAAACTTTTCAAATGAGTTTTTGCAATTTAAAATTAATAATTGTTCTGTCTAGAACAAGGATAATTAAATGCCTGTTCATCCTCATTATTGTCAGCCGTGTGATTTGTTGTTTTCTCTGTAATAAAATTAACCGGTTTAACTAATGGGTGCCAAAACTTGATAATTAAAGCTGAGCAAATAATTCGCAACAAATAATTTACCCAGTGGGGTTGGGGGGGTCCGTGGTGGGTCTGTGGCTGATGGTGAGGGGCTGGGAGCCAGCAGAGGTGCCCAAATCCACTCGGGGCACCCCAGGAAACCCCCTTTTTCTTACAATGGTCATTTTTTTAATGAAAATTCTTTTGTTTTTTTTATTTCTAAGGAAAAAGGGTCCCACCACGGGCTTTTTCTCACACCTGGAGCACGAGGCAGATGGTCCATCAGTATAGGCTTGCCCATGGATGAGGAATCCCACAGGAAAGAGGAGCTGCTCTCAGGTAAATCCCAATGATGACGTGCAGGTCGTCAAAAAATGGCAATTCCTGGGGAGGAGAGAAATTAAAATAACGAGCCAACAAAAGGAGTTTGGCCAGACACAATCCCCTAACAAGAATGGACTTTGAAATTATGGTTATTAGCAAGGTTTCATTCCAGCAGCAGTTAAAGAAGCTTTAGAAGGTACCGCAATTAATTTGTACGTTTATATTACACATTATAATGCGAGGGGCCATTAACGAGGTGGTGACATTAAATTTAATGGACTTGGTGAATGGGACACTCTGTCTCTCCCTCCTGGGTGTATTCCCTCCACGGCTGGGGTTTGGTGCTGCTGGATTTCTCCGCAGGGGCAGCGATTCCATGGCTGTTCCAGACGTCAGGGAGGACCCTCCGGCACTGGGGGGGGGGTTGTTGTGATTCCAAGCTGGTTCTGGGGGACACTGGTGGGATGCAAAGCCTTGCCCCCAGTTTTGTGGCACGGCCAACAAGGCTCAGATGAACACCAGGAGAATATGAAACGTCTCATACCTATAACTTTAAATTAAAAAAGCAATGTGCTGTTTATTGGCGCTGCCGAGTGTCTCCGGAGCGGGAGGCTCATAAAGATCATATTACAGTACAAGCCATTATGCAAAGAGTTTACTATATATACATTTCTAAATGCTTCAGCAAACAGCAGCCTCCTTATGAGCAGAGCAGGATAACTGGTTCGTTTGGGGTAACAAATGATCCTTGATTTGATTTTAAATGCAATGACAGCAAAATTTATTTCTTATTTAATCACTTGCCAGAGCTGTTGAGGACGGGATGGTATTAAACTGCACAATGCAGCATATGACTACTGAATCAGTTGAAATAGGCATAAGAATATATTATGTTTATAGGATAGAAAAAGATTGTACAGCAATGCATATAACTAGAATGGGTATTTTTGTCATTTATACAGTGGCTTATATCATTATTCCTTCCCGCTTCCAATTTTTCAGTAATAAAAATACAGGGGATGTGATTCTCTTTGCATTACAGATAAAGCATCTTGATTCTTTATTAAATATTTTTATTAATCTGAAGTACTACAAAGCATTTGAGCAGATAAATCAGGCTCCGAATAGTCATTTCCTCTCTGCTATGGCTCTATAAAGTGGATTCATTTATGAGTGCGCAGCACCCAAAGAGAAGTTTTCCATATTCATTAATATGCTTCCTTATGCTCCTGTTTTTCTATCCCACTGTACCATGCAGAAGGGTCCCTAAAACAAGACAGGTCTTGGAAACCCACTCTGTGATCCCTGCCTGGTTTTGTGTCCGATTTAACGAGGAATCGCTGCTCCAGCAGCACTCACAGCCCCAGTGGGAGGATGCTCAGGATCCCTCCAGCTCCAGCTCCCCCAATCCCAGCAGGAGGATGCCCAGGGTCTCTCTAGCTCCAGTTTTCCCAGTCCCATGGGAAGATGCCTGGAGTGTCTCCGTGTCCAGCTCCCACAGCCCCAGTGAGTGAATGCCTGAGGTCTCTCCAGCTCCCTCAGCCCCAGCAGGATGATGCCCAGGATTTCTCCAGCCCCCTCAGCACCAACAGGACGATGCCTGGGGTCCCTCCAGCCCCCTCAGCACCAACAGGATGATGCCTGGGATCCCTCCAGCCCCCTCAGCACCAGTAGGATGATGCCTGGGATCTCTCCAGCCCCAGCTCCCCAAGCCCCAATGAGTGGATGCCCAAGGTCTCACCACCTTCAGCTCTCCCAGCCCCTTGCACCCCACCTGGGGACACCACCGTGGTACCTTTGGGGTGATTTAGGGACAGATCCAACCCCAGGGTCACCCTCTCCTTGTCAGCACCAGATCAGCACCTTTCCCATCACTGCAGCCGCTCTCCCTGTAGGATTTGGGGATCCAATTATTCAGCAGAGAGGGATTTGGGGACCAGCCCCTCCTGGGAGGATGCCCAACACAATGGGGCTCCCCCAGAAGCTTTCTGAGCCCCTAAGGTGTCTCTGGCCTCTTGCCACCCTCCTCCCCCATCACCCCACATCCTCCCACCCCATGGAAAGCAGCATTTCGGGGCCAGCCCCTCATTTTTGGCCAAGCTCGCCCCCTGCCCGAGCAGCTCCCAGGCACCCCAGGGGATGCTGCCGGTGGGGAAGCAGTGCGGGGGCAGTTCGGAGGCAGCCGCGTTCAGCCTTCGACAGCTGACAAGTCATTTACTCATCGGGGGAAGCTGCGGAGAGGCACAAAGGAATTAAACCTATTTAAAACCCAGCCAGGTGTGCAAACAAGTTTATCCTCTTGTAACAGCTCGCGGTGAATCAGGAGGGCTCCATAAAGGTTACAGCAGCCATGTGGATATTTAGGGCTCCCCGGGAGAGGTGACATTTAGCACCCGGGTTTGCCGGGGCCGTGGGACTCGCCGGGACCCCCAGAGCCGCTGCCTGAGCCCTGCTGAGCCCAGGGCTGCAATTCCCTGCCCCGCCCTGGGATCGGCCTCATCCTGCCCCTTCATCCCTCCTCGCTGCTGGCACCCCCGGGGGGTTTGGCTTTGATTCCAGGTTTTACTGCAGCAGCTGTGTAACATTTGTTTGCTGTTCGGCAGCAGGAATTACGGCGCTCGGAGAAAGGCAGGGACCCGCCGGAGCTGCTGCTGGCACAGACCCAGCCTGGCACCACCGGGCTCCAAAATGTTCCTCCTCCAGGTCCCGTCTCCAGGAGGATTTAGCCATCCATCTGCCCAGGCTGCTGTTCGTTCCTGCCCTTGAGCATCCCTGCTCCCCCCAGGGCGTCCTCACACCCTGCACCAGATGGAGTCCAGCACCCAGGTGGGAGCCCACCAACATCACTGAAGGGTGTGGATGGGGCTTTCCCCCCTCCTTTCCCACTGGTCAGGCTGGAATAAGGTGAAGCTGGGGTTTGTGCCCACAGGGAACAGCACTGGGATGGCTGCTTTCCTGGCTGGGGATAGTTCAGGGGCTGTTACTCCTCTCCGTATGCACTGGGGGTGTTTTCCTTGCTGGGAGCTGCTGGGGCTGCACGTAAATCCTCCCTCAGCCACAACTGCGCCACAGATGTCCCAGGACAGGAATTTTTTCTCCAGTTTTAGTGCTGGTGTAAAGCTAAATTATGGGAGTTGTCAGCATTAGCAAAAAACCACCATCCCCATCCTGCCTGCAAAAGCACAGCAGCGGGGCCTGGGGGCTGGAAGAGGTGGAGGAGAGGTGGGTCAGCTCCTGCTTTCTGGGAATTATAGGAACCAGGCTATTGTGCTGTGGAGTCAGACTGGTGCTGGTGGTCGAGGTAACTGGTATGGTGGCAAAAGCTGTGGCAGGGTGGCAGTGCAGGTGCCTCCATCCCTCCTCCTCCCTCTGCTGTCTCAGACCCTCCTTGAGGCCCACACAGAGGAAGGTGGAAGATCCATTTGAGCCCAATCCAACCCAAAAACCCATGGCACTTGAGCACAGACATCTTAGGAAGTGCCAGAGGTTGGTACCTCCACCCCACAGCAGGTCACTGTGGGTGTGGAGCACCAACCCCTCACTCCCAGGACACACGGACACTGTTTCACTTCCAGGACACGCGGACACAGCTCAGCACCGGCTCGGGAGCAGCGGAAGAGTTTTACACCTTGGCAAAACAATGTTCAAGGAGGAAATGAGCAGCCAGGAGCTGTAATTGAGATGGATGGAAGGGCAGCCGGCTTCCCCCAAAGCGTTCCAGGCAACAGACTGGAGAGGAATATGAAGTGCTGCTGCTCTCTAACGATCGCCACGCTGCGGCTAAATTATTAATGACGAGGAATGATTTCATATTTAATCTAAAGACTATTAATTACACTGCAGAACAGCAACACACCATCCTGAGAGCCCCTCTCACCGAGTGAATAATTCAGGGATGCCCCGTATTTTACCTCAGTGTCAAGGAGGGCGGTGACACCCCCCCTGGGTGAGCAGCCCTGTGGTGTTTGGGGCACACTCTGGTGTCCCGAGGGGTTCCTGGTGCTGAGGAGCAACCCTGACCTCTGAGCCCACCAGTGAGATGAAGGGCACTGGGCAGAGGGGAGCTACTGGGGGCTCCCTTGGGGCTGGGGGCATGGCTGTCCCTGCTCACTCAGAGCCCAATGGCAGCCCTGGCTGTGGGAACACTGAAGACAGATGTTTATTTGTCCAGGATTATTTGCTGATCACTGCTACAGTGATCCAAGATGATCATTAAAAAGTGAAATGGGCTGTTTAATAATGATGCTGAGAGCACGCAGTGTGCCTCGCATTACGAGGATGTTTAAGCATGAGCCCAATTAAGTCCCTCACATCCCTGCAGAATTACCCCAGTTGTGCAAACTATTAGGCAAACTCCAGGCTCCTTGTACTCACAGGCAATCCTGGAGCCTGGCACTCTGCTAGAGCCCCATTTCTGTCCTGAAGCTAAATTAAAATCCTATTGTGCCAGTGCTGCTAATATTTCCTGCTCTTGTTTCCAACAATTAAATTGTGACATTCTGCCAAAACACACGAGGAAATGAGAAAACGCTCTGGATCAGCTGGAAAAAAAGAGAAGGCAAATCCTCCCGGCTGCCTCCTGCCACCCAGATGCCACGGTGACAGTCTCAGGTTAAACGGCACCTGATGGATGTGGCGGGGGGGGGGGGGATGTGGGGATTCATCATTCCTGTGTGGGAAGTGGGACTTCAAATACGGGGTTGAAAGGGTTTTCTTCTCAGTTTAGGAAAGAAATCTGGGAACTGGGTCGTGCAGTGCCAAAAGGGAAAGGGCTGATGTACTGATGGCAAGGGTTTGGGGCTGGGAGGCTGCAGGGGTGGTGGTGCTGGAGCAGCTTTGGTGGCACTGCCCAGCCGGGTCACCCCATCACAGCTGAGGATGAGGGATGACTTCAGGGATGATTCCTGCCCCTGCCACCCCCAGTGGCCTGATCCTGCTGCCCTTCTCTCACAGGGACTGCACATCCTTTTAAATATCCCCTGAATTCTAATTCCCTTTTCCCCCTTGATCTTCTCCCCTGGTCGCTGCCCACCCAGCGCTCCCCGGGCAGGGCACGGCTGGTCCCCTGCCCCACACTGCCTTCAAACCCCCAAAGCGACCACCCCAGTGCCCCCAGAGCAATGCCCCCCTGGTTGATGAGGGCTGTGGCTGCTCTTGGGCATCAAAGAGCTGGTGGGCACCCCCAGGGTGTTGGTGACCCTGCAGTGGCACAGGCAGGGACTGGCACCTGCAGAGCTGCGGGTCCTGCTGGGGAGAGAGCAAGTTAACTGGTGGAGGAGAAGGAGGAGGGGGAAAAAAGATTGTTTAAGAAAGAAATGACTATTTGGTCATGGCTTAGAAGTTGGTACTTAGAAATTCCATGAATTTTAAAATAAAGACATCGTGAGATTTGAACTTTCTTTTGAATACTCACAAACTGCAGCGCCTAATACCTTCCCTGGCCATTAAGGAGCTGTGCTGGGAAGCAGGGAGAGCTAAGTACTGCACTGATAGAGCAGTTAAACAGCGTAATGGAATTGTGTTTGGAGAGGCTGCAAAGCCAGGTATAGAGCCCATACATAAACAAGGCCATTACCAGCCCCGGTAAGCGGTGATAGAATTTCATGAATATCCCCACAAAAAGCTTTGTATATTTATAACAACCTGCAGAGTCGTTTGGAGCACAGTCGGGGGCCTTTCAGAGCGATTCTGGAGTTAAATTGTACAACAGATCTGCGTGTCCCTGCATTGGGATGTCAGCTGCAGGCAAAGCTGGATGGGACAGAGGGATTCTGAGGTGCTGTGGGTCCTGAACCAGTGCTGGAAATGACATTCTGGTGGTTGTTGCCCACCAATTCTTCCAGTTTCCAACTTCAGACACTCTTTTCAGAAAGGTTTTTAAGATGCTCCTCTGTTTGCAGGGCAGGGGAAACAGAGGGGCACTGCTCCCCAGCTGGGATGGAGAGGGGAGGAGCAGGAGTGGTGGCTCTTCTGCCGTCTGGCTGGGGAAGTTGCCAAGGGGCAAGAGACAGAAGTTTCCATGTCTCAGGAAAGGAGAAACAAATCTGGGAGCCATCAGCCTCAGACCATCAGGATGGGGCTCCCGTGGGGCTTCAGAGCCACACAGAGAGAGGGCTCAGAGGGCAGGTGAGAGCGGGGGCTCCTCTGTGGCACAGTGAGGCACCAGCTTGGGTGACGGGCACAGCTGAGATCCCAAACTGGGGCTGTTGGGCACAGACAGATCCTGGTGCTTCCCGTGGCTGCTTTGCTGGTGATCCTGCACCAATCCCACAGCATTCCTGGGGCAGGCTGTCCATCACAAGCAGGACACGTGTCTGCTGTCAGAGCTGCTAAAATCCTCAGCAAGAAACCCACACTCTCAACCTCTGCAGCTGGAAAACAGGAAAGCCACCTCTTGAGCATATTTATTGCTTTAATTTGAATAAACAGGTACTTCAAACTTACAAAAACTTTGCTGTGCAACTCTTGCAAAACCTGAACCCGAGTGATTGGTGCAGCTCGGGCACGAGCCGTAATAAAATGCTAATTGCAGTTCATAAATTATGTCGGGATGCCTGGGACTGCTGGAGCTCCTGGATGAAGTGTAGCATTCAATTTATCCTGTGCACGCTGCAGACAGTGCTGCCAGCCTCCCTCTTGTCCCCCTGTGTTGTTTTGTCATCTCTGGACTATCACCAATTCATCACAAAGGCAACTGAACTCGCCGGTGTCCACCCACCGGGTGACTTCGTCTTTGCTACTCTATGACTTCTAAATTAAATTGTCAAAACACATTACTGAGAGAAATATCGTGAAGGGGAAGTTCTTTACCCTTTTATCCCAGCTGAAGGGAGAATGGGTTTGATTTGGAGAAAACGTCTGCTTCATTATCCCTCCCGTTCTCATATTTCTTCACTCGGCAGCAGCAGGAAAAGGGAGTCGATACACAAGTCGTGGATGACATGATGGAGCATCCCACAGGAGTTGTCCTGCTAAATTCTGTGATTGCCCAGGAAAAGCTGGGGGGAGGAAGGGGGATTATGTGTGATTTTCACTCTCTTTTCTTCCTCCCACTCACAGACAATTTAAAAGGTATTACGGGTTTGTTGGTGTGGACTTTCCTGAGCTGGATGTTCCCGTTCTGCCGGGACTGGTTGGTCTGGAATAAGCTCTTTGGAGTCCTTGCAAGGGAAGAAATCAGCCCAGGAGAGACACAGACTGTGGAGAACACAGGTCCTGCTCCCACCCCTGCCCTCTTTGAATCCTGGTATCCCAGAATGGTTTGGGTTGGAAGGGACCTTAAAGCCCATCTCATCCCACCCCCTGCCATGGGCAGGGACACCTTCCACCAGACCAGGTTGCTCCAAGCCCCATCCAACCTGGCCTGGAACACTTCCAGGGGGGCAAAGTTGGGTAATGGAGAAAGTTCCTGGAAAATAATTCACCTGGAGATGTAAAACAAAAGGAGCCTTTCCTCAAAGGAAAGGAGCTGTTGATTCCCCCTTTTCTCATTCCCACGTTGGTCTGTGGCCATAATGGATTGGCTATAAAAAGCAAGTAGCACATTGTGCACTCATTCTTTTGGCTTTGGACAATATTAACATAATAGACACATATTGTTTATTTATTCTGCTGTAGAGCAAGGGAAGGAGGTAGTGCCACATGTTTAAATGGGGTATTTTTAAATGCTCCCATTCCCATGGCCGTTATGATGCATTAGCCATCAGTAGTCAAATTGCCTTGTATTTGCAATTTTATGGGCCCATTTTATCAAGCACACAGGAGCTGCATTCAAAGCATGAAAATAAAGTATTCCACTTGTGTTAGGCAAGCACTGTTTCAACTCGAGATACAGCCAGAGAGCAGAAATCTCCTTTTTTCTCTGCCTCAGCTCCAGATTCATCTCCAAATGTTGCTTGTCCTTGCAGCAGCGACTGCTGAGAGCTCCCTTATGGCTGTGGAACATCCTCCACACACCAGGAGCTCACCACAGAATTCAACCTGCTGGGAAATCATCCCATGTTCCTTGGCTGGCTTAAAACATCTCCCAGTAAAACCTTATCCTTGTTCTCCCCAACAGTGGCTGCGGGGGTGCACCAAGTAGTGCCTTCCCAAGTCGGTGTCCGGATTTCCAGCTCCCCCCATGGAACAGGGAAAGCAAAAAACGCTGGGAATCAGAAGGAAAGAGAAGTTCTCGGGGTGGATTTGGTGGCCGGGGCGTGTTGAGCAGTTGGTACCTGGATCCCAAGGATTTGGGATCACTCCACTGCTCCCTGTACTTGGGGTCACCTCACTGCCCCAGGACCAGCCCCATCCCCTCGTGTGACCCCCGTGGGCGCTCCAGGGACGCGCTTTTGGGAGGGAAACTCCGCGTCGTTATTCCTGGAGGCCGGCGGGGTTTGCTGAGCAGGAATTTGCTCCCTCTCGTGGGCTCTGGAGCTGGTGGCTGAGCCACGGCAGAAAGGGATGGGAATCCTTGGAAAACACGAAGGAAAATGTCCCGTCTGGCCCCTGGGAGCTGCTGGCCCAGCATGGAATAAATGCAAAGAGACCCCCAGAGAGGCATCCCTGGGTTGCAGCAGCGTTTGACAGCCCCAAACTAACTCTGCCTTTTGGTGGGATGGAGTTCTGACTCTCCAGAGCTCTCAGCTCCTTCTCACATAACACTTTATTGTTTTGTTGTCTCTGGGTCTGCTAATTCCGCCTGGATTTATTCCTTCCAGGGAGCTCTGGCTGCCCTTCAGCCAACTCCAGACCCTGTGTAACATGAATATTGCAGTGCTCACTCTCGGGGGGGAAACTATGGCATATTCCTCATATTTTCAGGACAAGTACAGCTCCATTTAATACATCCATAAAAATCCAGCAGCTTCATTACTGCTTTAATTTAAATAAACAGGGAATTTAAACTCGGGAAAACTTCGCTCTGCGGCTCTGGCGAAACCTGAAGCCAAGAGGTCGGTGCAGCTCGGGCACGAGGCATAATAAATAACACGGCACGTAAAAAATTTTAATAATAAAATAAATAAATAAATAAACAAACAAACAAACAATACGCGTTCGCTGGGAGCCGAATCCCACGGGCAGGGACGGGAGCGGGCAAGGAAGCGGCGGCTCGCGGGCCCCCCCTAACGGCGGCCGGGGGGGACGCGCGGTGCCCGCGGCCGAGCCCGCAGGTTCCCGCTGGGCTGCCCCGGTCCCCTCGGTCCCCACGGTGCCCTCGGGGGTGTCCGCGACCCCTCATCGCTGCCCGGGCCCCCCGAGCCCCTCACGGCCAGGAACTACAACTCCCGGCATACACCGGGGGGCAGCGCGGGGGATCCCGCCGCGCGCCGTCCCACAATGCACCGGGGCCGCCGCACAGTCACCGCTGCGGCGCGGGGCCGGCAACGGACGGTGTTCAACGTAGTTAAACGTCATTAAACGTTATCAAACGTTATCGAGCATTATTAAATGTTCATTAAGCGTTTGTTAAGGGTGTGTTAAGGGTTCATTAAGCGCTGAAGAAAAGCTCAACTACGAGCCCAGGTGTTGGCGGTGCTGCCCCTTCCGGGGGCGCCCGCGGCGGCGGAACTACAACTCCCGGCATGCCCCGCGCCCGCCGCAGTTCCGTTTCCGGGAGCGCCGCCGTGTCCCCGGAGGGGCGGCGGGGCCCGGGCGGTGACACCGGCGGGGACACCGCGCTCGGGGCCGCCCGGGGCACGGACACCGCCTCCGCCTGCGCCCCCGGGCCGCCCCGGGGCTCCTTCATGGGCGGGCGGCAGCGCGCCGCCCTGCCCCGGGCCTGGTGAGGCGCCGCCGGCGGCGGGAGCGGCGGCACAGGGGGAGATGTACGTGCAGGAGGAGAAGATCTTCGCGGGGAAGGTGCTGAGGGTCCATGTGTGCACCATGGAGGGCGCGGAGTGGCTGGAGGAGGTGCCCGAGGACACCACGGTGGAGAAGCTCAAGGAGCGGTGCCTGAAACACGTAAGGAGCTGGGGGGGACGGCGGGGCTCGGGGAGGGGGCGGCGGGGCCGGGGGGAGAACCCGGAGGGTCCGGGCTGGGGATGGAAACCGGGGGAACGCGGCAAAGGGATGGAAATTGGGGGTTGGAGGAAGGGCTGGAAAGCGGGGATCGAAGGGAAAGGCTGGAAATCTGGCACCGAGAGGAAAGGGTGGAAAATCACGGTGGGGAGGAAGGGTTGGAAATCAGGGACTGAGGGAAAAGGCTGGAAATCAGGGAGCGAAGGGAAGGGCTGGAAATCAGGGACTGAGGGAAGGGTGGGTGCGTCCCGGGTGAAGAAAACTGATTTTTCCAATGCCCTGTAAATGTCTTTAAAAAGTGTGGAAAAAAAAAGAGTTTAAGTAAACAGATGTTTTCGTGTTGTGTTTTGCTCTGTCTGCCTCCCCCCGGCTCATGTGGGATTGTTCCATATGGAAAGAAAACGCCCGTTTGGGAGGGTTTTGTGTGTTGGAAAAGGAGGGTTTGGGCGGAAATCCCTTAGGAGCCTTTTGTTGCAGAGTTTGGTGTGTGTTCTGCAGTGGGGTCAGAGATCAGCTCCTGTGTGAGCTGGGGGGGGGCAAGTTGGAGTCTGCTGAGCTGGTTCTGATCATTTCTCCTCAGAAATTACAGCCCGGCTTGTTTCTGTGTAAGAACAAAGAGGGAAAGTGGTAACTGCGGAGGAAAAATGACACGTTTTGTAAAAATCTTAGTGCAGCCTCACCCTGTGCTGGCACAGGAGCAACTGAGGTGGTTTTTTGGGGTGATTGAAAGCTCTTCTAATGTTCCCCCTGTGCTCTTGATGGAAGGGGCCAAAGGGTAAATTACTTGTCACTGTGGGGAAGAGAAAAGGTGCCAAAAGCAGAGGCAGAGCCTGTGGAAGCTGAGCAGGAGAACAGGGGTTCCCTGTGCTCTGTCACCCCCGTGTTTGTGGTGTTCAGTGTTAAAACCAGGGGTTTCAGAGCCACTGGACTGAGGTTTGAGGCTCTGCCCTGACTGTTTCACTGCCCTGATTGACAACAGCAGCGTGTGAGGTGGGGACCCGTGGCCAGGACTGCCCTGGGCTCAGGGGCCAGCACAGCTCTGGCAGCTGCAGCCCTGGATCCTGAATCCCGCTGCATTTCCTCCTGAGGGACGGGAAACTTTGGAGTGGCAAAAGCAGGAACCTCAACTCCCACCTCTGAGAGCACAACTTGCTAATTCACATTCAGCAGTGGGGTTTTTTTTACCTTCAAAGTCTTGCAAAGACTTTTTTTTTTATTTTCCCACGTAAAACACATGCCAGAGAAAATCCCTGTAATATGTCATTGCTTCACTCCCGTTTGAAGGGTTAAGGGTTTGGTTTTCTGGGTGAAATAAGGGTGCCCAGCACCTTGGGCCTGCTGGTTGTACCCTTTTAGCTCGAATTCCTGGAAACCACAGGTCCCAGCACACCCTGGTTTTCCTGTCTCATAGTCCTTGTGCAAGTGCTTCTGGATTTAGGGATGAGAAGGGTCAGCAGGGGAGGGGGGATTCTGCCCCTTTGCTCTGCTCAGGTGAGACCCCACCTGCAGTGCTGGGTCCAGCTCTGGGGTCCCAGCATGGGAAGGACACAGAGGAGGCCACCAAGGTGATCAGAGGGATGGAGCAGCTCTGCCGTGAGGAAAGGCTGGGAAAATTGGGATTGTTCAGCCTGGAGAAGAGAAGCTTTGGGTTGACCTAATTGTGACCTTCCAGGACCTGAAGGAGCTACAGGAAAGATGGAGAGAGATTATTGACAAGGGCCAGGACAAGGAGGAATGGCTTCAAACTGACAGAGAGTGGTGTTAGATGGGAAATTAGGAAAGAATTCCTGCCTGGGAGGGTGGGGAGGCCCTGGCCCAGGTTGCCCAGAGAAGCTGTGGCTGCTCCATCCCTGGAAGTGTCCAAGGCCAGGTTGGATGGGGCTTGGAGCAACCTGGGCTAGTGGAAGGAGTCCCTGCCCATGGCAGGGGGTGGGACTGGTTGATTTTGGAGGTCCTTCCCACCCAAACCATTCTGGGATTCCAGGATCCCAAGGGAAGATGGGGCTGCCCTGCTGAGAGCTGTGGATTCCAAACCCCCCCTTTGTCCCCTTTGTCCCTCTCCAGCTGAGAGGTTTAAGCAGAATGGAGCAAACACTGCCAAAACAGGGTGGGGTGAGGCTGACCTGCACATGTGCAGAGCTGAGAGGCCTTTAATTATCAGGAAGCTTAATTAATAGATGCTTCCCTTGCTGTGCAGGTCGGGGCAGAAGACAATTGATAACTCGGTGTGATATTTGATTTCATTCTCTCTGCTTCTTTGTGCTCCTGGGGTGGATTTGCATAACCATTATGGATAATGGATAGTTGTATGGAAGGGGAAAATAGACATGCAAAAATCATGACTCCTGATCGTGGGTATGTTGCACTGATTCTTGATAGCACCCCGAGATAACTTATGCAGCTGCTTCTTGTGAGATGCTGGTGATTATGTTCCCTGAAGTCTTTGGAATCATTCTTTCAGGGAGCAGAGGGAGATATTTGTAACAGGTTTGAACCAGGAAAGGGGCCATTTTTCCCTCCATGACATTCCAATGCTTGCTGATCTCTGAAGAGCCACTCTTGATGTCTTTATGTCCCCTAAATTTTATGTGTTGGGGTTTTTTTTGGTTAGCTAAAGAAAAAAAAACCCTCCCACTAGTTTTCTCTCTCACCTGTAACACCATAGTTGTGTTTGTTAAACAGATGGTTTAAGCCACCCAAGTTTAGTAGCAGGGAGTGTCAGTGCTATTTTCAAATGTTTCTGTTATTAAAAGCAAGCAAACAAACAAAAAAGCTTTTCCTTATTTAGAAACAAACAAAGCCCCGTGGTTTCTCAGGATTCCAAGCTTTGCAAACAGTGTTTGGCATCACCAGGGCTTATGATTCCAGCAGTTGCTCAGGCACCTGTAACAAAGGTTTCTCACCTGCCTGGCTGTGAACTCCACAATTAAAAGGGACTGGTGAGAGCTTGGAGAGGCACTGCCTGTTCTGCTGGCTTTTCTAATTCCAGAGCATGTTAAAGTGTGAAGATAAGCCAAGTGTTTCACTCAGCAGCCTCTTTGATATATGTAGTGCCCAAATACGCCTTATTATTCTCTGCAGTTGTTAATGAAGTGGTTGGAGGGACAGGGAATAAGAATTGCTGCCCACAGAACTTGGATTTTTTTCACTTAAACTTTTACCTTATTAGTTTTATGACTAGTTATTGCCCACGTTTGTTCTGTGGGCAGTATAATATTCTGATGGGTATTAGGTCTGTGTGTCCCACCCCAAACACACCTCCCAGCTCCCCTTTTCCAGTTCTTCGTTTTGGGCTCTGACTCTCAGGATGTGGGAGAAGGAGCTTGTTTGGAGAGGAGATGTTCCACTGATGTCCCCTTGGGCATTTTAGGGACCTTATCAGATCCGTTACAGGAGGTTCTCCCAGCTGTTAATGTGTTCCTTGGCCTTGGTTCAGCAGTTAATTCCTAAGAAGCTCCTGTTAGACAAAGCAGGACTCAGACATTCCCCCTCAATCTCAGTGAGGGATCAGAACTGGACTCAAATTCAGGTGAGGAACTGGGATCTGTTGAAAACAAGCGTGTTTTGTTCGGAAAAAGAGCAGGGAGCTGAGTTTTCCATCAGCTGCAGTCAGCACAAAAGGTGGTGATGGACTGAAAAGGTTCCTTTGAAGGAGGGTGGTGATGGACAGGACTAAATTCTCCATCAAAATAAGGGCTGGTTTCAGTGGGATTTCTGGGAATGGCTCTGTCACACAAAGGCTGAACATGTTCTTCAGCAAACATGGGGAAAGGGGCTTGGTAGGAACATTTAGAAGTGTCATTAAAAGCTGTTTGCAGTGAGCAGAGCAGGTGAGGTCAGTGTTGAGTGTCCTGGTTTGTGATGAGAACAGAGCAGCAATTTCATGGGTTTGGTAGGTTGTTATTTTTAATTTTGCCTTTCTGGAATTGCAACCACTTTGCTTTCTTTTTTCCACTCCAACAAATTAGAAGCCTCCAGGTGCACTGCTGTAATAATGTTCCTGAAATCTCTCACTGTGGGTCTGGAGCCACCCTGGTGGCAGGAGGAGGCAGCTCCAGGCCTGTGTGTGCACTCCTTTTTCAGGATTTGAACTTGATTTCCTGGTGAATTATTGACATACAATTTATAATTCCAATGAGGAATTGGGCACAACGTTCATATATGAAAAAGACCTGTGATGTGCTGATTATTTTTGGCTGGGGAGAAGAGCTGTGAATGTAACTTGTGTTCAGTCCTTCCAGCAGGAACCCAGGTTAGGCCTCCAGCAGCCAAATCTGAATTCAGCTTGAAACAAGTGCAGAAACTGCCCAGTTTAGGGTCAGATAAACCCAAATCCCTGCTGGCAGTGCCTTCTTTACTCTGACAGTGTGTGTAAATAACAATTATTAGATGAAGCAGGGAGTTCCTCCTATTTTCACACCACAAATGAGAACACCCTGCATCATTACAACCTTCCCCTGTGTAAAACACTGACTGCCCTTTGTAGATCTGCATTCTTAGTTTGTGATACTAATTGCTGCTCACTAAGAGTGAGGGACCTTGGTGATCTGTTGCAGAATTAACTGGGCTGTGGGCCCTGGAACATCCTTGCTTTGCTCCCAATCTCCAAGGCCTGAGTACAGGACCAAGCACTTGGAGTTAAGTGTGATAGAGATGTTCTGTAGTGGAAAAAGTCTAAATCCACTCACAAAAAGTACAAATCAAACCTCAGGGTCTTTAATAAAACACATTCTGTGCACTGGCCTCTGGCTTAAGCTATTAAGAAGCCAGGAAATGATGCACAGTTTGTATGTGGGGAATCTTGAGTGCCAAGTGATTCATGCAGGAGCCTTGTTTCTGTCTTCTGATCTCCAGCATTTATTGTCTTCTGCAGTGTGTCCCTGGGAGCTTGGAGGATCCCAAAACTGTGACACATCACAAGCTGATCCATGCTACATCTGAGAAGGTGCTGACAGACACAAAAACAGTGTTGGAGGAAAATATTCAAGATAGAGGTAAGATTGTCTGGGTTTTAATCACGTCAGTCTGGAAGCAGGAGGTTGTGTCTCATTTGGCAAGTTCCAAGCAGTAACATTTTTAATATCTACTCTGCTTTGACATAGGAGTCACCTTTAACTAAGGTGGCAAAAAACAAAGAGGGAAAAAAAGACTTTTTTTATCCCCCCAGAGAAAGCACCTGGAGCAGTTTCCTTTTCTTCATTCCTGCTTTTAAGAGTTGAAAAGGAATTAAGAGCAGTCATTCAGTCAATAAGTTAAACTGATTCTTTTATCTCCTTCTTTAAGTAATTTTTTAAACCTCCAGGGCAGCATTTACCCTTCAAAGCTCTTCAAGGATAGTTCTATGGCTTCAAGAACCACATTGGGGGGTTTCTTGAGGGTGTCCAGGTGAAGCAGGAGGGTGGTTGCTGAGGTCTGAGTGAAGTTTAGACCTCATTGTCCTCTGCAAACAGGTCAAAATCCATTGCACTGTGGTCTCACTGTCCACAGTAGGGTTTGTGGGGTGTGTATTTGCTCCTGAGCTTTAAATGTGAAACAAAGACCCAAATAAGAGAGCTGGAGTCAGCTTTTACTGGGCAGCTTAAGGTAATGGCCCCTTTTGGAGCCAGGGCAGTGTCAGAAAGTGAGAGAAGCAGGACTGAGATATTGTGTGAACCAGAAACTCTGCAGGAGCAGAGTCCCTGCTTCTTCCTGGGAACTGCTGCCATGGTTTCCCTTCCAAGGCAGCGTCACCTGTCACTGACAGGAGCTGGGAAGTGCCATCCTGGGCAAAGGCAAGGGACTGTTCCTGCTGGGGGAGGGTGTTCTTTCCAGGCTCCTGCGGAGTGTTGGGTTGCAGTTTGCACAGCCAGGCAGCACGAGCTGTGTATCCCAGCAAGCTGTCAGGTGACTGAACTGCCTCTCCACTCCTTTTCCCTCTGCAGTGTGTGCTCTGCCTTCCCTGCTCCTGCCTGGCAGGGACAGGGAACCCAGTGACAGCTGAGTGCCCCGGGCTGCCTGTGCAGGGCTCCTGTCACGTCTGACCAGCTGCACAGAGGAGGGTTCACAGCCCTCACCAGCTGCTGCTCTTGGCTGCTCTGTGCTGGGCCAGACTGAGAAACTTGTCGTGCAAAGCATGTTTTGTTTGCTTTGTGCCTGCCCAGTGCAGTGGACTAAAAACTGCTCGTCAGCCAGGCCTGGCTGAAGGGCTCAGGGGCTGCACAGGTTTGGGCTCTGAGCAGTGGCTGCATCTCCTCCCTCAGAATGTCTGTGGCAGTAACTGAGGTGCTACAAAGCATCACATGATCTCTGCTAAAAGGCTGCCTTTAAAGGGAGAATATTAGTCTTAAAAGCCCAAAGAGAGCTGGTGCCAGGTGATGTGAGAGTGAAGACTTGCTTGCCCAGGTGGGCTGCCAGGGGTGCTGCCCTGCTGCAGGCTGGGAACCACTCCTGCCATCCACACACCAGAGTGAGCTTCAGCCTGGTGCTGGAAGTTCTTGGAGCTCAGACCAAAAACCATCTGTGCCTGTCTCTGCTGCTTCCTTCTCAGTGCAAGCACTGACAGTGCTGATTCTTTTGTTATTATCATGAGCTGTACTAATTATATAGAAGACATCTGGAACCTGTAATACCCTTTCTTTAAGTGAGGAGAAGAAACCAGTTACACAAAGTATAACTAATCCTGGACCCAGTTTTGAATTCTCTGTGCACTAAGGAATTGTGTGAAACCACCCAGGTCGTAAAGGGTGAAAAAAGTCTGATGCTACAGTGGGATTGATACAAAATTCATCTCCAGGAACAATTGAATTTGTGAAATATCTCACAGGCACTGTCCTCACATCCTTTCTAATGTACTGCAGTGTCATTCTCTTTGTAGATGTGTTGCTTTTGATCAAGAAACGTGCACCACCTCCACTCCCCAAGATGGCAGATGTGTCTGCAGAGGAGAAGGTGAGTTTGAAACACTTCTCAACTTGACAGTTTTGGTTAACTGCTTTATGGATGGTATGTGGAAGGGTTGCTGTGCTGTACTCTGCTTACAGAGGTAAATGCTGCCATTAAATTCTAGGAAAATTACTTCATATTTCTTCCAAGCTTAGAGAAAGCTGATTTTACATTTTTAACTGTCATTCTGAGAACATTTGCCTTAAAATAAGACATGTAGTTGCACTCTGTGGAAGTGACATAGATTTGATCTTTGAAAAAATGTCTAATGACTTTATAAATATAGTTCAGCAAGTGCCTTGCTTTGGTGGAAAACCCAAAGAAATGTGTTGACTTGCTGTCTCCTGCCTTTAGCCACCCTCTAACCAGGTCTCTAGAGCTGAAGTATTGACCCCTTACTGTTTTATTCCATTTTATTGGTGTGTAATTGTTCCTGAGGATCAGTGGTGCCCAGGATGCTGTTTGTGCACCAGCGTTACTGCAGTTCATGCAAATCACATGAACACTTCAAGCAGTGCTTTGTGCTTGAAATGGTGAATTCCTGGGTGTCTCTTCTTCATCCTTGCACAGCTTTGTTTCTTCTGGGGTGTCTGTGCATCCCTTCCTGCAGGGATTGGTGTGTCTGTGCATCCCTTCCTGCAGGGGTTGTGTCTGTCTCTCTCCTCAGTATGGTCCCGCTGTGCAGAATGTCACTGTAAGAGCACAAGTTATAAGACTTGGGAATATTTATAGTCTGGACCCTGCTATGTTTTGTGCTGGATCAGGAGCATGTGCTGCAGATTCCCTGCATGATCCTGGCAGGCAGTGCAGCTCCCCCAGGGATAAGCAGTGAAGCGTTTCCTGTGCCCAGCGCTGGTGCAGCTCTTGATGAGCTGAGCTGTGAGCAGGCCCTGGGGAGCAGAATATGGTCCTGGGCACTGAGACCTCTGTGATACATCTCCCTCTTTATGCTGGAATTTCCCTGCCTGTTCAGATAACAGCAATAGTTGTGAGGACTGAAAGTGGGGCAGCCAACAGGCCCAGTTTAGCTCTGTCACCGCAGAGTGACACCGGTGCTGTTCGCCCGTGGTATTGAAGTTACAGGGCACTGCTTGATGCCTTGGTGGAGAGTCTGAAACTGCTGTGTTCTCTGGTCTGTGGATAATGGGTTATGAAACCTGCTCCTGTTTCCCTTCCCTGCAGAGGAAGCAGGAGCAGAAGGCTCCTGACAAGGATGCCATTCTCAAAGCCACTGCCAACCTGCCCTCCCGCAGCGCCGACCGCACCGTGGCCCATCACAGCATGAGGGATGTAAGTACTGCATTTAACTCCCACTCTGACACCCCAGCAGCCTTTCAGCCTGTGCAGCCTTTCCTTTGACACATTTTACCTTTCTCCTTTCTGTATAAGAAAAATTCAGATGTATATTAAAATAAATAACTCAAAAGTTTAGACACGGCTTATGCTATTTAGTGATAAAAAACCCACTGTTCCCACTGTTTCTAAATGATCATAGAGTCATAGAATGGTATCATGATCTTCATATTTTGATTTTCGGATTTTATTTGTATTTTGTTTTGAAATGAAGCCTCAGAACATATTCAAAGTCTGCCAAACATTAAGTTAGAGGGGTTTATTTCTTCAGGCTTAAATAGTTCAGGTGTTTGCAGTGGGTTTTTTTCTCTTCCTTGACCCATGGGGTAGAAATAAAAGGACCTTTCTGCCCAGGAGGCAGCACTTCCCAGGAAAGGCTTCTTGAGAGACTAAACAATGAAAATAAAGCCCTACTAAAGCACCTTTCTGAGCAGAGGGCCAGGCTGCTGCTGTGCTGTAACAATAGATACATTAAGATTCAGTGGTGTCTTGTCACATCCTGTCTAAATGTTTTGACAGTTTCCTTTCTTGCAGTTCCAGACAGAGCTCCGGAAGATCTTGGTGTCTCTCATAGAAGTTGCACAGAAATTGTTAGCACTGAACCCAGATGCAGTTGAACTATTTAAGAAGGCAAATGGTATGAACATATCTTTATAGTTCAATCCTGTGAATTTGTTTGCTTCCAGAGTGGGCTCAGAGAGAAGTTCAGACCCTGATGTGGCAGCAAAGCCGCTACAAACTTTGGGGCAAAAGTTTCACCTTATAGATTGTACAAAACTTGTGGATTTATAAGGTCCCTTTGGGGTGGATGAGAAGTTCCATTTAAAAATGATCAGTAGGGATGGTAAAGAATATTTGAAAATGCACAAAGAGGTAGTAAAATGAGGAGAAACTGTGGCTCTTGATTCAGCTGGTGGGAAATGCTCATCCTTGAGAGCTGCTACAACAAGATCCAACTTAATTTCTAGAGAAATGATTAATGGATCTTCAGTGAATCTCACATATTTAATTATGTGGAAATCCCCTGGTCATGTGTGAGTTAACTGCCTTTTGTTTGAGATCTTGAACACATCTGGACAAAGTCTTTGTCCTGGAAGAATCTCTCTGAGCCGGACCGAGCTGAGAGCAGCAAATTAAACGATGAGGTGGCAAACTGGGGGCAGGAACAAAAGGAGAGATGGAAGAGAGAATGGGGCTTGAACTTCACACATGCCATTGCATTGACACAGGGGTTTATTTGAGCTTGCAGTCAATTTGAACATTGTTCTGTTTGTGTGTGTGTGTAGCCATGCTGGATGAGGATGAGGAGGACAGAGTGGATGAAATAGCTCTGAGACAGCTCACAGAGATGGGCTTCCCAGAGAGCAGAGCTGTCAAGGCCCTCCGGTTAAATCAGTAAGTAAATCACTGCATATGCTTGGGAAAAAAAAAAATCTGCATTTTTCCTGAAGTTTCCTTATGTGGGTCACCTAAATTTAGGTTGGGAAAAGCATTAGCTCAGGGAACAGTGCTGCCTCAGGCAGAGTGCAGGTGGCACAGGGAAGGGGAAGCAGGGCTGGATTGCCCTGGAAGGTCTGTGGGTCAACAAGGCTGTTTCCAGGTATTAAATCACGTTTTCTTCTGCTTTAGAAGTCAGATTTCACAGAGGAAAAAGCAAACTTGGTCCATCCACGTTGGCCTTTCAGCTGTAGAAATATGCTTTGTGCTGGTCTTCAGAAACATTCCAAGGATATTGTGAAGTCCAGAGAGCAACTGCAGGAAAATAGGAGGGAATGTAGTACTTCTCATACCCTAATAACAATGAGCTCCTGAGAGGGGTTTGTTAGGCCATTCTTGAAAAATTTTAATGAGAGAGAGTCCAAAACACATTCCAGTCACTCCTTCCCAGTGCCTCAGGAAGAGTTTCTCCCTGCTGTCCTCCAGCTTTCAGGTTATAACTGAAAAACCAAACAGGCAAAGGTTTGCCCTTCCATGAACGTGTAACAGTTCCTGGTACATGTTCACCTGCCCTTGCTTTTTCCTTCATATCCATGGGGAAAAAGATGTGTTTGGGAGCTCTGAGGATCCTCAGCTCGAGCAGTTGCACTGCCCAGCAAGTGACTGTGTCACTGAGGGGTCACAGATCTCTCCTGAAGTCACAGTGGAGGGATTTCCGAGTGGGGCATTTCCAGGTGCAGTTGTCCCTGTTGAATGTTGCTCTGGCTCAAGGCACACTGTGCACATATAATGTTTTTAACCCTTTTTTCTCTTGTTAATGGCATTCCTTGGTGGCTGGATGGTCTGAGGGAGATCTCCTCAAGCACCAAAGTTTTTGCCATCTGGGATGTGTTTCCATGTGAATTTGGAACGTGCTTTGCTGGCGGTTTTGTTGACAGTTGCAAACAGTGTTTGCCTGTTGTGAAACAAAGCAGAGGATGGGGAGAGTAGGGTGACTCCCTCAGAACTGCCTGTTAAACTCTGGGTTGCAGCTGTCCAAGCTGGACGTGGTTCCTCTGTTTTCCTGGCTCCAGAGAAGATTGTGAGTGCACACAGAGAATTGATGCGCTCCAAGATTGGCTCCAGCACTTTATTTGTGACTTTTCAGGTACTAATTAACCTGCAAGTCAATATCCCAGGGGGATAAGAGCAAAGGCAGAGGTGTGTGGAGCCCTGCTGTGCCTCTGGGGAGCTCCTCATCCCGCTGTTCCCGTTTGTTTCCCAGCATGTCCGTGACCCAGGCCATGGAGTGGTTGATAGAACACGCAGATGACCCTTCTGTGGATGCTCCCCTGCCAGGTCAGACTCCTGCAGAAGCCACAGCTGAAGCTGCTGCCTCCTCTGCTGAGGCAGCTGCAGGTCCCAGCTCGGAAGAGGGAGGGGAAGAGGCCAAGGATGAGCTGACGGAAATATTCAAGAAGATCCGGAGGAAAAGAGAGTTTCGTCCGGACCCGCGGGTACGTGCTGTGCATCCATCAGGAATGGAAGGGACTCTAGGCACCAAGGAATCCTTATAAATGTTTAGCAAATTAATTAAATGGGACATCTGGGTACATATGTGTTGTGCTGGCTTGGCAGGATTTCAGTGGAGGTCTTCAGAGAGTGTTTAAATTTAGGAATACTTCCAGTCGCGGAATATTCTGAGTTGGAAGGGTGTTACCTTGGGAATGCAGGATCTAAATGAGAGACACTGTTACTTTTGCACCTGAAAACTGAGAGGACTGAATTGAGACCCCTGGCACTGCCTTTTTGGCTGCTGTGTAGGAAGGAAGGGTGGCAGGACAGGAGGAGATCCTTTGTAGAAAAGGCCAGGCTGGATGGGGCTCTGAGCAACCTGGACTAGTGGAAGGTGTCCCTTCCACTTAGTTGGAACTAAATGACCTCTCTAAGATCCCTTCCAACCCAAACCATTCTGGGATTCTATGAAAAGGGCAGAAAGGTGTGATTGTATTTAGGGGGCAAGGAAAGGTATCACCAGCAGATTGGAGTCTTGCAGCAAACACAGAAGTTGCCCTTTTTTCAGAACACAGGACTGGCTGCAGTGAGAAAGTGTTGCTCTCACACTGGGAGCTCACCAGGAGGGGCTCTGACATCTGGCACTTGGGGTTTACAACTGGCTGTTCTTGAGATTTGGGTTAAAAGCTGCAAATGCATTTGATGACCTGGGTACAATTTCTCAACATTCTTATCTAAATACATCACACTCACTAACAATGTAATAAATCCAGGAGTGAAATTAAATAGGGTGAATAGAACCACAAATGCACATAAACCTTGACCATTCAGATGTGAACAAGAGCTTTATGGCAGGAGAGGAGTTCCAAAACAAGGTGTTTGTCCTGTGCCTCTCCTTTCTACCCCAGGTACACTTGCTCTTTGCTTTGCATTCAGCTTTCAGTGTTGAAGACAAGAACTATCTTCACTCTTAAGATTTAGTTTTCTTCCATAATGAAGACACTTTTGAAGTAGGGTATTTGAAAACTTTGTTGATGAAATCACCGAGTGGTCCCCAAATGGAAACAATGAGGGGTTTTTACCCCACAAAAACCTCCCGCACAAAAGGTGAAAGGTCATGATTGCTCTCATTTCTGCTTTAAATGTTACACTTATGAAGCTGTGCAATTCTTCTCCAGGCTGTCATTGCCCTGATGGAGATGGGATTTGATGAGAAGGAAGTGGTGGATGCACTCAGAGTAAACAACAACCAGCAAAACGCAGCCGTGAGTACAACATTCCCCTTCCCTGCTCCTCCAAAAGTCTCTTCAGCTGCTTGTTTTCCTCTTGGAATTGGGTGATGTTTTGCTCTATCCTAAAGCCAGCTGTTCCTGGAGATTCAAGGAGCACAGCAAATCCTGTGCCTCTTTCAAGTTAGATACACAACTATAATACAGAGGGTTCAGACCCCTCAGAGGAGCTCGGGGTGTTTGAGGTTGGGACTTTCTAAAAGCTTTTGAGAAACTCCCTCACCACAGTGTGCAAAAGAGATTGTGCTCTCCTGAGAAAGGAAAAGGTATTCCCTGTAATTAATAACTGATTAAAGCACAGGAATAAATGATCCAGCAGAGATTCAAGCCATGCAGTTGTGTAAATGACCGTTCAGCAGCAATGCTTCCACAGTTTCTGGAATCAAAAAATGTTAAGGTTTTCAAAGATTCATTAGTCCCTCTGCTAGTGGGTGATGTGTTAAGGAAAATTATGTGGACACAGCTGACAGCCAAGGAATCTTCTCCTCCTAAGGATCCAGTGCTGGCTACTGTTGGAGAGAGGATACTGGGCTGGGTGGTACAAGTGAATAGTAAATGGTGTGAAAAGAACTGCACAGCTCAGGTTTAACTGTGGGAGGAAAAAGTATTTTTAAAATGCCACGTTACCAAAAGTTTTATGTTGAGACACTTGGGTTCTAATGAAATCTCTTGTGCCTGGTGATTTCTTTCAGTGTGAGTGGCTGCTGGGAGACAGAAAACCTTCTCCAGAGGACTTAGATAAGGGCATTGACACCAACAGCCCTCTCTTCCAAGCCATCTTAGAAAACCCAGTGGTACAGTTAGGGCTCACCAACCCTAAAACTCTACTAGGTAAGTCCTGCCTTGGGTTCCTGCTGCACATCCATGTATTTACCAGCCAATGGAAGTGGAGCCTGGATGATGACAGCCCCCTTTGGGGGATTGGGGCAGCTCTGGACCCCTTTCCTCCCTTCCAGCTGTGGTGTTTGTTGGCTTCATCCTGCAGCTCAGCTAAACCCAGACCTTGGGGCTGTCCCAGAAATGATCCTAATTCCCCAGGATTACACTTGCTGAACTCAGAACTTTAATAGCTGCTGGCTGCAATGCTTTTGTGGATTTAGGAGACCTTTTGTGTGCTCCCTTTGGCCACGAGGGGAAAAATCAGGAATGTCTGTCTCGACCTCTGATTATTTCCCAGAAAAAACAAGGCTGGGTCCTGCTGTGCAGCTCCCTGTGAGCGAGGCCTGATCACTGAGACAGAAGATAACTTGTGGAAAAGTATCCAAACAAGAAGGCTGAGCTAAGGCTTTGCCTGTCAAAATTGAGATAAAATGTGAAAACACATTTCCCCTCGTTTGGGTTTGAGCTCTGGGGTAAAGTCTGTGTGTTCATGGCCAGAAAGGCTGTGAGCACAACATGTACCCAGCAGAGCCTCCAAGCTGGGAGGAATTGCTCCCTCTGACAGCACAGAACAATGACTGGCTCTGTGATGTATATTTAAAGTTTTCCATTTAGTCTTTGTCTTCAAAATTTATTTGAGGCAATGCCTTTAAATGAAGGCTGCATGCACAGCTCAATCAAGAGGGCTCTTGAAAATACTGCTTTAAATGTAATTAGGAGAGTTTGCAAGCCTTTAAATAATTCAAGAGCAGAACCTTCCCACTCCTGATTTCTGAACAAATGGTCTCTTCATTTCCAACCAGGGTTCCACACTGCAGCTCAGAATATAAATAGAAAATGAAATGCCATTATAGGAGCTTGGATGAACATCAGAGAATATATTCCTAGTGATACATCTGCAAATTGCTTATGTCACAGATTTTAATAATGAGCTTTTACATTTAATGGGTTTCTTACAGAGTATTGATAAATCTTTGGTTTTAAGCTTTTGAGTCTGTGTAAAAAGAATATAGTTCAAGTGGTGAAAGGTGAGATGTGTGTTTTATTTTGGGCTTTTCTGGCTGCATGACCTTGAGCAAGGTATTAATGATGAGCCTTTCAGAGGTGCTGGGCACTTCCAGCTCCCACTAATGGCAGTTGAGTTCTGTGCACTGGCACTCCTGGGAAAACTAACACTGACCTTGGTGCCAGACTCCACACTGACATTTTGGTGACTGTGCAGCTGCTTTTTTTGTCCTGTTCTGTAATGACTGGCTCCAAATGTCCAAGAGTCCAGCTCAGTGTCTGTCAAAAGGCTTAGAAATCATTGCCTGGCCCGTTTTCCTGCCAGGTTTGCAGCTTGGCTCTTGCAGGGGCTGCCTGGTTCCTTCAACATGAGGAATAGGATGAAAGCTAGAAAATAATAAACCAGCAAACAAAGCAAGCAGCCAACAAAGCTCATTGAAAAGACAAAAAGAAAAAAATGCTCTTAAAAAAGTATAGGTGATCTTTTTCTGCACACCCAGCCTTTCCCCTCCTGTGTCTGACTGCCTCCCTCTGCTCTCCAGACATCAGGAAGGAGGAATAAGATGCTGCTTCCCTTGTGGCTCCAGGGCCTCTGGAAAAGCTGGAAGTCTGAGATTTGGGGGCTTAAGGGGCTACACTTGTGCTGGCTCTGTGTAGCCTTTGGCATTTCTGCTTTTGCTGGCTTAGTTTCCTCTCCAGAGGAGCCTCAGGGCAGCACAGGGAACAGGTGATGGTGCTTTCCATGAACTGTCTCGGTTAAGTACCAGGGAAAAAAGGGATACTGGTGCAAGAAATCCAGGCTGGGATATGGAAAAATGTTTGATCAGAGGAGTGGAGCTGCAGGAGAGTGTTCTATAGGAGTGCTGGCAGCAGATGGGCCTTCACAAATGGATGGATTGCATGGCATGTTCCTGCAGACAAATGCCTGGGGACATTTGTTAAGGCTTTAGCTCTTCAACCCCACGGCCTTGAGGTTTTGTGGGATGGACTGTAATCCAGGCTGAGCATTTAATCGCTGTCTGCAGTGAATTTAATGCTGAGAAATGAGGAAAGCACAACCTGGAGCATCCTCCCAGACTGTGGAGTCTTTGGAGCACAGGTGGTACAAGGAGCATTCCCACCATTTCCGGGTCGTGTTTGCCTTTGAGCTGTAGCCATTTCTGACTGTCCTGAAACATCCCAAACACTGGAGCTTTGCCAGGACTAACTGTTGCAATTCCCATCTCTTGGCAGCCTTCGAGGATATGCTTGAAAACCCCCTGAACAGCACCCAGTGGATGAACGACCCCGAAACCGGGCCCGTGATGTTACAGATCTCCCGGATCTTCCAGACGCTGAATCGCACGTAGAGGGGGGTCCCAGTGCACTGTGCCACTTCCTCCTGCCCCTCACTCCAGGGAAATTTGGGAAGGGGGCAGCTGGAAGGGGAAGGGAGGTGAGGGGGGAGATCCTGAGATGGGTCTCTCCCACGAGAGCTTTCGTAGTTAACGGCCAACTGGAGTGAGTTGCCTTGTGGATTTTAGTGTTAGTGGAAGAGGTTTGAAGACTTGTTTTTTGTTTTCAGGTATTAGGTTTAAAATAAAGTATATCAGAAAAAAAACAAACAGAACACAAATAGGAAAAGGTTTTGTGCAAAAACACTTCAGAATCTGACTGTTGGAAAGAAACACGATCCTGCTTGTTAAAAAGGCCTGTGACAGTAGTTTTCTAGCCAGCTTTGATAGGACCTGGCTAGTGTTTACAAAAGGTCACTGACCACTGGCATAGGATATTAATCATCTCCATGCAGTATTAATTTATGGCTTGATCAAATTGCAAAACTGCTTTTTTAAAAAAAAAAAAAAATATCGATTTTAGGAAATGTTTTTTTTTAAAAAAGCCCAAAATATTGGGAGAGCAAGCACATTTCTATCCAAACTTGTTTAATTTAAAACAGAATCATTCAGAGGTGGAATTCTAAATAAATAGCATTACTTTTTCCTATTTATTTGCTGCATTAGTTGTTGTTGCAGTCCCACAGGGGTTGTACTTGCAGGAGGTTCTCTGTCAGGTACCACAAAGTGCAGCTTCTCTCTCGCCACAGAATTCACCACACCAAGACTTGAATTCCCACGTGGCTGCAGTTCCTGAGCTCATGTCCCTCTTCCATATCCCATTGCAAGGAAGGATATGTTCACATAGTGGGGTTTTTTTCTCCATTTTTACGTGCACAATTTTGGAAAGGGACTTCTGTGGGGTTTTTTTTATTCTGTTTACAAAGAAGCAGCTGATTTGCATGGGGGGGGGTTGTTGATCTGTAAAGCAGCAGAACCACGTAGGTTTTTATCTTGTTTAAGGCATTTAAAGCACGCTTGAAATTGTTATCTTTGAGTTAGAAGTGGGGTTTCTTTATGCTTATTTTTACCATGGCCATACCAAGAATGTCAGGCTGGGTCTTTCCTGTTTTGCCAGAAGACTGACTTGAGGTTTGAGGGAGGAATTCTGAGCTTTTAAGAGCAGGACTGTGAATATCCACGACTGGGATTTTACAACTGGGCTCTGCAGGTGTCACTTTTTAGCAGCCTGCTAAAAAAATGGGGTTTGTTTCCAACTTAATGAAACATAAATGCCATCTGCCATCATCCCTGCCATGTCCTGTGCTTCACAGCCCCTTAGGAAAGGCAGGATAGGCAAGTCCTGCCTCTCCAAACTGCAGAGTAACCACGAGGAGCCCCTGTGCTTAACCAGCTCAGAGGTGTCCTGTCAATCCTGAGCAAAGTCACCTCTGCAAGTATGGGAGGGTTTTTCTGTGCAGTTGGGGTTTGGGGTTTGGTTGTTTTTTTTTTTTTTAAACAAAAACTCAACAAGATGCAACCTGAAACCCTACAACAAGTTTTGGCCTGAGCTTGGCATGTGCTCTGTGCTGTTCTGCAGTCGAGGCACTGAAGTTGCCAATTTCTCATCATTAATATGAAGGGTGGGGAAATCAAAACAGCCTGAGATTTTATCTTGACTCACTATCCCAGCATTTATTATTGGGTTTTTTTTTTTGCAATTTGTAATTCCTTCTGAAGCTTTACAGTTGATGACTGCTGAAATATTTACTTCTGCCCTTAGAAATTCCAAGCTTTATAGAGATGCTTCTTCTGTTCAAATTGGACAGTAAAACCATTTTTGTGGGCTCTTGCTAAGAATAGACTGACAACGTGACATTAAATTATAACCTTCTCCTGCAACTCCAGCCAGGAACCAGATCCTGCACCCCAGTGAGCTCAGCACAGCTACTCACAAGTAGTTGTGACTGAATGTTGTGGTGTTATGAGAGGTTTTGATTATTTTTGTCCATTTTTTGCTTATTCCTGAAGCTTTTTTCTTGTAATAATACCAGAAGACTGTTTTACTTGAAGTTCCTGATGTTAGAGCCACATGTCCTTCTCTACCAATCAGGATTCTGGTTAATATTCCTTTTAATGAGTGTTTTTAGAAGGGAAAGTTGGGAAAACTACTTTGTAGTTTGGGGGTTTGGCTTTTGAGTGGTCCAGGAGAGATTCAGACTTAAGGAACAGTCTTGAGGAATGTAAAGGCTTGGAAAATGCTGGTCTTGATTTCAGCAGCTCATGGTTGGACTGTGGAGCTTCCAGGGAGATAAAAGGGATCCGAGCTGCCTCCCTTGGTCAGCCAGGACCCCTCGGTGCCACTGAACTGGTTATAAAGTGTGGGCAAAAAGCTTCAGTGAAACAAATTATTCTTATGTAATAGAAGGTGAGATTGCCCAGGTTCAGCAGCAGCAGTTACAGACTGTAGGGATAAAGGGATGCTGCACCTTTGGAATGCTTGGAGGCTTGAGAATCCGTGGTTATTTCTGGGTTTGGTTGTTCCAGAGCTCCACACTTGCACAGCTGAGGTGTTGGAGAGCATGTTCTTGGTTGGGGTGGCTTTGACAGGGCCCTGCTTGGCTTGTGGGAACTTGAGTTTGCAGTGGCCAAAAGCTGAGAGAGAGCAGAATTTAGGGGGTGTGGTGTTTGCAGCAAGGCACAGGAGTTGGTTTAAAACAACCCGAAACTACCCTTGAGGTTAAAGGAACACGTGAGGAACTGCTCAAGACATCTGTGGGTTGGGGGTGTGAATTAGTCCAGGAACTGTGTGTCCCCATCACTCCAGGGGGTGGGATTGCTGCTGCTTCACAGAGTTGAGTCCGTGGTGCTTGTAAAGGCTTTGATTGGCCCAGTTTTTACAAAACCTGCAAAAAAAAAGTGGAATATCACCATTCCTGAGCGGGACTGACTCTGTGATCCCCAGGCACAAGGAATGTGTGTGACAAGAGCTTTGCCTGGTGAGCAGCTGTGCTGTTCCCTGGTGGGTCTGGTCTGTGAGAGATCCCTAAACCCAGGGGACAGTCTTGTTAAATAAACCAGGTGGTTTTGTGAGGAACTCACAGTGAGGGTTTACAGGCTCAGGTCCTGTCCTTGCATATCTGGTGTTCAAGTTCCAACCAGCAGGGACATGTCACAGTTAAGTTTCTCATAACATGGTCTAGGGAATATTTGGAGGCCTGTGAGCTGGAGCAGGGAGGAGATGGGGTGGTAGGTGACTAATTGTGTTTCTTGCAGTATTTCCCCACTGACAGAGACAATCTTGTACCTTTTGCTGTGACAGGACTCTTGCAAGCCAACCAGCTATTTATTGAACTATATCTAACTTATAATTTTGTCATCAGAACACTGATATTTTTAATAGAAATTTACTATATGGAAGTTTGTTCTCAGGGCTTCGTATTTATACTCTTTTTAGGGGGGATGCATTTAAAGGGATGTATTTGGAAAAAAGGCCAGTGGCTACTTCAGCTTGGACCTTGATTGTCCTGACCTGTGAGCCCAAGCTTGTGTAACTCCTGCTAAACCCTAGTCCCTGGTCCAGCCCAAAGAATCTGCCATTCCTTCTCTCCCTGTGAGCAGTGGCATGAGTCTTCCTTTTAGGATTGCTGCATCACTCCCTGGCCATGGTCACACAGGATAACCCGGCTGCTTCCCGGCTCGCTGGTCTTTGCTCCATTTCAAGGACATTTCCGTTCTCCATGCAGCTGGAAAATTGCCTTGCATGGTTCCCAAAGCAGCCAGCAGTGCATTCCTCCTCTGGGAAGGTGGGAGGTTCCCTCCTGCACAAGCTCCAAGACCTCCAGCTCGTGGCTTTTCTTGGCTCCTCGCAGCCTCTGTCACAGATGTGTCCCAAACCTTGACCCCCCCCCGGTTTCTTTCCTCACTCTTCTGGAACCAAACTTGTCTTTTGGAGATTGATCTTCATATCCAAGCAACACTTTAGTGGTTATTGAAATACTTTTTTTTTAGTTAGGACTGTTTTAATTAATTTTTTTAGGCATTGTGATTCATGGGCTGAGGATCTTTTAATATATTTTGGAAGTTGTTGAAATCAGCATCGCACCAAACGAATGTACAGTGACACTGTCAGCAAATCTTGCCTGTGGAAGGGACACAGAGGTTACCTGTGATCTCTGCTCCAGGGGCAGTTTTCCCAAAGTCTTGTGCACAGGATAACGAGTGTTTCATCCAAAGTAACCGCCCTGTTTTTCTACTTTTAATAATAAATAACATTTTTATTAACTCGCAGAATAGCGGCGCTTCCAGCTGGTGTTCCCATCCGACTGTAAGTCCCTGAGCTTTGAGGTTTGGGATACTCCTGTATCCTCCTCTCTGGGACAGTTACTCCTCGGAGGGATTTGTGCTGGCTGATGTAGGGCAGTGGGTGCAACCCCCACCTCCCTGCAGAGGAAATCATGTCCACGTGAATGTGCTTCTCATGGTGGTTGTTCTCACCTCCATCCCGACATCTGGGTGTAGCAAAAGGGGTTTTTTTTTCAGGACCTCTTGCCCTAGATTCGAAGATCTTCAATGCAGATCCTGTTTGCAGCATGTGAACTTCAATAAATGTAAATGCATTAAATTCTTACTGAATTTGGGTATAGTTTTATATCGTGCTCTGGGGAGAGGGAGGAAATTGGATCACGTTTTAAGCGAAGCCCCCACAAGCCCAAGTGTCTTTGTTGCAGCAGGTAACAGAGGCCTGGAGAGATTTTTTAATTTGCATATTTTTATCATGGCTTAACGAACTGTACACGAATGTGATTTGCTACCCAGCACTTCCCACGAGGCAGCACCAGTAAAATATCACAAGGTACTGACTTCACGTTTCTTTTCATGTCACCTGTGTATCCAATAATTAGGTACCACGTAGGATAACTTTGATCTGGCACTGCCAGCAGTGTGTGGCATGCTCAGCTCTTCCTAAGGCGTAACATTACTTTTCTGAAGCTTAACTAGGGCGGATGTCCCTGAGCCTGTGGAATTCAGGATTCATTCTGGCCGCGCTCCCGTGGATCACTGACCTCTCCCCGAGTGGGAAAACCAGCAGGATTTGCTCCCTCCAGAAACCCTCCAGGCAAAAAAGGCAAGGAATGCTGCTAATTTGTCATCCTTTTAAGCAGTTGCTGTTGTCTGCTGAAATGTATTCCTGGAAATTAAGGAGGTGTTGGCAAAGCCAGACCTGTTCAGGCTGGAATTACCGTGTGTGGAGGTGTCAGACCCACGGCCGGGGCTGGAATGAATCCTGAGGCTTAAACCTGCTCACACATACACACCGAGACACTGATGTTATGTGTGTTGTACATTTATAATATATCATAAAAATAAAGTTTTTTGATTTATTACAAGGTGTTCTGAACCATCATTTGCAGGAGCAGCAAAGGTTTGTGGCTCCACGTTGTTGTTCTGCGTTCCTTGCACCTGCAGGTTGCTGGGACTGTTTCTCAAAAAATGGGATATTTAGAGAGCTGGTCAGGAAACTTCCACCAGAATTTGTGCAGGAAATCCTGGTTCAGGAGCTGGTTTTGCACCTGGAATTTATTTCTCTGTTTTTCAGGAAAAGTTGCATTTGGGGAGATTCACTGCAAGGGGCTTTGTGAGCCAAGATCTGGTGATCCCCTGGGATGTTCCGATGCCATTGAAGAGGGATTTATCTTGACAGTTGTTGACTGACAAATTGAAGCCCTTTCTTTCCCAACAAGGGAACCCTCATTAAGGAAAACAGCTCCAGCAAGGAGCAGCTGGTGGGATGCAGCAGCTTGCACGTGATGTAACCAAAATTGCCTTTGGGCTGCTGGAGAGCTGGGATTGAGCTGGGAAGAGCCTCCGAGCCTTGGCCTTTGTCTGCAGCTGCCTTGGAGGCAACTGATGAGGAGTGTAAGTGTGTGAGATTATTTCTCTGAAGGAGACAGGATCTCTGGAGCACATTTGGGGGGTTTTTTGGGGTTTGGTTTTTTATTAATCAGCATTTTCCCCCAATGTTTAGGGCAAGGAACCCCCCAGCAGCCTGTTTATGTAGCAAAGGTTGCATCAACTGCTGAGGAGTTCAGAGTCATATTCATGACATCCTGTGAGAGATGGGGGATTAGAGGATGAGACATCCAAACCCTGCTTGCTCAAGGCAGGCTGGTAAATGTGGTGTTAAATGCAGGCATTTGTGGTGTCAGGTGGCCCTAACTGAGATTCCCTGTAATGCACAGATCAGCAGCAGGACAATTCAAAGGTCCAGCTCCCCACTGATTTAAAATTAAAACAGAAAAAAACCCTTAAAGCAGCTCGGGGTGTATCATTAGATAATGGTACTTCTGAACCTAAACTGGTACAGCAGGTCTGGGCAGAAACCCACACCTTAGAAATTAAAAAGTGCTGCTGTGTGAGTGACAGGATGGGCTGTAATTGGCGTGGGGTTTGTCAGCTCTCCGTGTGAAGGGTGGTTTCAGCACAGGGAGGTGTCACTGGGGTTCTCCAGCAGGGATAAGGAGCGAGGCTGCGGCTGCTCCAGCCCAGGAACCACCTCCAGTGAGGCTGAAATCCTGCCATGAAGGGCGGGGAAGGTGAGTCCAGGTTGTGCTTGGCTGTGAAAATCAACTTGGTGTTGGCAGGTGAGACATCCCTGACAGCACCAGCGGTGGGGCAAGAGCCATTCCCAGCCTGTCCAGGGGCAGTTTGCCAAAGAAGTCAGACTTTCTCCTTCCCTGTGCTCACTCCTTTCCCCTGAATGAATGGTCACAGTCCCACTACTCTGTAAAGAGGAGCAGAATATTGAACAGTTACCCATCAGCTCCTCCAACCCTCTGCCTGGGCAGGGTTCCAGCGGTTGCCCAGAGAAACTGTGACTGCCACATCCCTGGAAGTGTTCATGGGAGCAACCTGGTCTGGTGGAAGGTGTCCCTGCCCGTGGCAGGGGGTGGAATGAGATGAGCTTTAAGGTCCCTCCCAACCCAAACCATTGTGATTCTGTGGAACAGAAGGAAGCAGCAGATGCTGCCCTTGGGAGTTCCCGGCACGCTCAGGCCAGGCTGCCATCCCCTCTGTGACAATCCCATTGTTCCCTCTGTGCTTGATCATGCCTCTTTTTTAAAATAGATTTTGTTCTGAGAGGAATTGGCCGAAGGAAGCAGCAGCTTTGGAAGCCACTGGGGATGATTTGCTAGAGGGTAATTGGGTTTGGGGCAGAATTAATGGAGAAATTCTTTTGTCTTGATATTCAAAAGGTTTCACTTCAAAGGCAGGACTTCCGCTCGTGAACTGGATGTTGCTCCAGTGGTTTGTTTGTGGAAAATGGCTGAAGAGTGGGCAGGGCTGTGGTGTGCATGTGTGAGCTTGGCACCAGTGCCAGTGAGCGTGACCTGAGCCTGGCCCTGTGTATCCAGTGTCACCAGGAATCCAGGCACTGGTGGAGCTGGGGGAGGGACATCGGTAACTCGAGATGTGCTGGACCAGGCCACGCTGGACCAAAATAAACCTGGAGAGGTGACCAGCTCTCAGTGCCAGGGGTGTAAATCAGATGCCTGGCTGAGGAGCTGGGCCTGAATACAGGGCCTGAGCTGAGAGCTGCAGTGCCCGGGGCTCCCGAGGGGTCACTGGTGGCTCTGGGTGCTGGGCTCCAGCAGCACACCCGGGTGCTGGGCTGCAGGTGGGATGCAAACCCTGCACTGTGGGGTCCTGCACCCATCCTGTACCCTGGGATGCAGCTGTGCTGCTTCCCTGCTCTGTCACAGGGAAGAGCTGCAGCTCAAACAGGTTTCGTTCCCGATGCCATCAGCAGTTGCATAACGAGCTCTCCCACTGTGGGAAGTGACTGTGTGGAGCTGGGAGCTGGTTCCATGCCAGGGCTCTGGGTGCACAGAGGGAGCAGTGGCTGTGGAGGCTTCACTCCTGCTCCCTGTTGAGGGCTGGCTGAGCCTCTGGGGCTGTGCAGGTGTGTGTGGCTGCTGGTGCACCCTGAGACAGAATTATTCATGGCAGACTGGGAGCGCTTATGCATGATGTGGTTTCTTGGCTTTTATGAACTGTAGCTCGGGCAGAAACCACATTTGTGTTGCAGTGAACCTCTGTTTGTCCTCTGAGGAAGGGCTGCTCCACAGGGAATCCGTGCCTGGGAGTCCCAGACCCGCAGCAGCTCCCACACACCTGGAGTTGGGTTGAATTATTTATTGAGCTCCTCCTGGAGCTGCTGTGCAGGACAACCCTCAGAATAGCAGAGCCCCGGGGCTGAGCTGCCCCTGCTGCCTCCAGCCATGCACCCACCTCAACCCCTTCCTGTTGTGAGGGCCAGAGAGGGTGTTGGGACATCTCTCTGGATTTCTTGGCACATGGAATTAGATTTTTCACTCTATTCCCACGTGCTCACATGGTCCCAGCTGGGGTGATCCAGGCACTGTGGGCTGATGGAGCCTTTAAAATCATCCTTAAAAGGACCCCAGGCAGCTATTTCCACACTGTTGGATTGGTGCTGCAGCATCCCTGCTCCATCTGTGTTTTCCCTGCACAGGAGCTGGTTGCCAGGCTGCCTGTGATGAATCACGGGGTGCTCTCTGCCTGGACCCCCCTACTCCCTGTTCCCTCACAGACAGTGCCTTCCTCCCCTGCTCCCACACGGGAACACTCACCAAAAAAAGAAAAAATGCACAATCCTCCCTGAAATCTGCGCTCTGGCCTCCGGTGAACCTTCCCCATCCCTCCTCTCCCGTTTGCAGTCAGTGCAGGCAGGAGCAGGCAGCAGCCCACTCCTCCTGCCAGCCCCCTCTCCCCCTTGCAGCAGCATCATGCCTGGTGCAGCCCAACCTGGTCTGAGGTATTTCCATCCAGGTGTCTGGAAGTGGGAGATTTGGAGGTGCAGCTCAGGCCACCACGGACTTCCTGGGTGCCGTCACTTCCCAGATTCCCATGGGTTACCACGGGCTGTATTTATAGTTCGCTGGGCTAAAAATAAAAACCCCAAGTGTTGGGTTCCCTGAGCCCAGCAGGGATGCCCAGGAGCCCCCAGAAGGTTGTCTGGCATTGGGGTGTTGAGTGATGCCCCTGGAGCTGCTCCCATGGGAAGGTTGATGGGAGTTTATTCTTTGGAGATGATGTAGCTGCTGCACCGCTGGCTGACCCAGCGCTGCTCTTGCTCAGCACAGAGCCTCGTGCAGGACTCTCATCCTGCTAAAAATACTTCCTTCTGTCTCCTCGGGCTCGGTCTAAGGGAGGCTGTGAGGGGACGGAGCGGCAGCACTTCTGACTGTGGCTGCAGATGGGCCCTGAGCAAACCTGCTGCCAAATCCCTCTGGAAAATGTCTGGTGGGAAGCGTTTGTGAGCCGGTCCCAACCCCCTGCGTGTGTGCCCAGCAAACATTCCTCCCTGCTCAGGACTGGTTTCCAAGCAAGGTCCCTTTTCTGCTCCCACGGCCACAAGTGCTGGGAGCTGCAGGGCAGGTTCCATAGGGACGATGTGCAGGAGCAGCGTGGCTGAAGACAAGGAGCCCAGCACATCTCCCTCCGAGGTGACTCCCCCCCCATTCACACCCCTGGTACCGAGGGGAAACCAGTCAAAGTAAGTAATTTTAAATTGGTTTTGTTCATCTGGTTCGATTTTTTTGGAACAGAATCGAAGTCCAAGGGCAGGGGGGGGAGCAGGACCTTGTCTGCCCGAGGTGTCCCAGCTTTCAGAGCTGGACAGGCTCCAGTATCTCCTCCCCTCCTGAATCCCTGGGTCTCCTGCAAAATAACGCCAAGATCCCGGCGAGACGCTGCCCTGGGCGGGGAGGATGGATCTGCACGTTTTCCGTGCACGAAACCTTCCAGCTCTACCCAACAAAACCGAACCGGGAATATCTGCTCCCGGCATCGCCCTCCAGCCCCCGGCCCCCTCCTCCGCGTCTCTGATGTCACTCAGAAAGGCTCGTGAGTCACCCGCAGTTGCCGTGGTGATTCCAGCGATGCCGGGGAGCGCAGCGCTGCCCCGCTCCCCCCAGCCCTTCCCGGTGAGCGGAGGGGACCGAGCCCCCCGGCGCTGAGTCCCCGGGACGTGCCATGGGCTCCCATGCCACGGGCTGCTGCTGCCAAGAGCCCCCTGAGACCCCCGAGGCTGCGAGGATGCCGACGGCTGCCACCGGTAAGTCAGTGCTGGTAGAGGGGTTACGTGTCCGGGGGTCTTTGGGCTGTTGGGGGTTTTACAGCATCCGTGTGTCTCGCCCAGCAGGACAGGCACCCCATGGCCCAGCCCCACGGATGTGGGTGTCCTTTGCATCACCTCCTTCTGCACGTGCTCCTGGCACCCGGGGGTGTTGTCACCCCACTTTCCAGGACTAAATGGGGGGGTACAGGCTGCTCTCAGCCTGCTCTGAACCCCGGGGAGTGAGGAGAGCCTGGGGCAGAGCAGTGCTGGGAGGGCATCAGCCTTGGCACGTGTGGGGATGGGGGTGGTCCAGCACTGCCCGGGGGACCAGGGCCATACAGCCCCACACGTGTGGGCACCATCCACGCCTGATGGCCCAAGTGACCAGCACTGTGCCCACTTCAAGGGTCAGGGGGGTCACCCCTGTCACAGCAGGATGGGACCCGTGTTGTGTTTCTCCCCTGGGTGCTGCTCAGGGTGTTGTGGCCACTTTCCTCGCTCACCCCATCCTGCTGTGGGGCCACATCCTGCTCACACAGAGCCACTGGTGTGGCTCCAATCTCAGCAGGTGCCAAAGCCTTTGGAATGGCTTAGGGGGGACCTGGTGATGGGCACCCTGGGGGGGCAGGGACCCCTCTATGCCAAGCTCTGGAGCATGGAGGGACACTCCGTGTGCCCCTGGGCTTTAACATCCATGTCTGGAGTGTGGGCACCAGGCTGGCAACTGCCCAGCCCTCCCCCCAGGAATCTGTTCCGAGGTCCATCACCCAGAGCTCGCAGCCGGTGGATTAGAGATCTGGCATCTCTTGGTTTCCTGCTCAGTGTCTCAGTTTTAGAGTCAAGTCCTTGCTGTCAACAGGACCCGGACGAGCAGGATCGAGGTGTTTGAATTACTCTGACTAATTTGTACATTAATGTATTTCTCTGGCTCCAGGTTTAAGAGTGTTGGAGCATGTGCAGGCTGGCCAGGACCCAAGGGGGTGAGGAGGGTGGTGTTTGCCTTGGCACCTCTCCACAGGCAGGGCAGGAAGGGACGGGGCTGCCAGGGGAAGGGCTGAGCTGCAGCACAGAGCTGGCAGCAAGGGAACCAGGAGCTGCATCCCACCAGAAGGGCAGGAGCTAAAAATACTGAATGGGAATGAATCGAAATGCAGTGGGAAGTCACCACCCACCCCCGCCAGACCCTGCTGTGGTGGAATTAGAGGAGCTTTAATTTGCTTTTGAGGCAGCTTTTGCTCTTTAGACGCTGGGTTGAAGCACATCAAAATCACCTGGAATGAGAGGCAGTGCTGGTCCCTCAGCCCTGGGTTTATATTTATGGAGGAGGAAGCCCTAAAATGCAGAAATGTCCTCAAAATATCCCCTGTATTGTTAGACCATAACACAAACCTGCCATAGGAAAAGGAAAATGCTGGGTCAGGTACATCCCTCCTGTGCCTGGGACAGATGAGGTGATTTTCCAGGACCTGGCAGGCAGCCTTTGCCTTTGTGCATCCCCCAGGAGACCTGGAACGAGGCGGTCCCGGATTTGTTCCCACACGAACACCTCCCCCTGTGCCATGAATGTCGAACATTTTGGTGCAATAACGATGTTGTAACACCCTTTTGGAAAGGGTTGGCTGAGTTGGCTGTGAATTCCCAAAGGTAGCACTTAGCAGAGGTTCAGGATGCTGTTTTCGGATATAACCATGTGCTGGCTCATGAGGAGAGGAGAGGAGGGCTCCGTGCCATGTTGCTGGCAACCAGGTTATCCCTGTGCCAGGGATTTGTGCTGCTCCACAATCCCAATGGCATTTATTGGGATGACGACGCTGAGTATGTTCCCTCTTGCTCTGGGCTCTTGCACCTTGCTCAGCCAGGAGCAGGAGACAGATGTTGCATCTTGGAATTCAATTAGATTTTTATTCTTATTCATTTCTTCTGCCTTTTAGTTACTCGTTGCTTTCCCGTAATGTTTGAGTGGTGAAAAAGTTGGAGATAACTCATTCTCTCTTTGCATAGTTAGAGTTGTGGTAAATGTAGTTTTACTCTAAGTGCCCTAAGGAGAAAAATGCACTTCAAAAAGAAATCATCTGGGAAAAGCAAACCAACAGTCCCAATAGAAATCGATTTCTCTCTGAGCACCGCCCAAATGTGACTGCTGAAGAGGGTTTCATGAATATAAAGATATATGGATAGATAGAAACATCTCATTTGCTCATTAATTAGATCATGACAACCCTCAAAACCCTCTCAGTGCTCACCCAGCTCCTCCCTGGGGTCTCCCTGGTTGAGGTTGCTTGAGGAAGGACAAGGCATGGTGGGAGGAGTCTTCCAGGAAAACCTGCTGGGCTGTAAATGCTGTTGACCCGTTATCCTCCTAAACATAGTCCAGGGACTTTAAAAATAAATAATCTTACAGATAAAAATATCTTACAGGCTAAACCCCCCTCCTGTTATTAATGCAGGCACTTAAAACCCACCGCCAGCTCCTCCAGAGCTGTAATTGTTGGAGATCTCCGCGGGCCCGGAGCATCCCGCTCCTCCCAGCCGGGGAAGGAAGGTCTGGCTCCCAGCGAAGCAGGGAGAGCTGTCACCCCTCCCTCTGCCAGCTCTTCCCCCTGGCAATAACAGAGTCATTAATTAATATGTTTGCACAGCACTTTGAAGATAAGTGTTGAACACAAGTATTCTTTTAAATGCGACGGGGGGAAGCCCCTCTCCGCAAGCAGCAGAGCTGCCGGTGCTTCCTGCCCGTCCCATTCCGCGGGTTTGATACACATCAAACACTCCAAGCGAGGGAAAAAGAAATAAATCTGAATAACTTGTTGCACTCATCGGCATAATGGCTGTGTCACAGGCACAGTTGCCTTTGAAACAGTGTGAGTGCACGAGTGAAATAGAGTCCTGCAGCGTGCTCTTCATTTGTTTTCTTTATTTACATGAAAAATCCTGCTGGTTGTTGCCTGCGGTTCCCCGGTGCACGGGGCCACAGCTCTGCGTGTTCCTCGGGAGCTCCAGGGCTGGAGATAAGGAATTGCTGACAGCGGCGTCGCGCCTCAGGAGCTGCTCCCGCGGTGCTGGGAACGGCGCTGGAGTGACGGTTCCATTGCTAAGAATAACGTCCTGCTCTCTCCTCCTCGGGGCTGGCTCCGTGATGGACTGTCAGGGGAAGCTATTTTGTACAAGGCAGGAAAAGACATTTTGAGCTTAGCATGAGGAGGCTGCCAGTCCCCCCCCTCACCCCCCTCATGTGATGGGACCCTGGCTCCTGACAGTCAGGAGATATTTGAAATGTCTTTTGGACCATATCTCCTTTTCCAGGCAGCCGTGGTACCAGCACTGGCCCCACGCTGTGACCTCTGGATGTGCCCAGGCTCTAAGTCGATCCTGACTGGGGATATTAAGTGCTCAGCACGGGGGCAAACGAGGCCCTGCACAACTAAGCACAGGGAAGCAGCTACAGCAGGGTTCAAAATTAGTCCAGGGCTGAAAATAGAGCCCTAAGGAGGGAGCTGCAGGCAGCCAGGGCTCCGGGTGGGCACGAGCCACTCACTGCTCTGCGGGGATTGTCCCCAGCACTCATGGCCACAGTGGAAATTCTGTGAGGACAAGAGGAAAAAAATATCGATTCATTTGGCTGTTTTCTCTCACTGCTGGGAGAGCACAGGCAGGAGTTGTTGGGCAAGACTGAAGGAGAAGAACCTTTTTCCAGATACCACCTGGACTGCTGAGGAGAAGCTGTGGCTGCCACATCCCTGGAAGTGTTCAAGGCCAGGTTGGACGGGGCTTGGAGCAACCTGGGATAGTGGAAGGTGTCCCTGCCCAGGGCAGGGGGTGGAACTGGGTGATCTTTATGGTCCCTTCCAACCCAAACAATTCCAGGAATGGAAGCTCTTTCTTCCTCTTCCTACCCAGGAACTCTCTCGACCCTCTAAGATCCCAGAACAAGGCATGTTTCTATTTTTACAGAAGATACTTTTTTTTTACAGTATCAATTTGGATCTGACGTCCTTGGGATGCCAAGCAACTGATATTATTATTCTACATGAAGTCTCCCAATATTCACAAATGAAACATGGTGGAAGAAACTGAAATCCCAGGAACTCATCCAGTATGGGAGAAAACAAGAACACGGGTTCAGCTTTGCTCCCTGTAATAGGTGTCGTGTTTGAATATGGTGATTTCTCAAAGGAATTGCCTCCCAGTAATTAATCTCTGAGCTCTGCTGGAAGACAAGTTGTGCAGAGTGTGTCAGTTCACGTGTACTCCCACTCTGAATGCGTAAGGAATCCAGGAGTCTAATAGGGAAATTATTTCACATAGAAAGGCAATGTATTAACATTTTCCAGAAGAAAAGCCTTGGAGCGTGTTTAGTAGTGGAGTAGAGAAAGAAACAAGTGGCACACAAATTACAGCTGAATTTGCTGCTACTGAACACGGAAGAGTCATTTGTTTTCCCAGGGAAAAAGCAAACACGCTCAGCAATCCACTGGTGACCCTCCCACTTTAAGTGCAGGCTTTTTATCTGCAGGACAAGTTTGAGGACGCTGGTGTGGGATGATGACAAACCACTTCATCATCACCTGCAAAGTTTCCCAAAACATCAATTTCAGCTTCCACTTAAGGACACGCAAATGCCCTCACGACCAGAGTTTCAGGGAGTTACTGCAGAGGAAGAAGCGGCAGCACATCCCACACCAGACTGGAAGAGGTGCAGAAAGGAGAGGAAGGGGGAGAACAAGAGGTAATTCCAAGGTCAGGATCCCACGTGCAGCCCGGGAAAGGAGAGTGTTCTCACCACCAGACTCCCCCCTGCGCTTTTTCTCCACAATGTTCGTTTCCTTGAGCCAAACTTTTCCATTTTTTGTTTTATTCTGAGAGTTTCAGGCATCCAGGTTAACACTGACTTGGTTTCACAGGGGTAGTCTGCCACCTTCTTAGAACGTATTTTGTTTCTGATGAGCGTAACAACTGAATCCATTATTTATCTCAAGGAAAAATATGTCAGAGGAAGAAGTAGGTCAGTTTTCTCATGGTTGCACCTTCACCCTTGATACAGGTCACCTGCTGTACGAGTCCAAGGGCTGTTCTGTTCCTGTAGTGGATCTAATGCCCAATCCACCACGAAAATGAAAACATTCTTCTCAAATATAAGGGGATTTGGATTGGGCCTTAATGCTTAATCTAAAAACAAGAGCAGCTTGTTCTAATGATAACGCCGCGAAGCGACAGCCTCGAACAACCGTGCTGAAAACCAAACCCTTCGAACGGAGATTATAAAACAACCAGCAACTTGTTTGCAAAGACACTTCAATTGCACACAATCCTTTAATGTGGAGGAGTGATAGAGGCTGGAATAACCTTTGAACGCCAGGTTGTATTTCCTGGTGACACAGATAGTGCCCTCCCCTTGCACTTTGAGAAGACACAAGGAAATAAACGTGGAATCTTAAGGCAGACCCAAATGAATCTTTAATGATTTTGAAATATTTATATAATCTACTAGTTACACGCAGGAAAAAAAAATAAAATTATGAGAATCATAACAAAATTATGTAGAATAAAGTCAGTCTGCTATGCTGTTGTGCAGCTAAACTTACAATCATGGTCTCAGTAGATGGATATGAAGATAATTCGTCTCTTGGGCACAGGCATTAAAGACTCGGAGCCCTGTTCAATCATGCAGCTTCACTTTTGCCATGAGCCCTGAAACTCACTTGTCAAGTGAGTTAATCTGCAGGATCCGGTTTTGGTCACGAGCCTGGTGAGCAGTGGTGCCCAAAACTATGTGCAGTTCAGGGCACCACAATACAAGAAAGATCTAAAGCTATTAAGCTGCATCCAAAGGAGGGACGTGAGGATGGTGGAGGGGCTGGAGGCGTGTGATGAGTGGCTGAGGTCACCGGGTCTGTTCAACCCGCAGAAGGGGAGATTTATCTCTGTCTACAACATCCTCACCAGGGGACATGGAGAGGCAGCATCGATCTCTTCTCTCTGTGACCAGTGACAGGACTTGAGGGAATGGTTGGAGCTGTGTCAGGGGAGGGTTAGGTTGGGTCTCAGGGAAAGGTTCTTCCCCCAGAGGGTGGCTGGGCACTGACCAGGCTCCCCAGGGCAGTGGGCACAGCCTCAAGGCTGCCAGAGCTCAGGGAGTGTTTGGACAATGCTGTCAGGCACAGGGGGGGGATTGTTGGGGTGTCTGTGCAGGGTTAAGAGATGATCCTTGTGGGTCCCTTCCAACCCAGCAAAAAACAATCACGTATTGCACCTGTCACATATTTCTTGCTCTCTTTGTAGATCATGACATAAAGCAGGGAAAGAAATTCCCTTTTTGCTAAGAAACACATAAGATGTGTAAGCCAGGCTTCAGCCTGAAAACTCTTTGATGTACTTTGGTGGTGAGCAGGGAGTAACTCAGCAAGTCTTGAGGGAGATTATTTGTAATAACGTGAAGAAAATTGTTGCTGGTACTTTTTGATCCAAAAGGGGCTGTGGGTCCATGAGGGGCCACGGGTCCATGAGGGGCTGTGTGTCCATGAGGGCTGCGGGTCCATGAGGGGCTGTAGGTCTGAGGGCCGTGGGTCCATGAGGGGCAGTGGGTCCATCAGGGGCTGTAGGTCCATCAGGGGCTGTAGGTCTGAGAGGGCCGTGGGTCCGTGAGGGGCCGTGGGTCCATGAGCACGGCGGGTCCATGAGGGCGGGTCCGCGCTCCCCGCGCGCGCGCGCGCGCGGACCGGCGCGGTCGCCATGGCAACGGTTGCCCGGTGCGCGCGGGCGGCGGGAGGGCGGCCGTGCCTCGCTCGCGCGCGCGCGCGCAGCCGCTCCCTCCCCCGCCTTCCCTTCCCTTCCCTCCCTCCTT
>NW_020897735.1:8179316-8263093 GCF_003984885.1 Neopelma chrysocephalum
GGGGCTCGGCGGGGCCCTGCGCGGAGCCGGCGCCGGGTGGGCTGCGCCCCCTCCCCGCCTCCCCCGCCCCCCGCCGCCGCCTCCTCCTCCCCCTCCGCCCGGGCGGGGCCGGGGATGCGGGGAGGGGATGCGGGGAGGGGGCGCCGCTCGGCCCCGGCCATGGGCGTGCGGGCGCGGAGCCTCTGCTGCTTCTCCGGGGCTCGGCGGGGGAAGGAGCCGCAGGTGCTGCCCCGCGGGCGGGGAGGGGGCGGCGGTATCTGCGCGCATTGTTCGGGAGAGCCCCATCCTTTATCCCTTCAGCAGGTGACGGGGCTGCGCCTTTCTCCGCCGAGCCGGGCCCTGCCCTTCACACACACACACAAAAAAAAGGGATGCTCGCCCCGGGCTCCGATGCCCTTTGATTTCCGAGTGGGTTTTGAATCGCCCCATCAGCCCTCCCGGTGGGAATCCCGAAGGATGCCGGGCCTGTTGTGTGCGGCCCCTCTCCTGCGTGGCCTCGGAATCGACTCGTGTGAATCGGCTCCTGTAAAAGTCGCTGTCTTTTGTTTTTGTTTTAGATGGTGGATGTTGATGTTTGTGCGGGTGGAGATAGCACCAGAAGAAAAATGGATGCTCTGACGGATAGTGCAGTTGAGATTGTCCCCTTGGAGCTCTATGATTCAGCCAGAGCAAAAATAGCTGCTAATCTACAATGGATCTGTGCTAAAGCCTATGGAATAGGTAAGATCACCTCTGTCAGGAGCTCATTCTTGATTTTGTTCTTGCTTTTCCTGTCTCCCCTGCCGTTCCAGGAGTAATTAAATTTGGCTTTGTTTTAAATATCAATAACATGGCAACCTCTTCTCTTGTTAATATTATGTGTTTCCTGGTACCTCCAGCAGGAATAACGGGACTGTATGAGATGCCCTGAATCAGCAAACCTAATGGTGAACGCTCCCAGATGGTGCCTGGGAGGTGCTTTGCCTGCCTCAAAATGTTTAAATCCTTGCTTTAGCTAAGCAGACTTTGTTCCTCAGAGCTTTATGTCACTGCTTGCAGGCCCTGAGTCCCTCCAGGCTGGGAAGGCTTTAGGTGCTTCCTTGTCTAGTCATCTTGGCCAGTGGATGCTGGGACCTTGACACCCTTTGTGTGCTCAGTTAGGACGTTTTATCCTGTCATATTGTGGGTTTGCTTTCAAGATGAGCTGAAATACAATTCGTTTGTGTTCAGCAGCGTTTTTCTTTTGTGAAAAAGAAATGAATGAGCAGGTGCAGTTTGTGTTCTGTGACATTAAGGAGCAGGTTGTAGGTGACAGAGGAGTTCTCCCTTCCCTCACATTGTCATGAGTCTGTACGGTCTTAACATGGAAAAATAAATATTCTTGGAGTATATTTGTAAGCGTTTTCCTGGCAGCTGTTGAAATTTGCTTTTTTCTTTTGAACTAGATCTGTCTCCATGTGCTAGATCCATCTTGAGTTTAAGTAGCTTCATTATGAACAAATAGGATGGAACACTAGTGGTTGGGGTTTTTTTAATCCAGAACAAAACATATAATAAAACCATGTACAGAGTCTTGTTTTGGAAAATGAGGTGGCCCTGTTAATCTAAGTCTAATTCTCCAAACTCATAATATGCTTAATGGATTAGCACTGGCTTACTTGGTGACAAGGCTGAAGAAAAGAGGTCCATTCCTGCCGTTAAATATTAATCCTTGCTGGAATATTTGTCGAAATTATTTTTCTTTTCAAATATTTCCAGCTCTGTCAGTGGCCTCCTCATCTCAATGATTGTGGGGAAAATAAAATCATGGGTTTATGGTGTTTAATGTTAGTGAAGGTATTCTATTACATGCAACAAGAGACAAAAAACCTCCCCCAGGGATTAGATGACGTTTAAAAATGTGGGAATTTGGGGAGGGCGTCAGTAAAACACTGATAACTTAAAAGAACAGAACAGGCGTTTCCCGACGTAAATATTTCTCAGTTGCTGGAATTGTTTGTAACGTTGCCTGAAACTTTTTAGCCATCGGCGATAAAATGGATATTGCAGGCCTGGAGATGCACCCTGTGTGTGCTGTGACTTTGTTTCCAAGAGGAGCTGCTCCTGGAGGGAAGGGACTGGCACGGATCCTACGCTGCAGTGAGAGCTCGGTGGCCTCGTGCCTCTGGGTGGTGTCTGCTGGGGCTCCACAGTTGTGGCTGCACCTCTTGGACCAGCGAATTGCTCAGTGGCAAGTCTGTTTATGCACTTGGCAACACAGACCTTGATTGTAAAAGTATTTGGCTTTCCTTTCACCAAGGACTAAAAAGAAACAGCTTTCCCCATGATCTCTGGCTGGAGCAGCCTTTGCCAGCTTTTCTGCTTGCATTTAGGCTTGTGCAGATTACATTTAACAGCAGTTAAATGCCACAAACAATAGGAAATAATAACCTTTTTCCGTGTTCTGCTGTTGGTGCTGCTCCAGTGAGGAAGGATTTGTGTCCATGTGTGTCTTTGCAGGACTGTGGCCCGTGGAAATGTAGTTTGATTTTTGAAATGGCTCCTGCAAGTCGTTGTCACATGTTTAGCCATTACTGCTGGAGTAGCACTGCACAGTGCCTAGAAATTTATAAGCCTCTTTAATTCATAGAGAGATGGGTTTAAGAAGAAGGTTTCCTATGAGATTATAATTTTGAATAATATTTGAACTTGATGTGTTACTTGTCATCTCTCAGGGTTACGTTTTTGTTTTAAGATGTTGGATGATATTCAGTGAGTGATTTTCTCATTTAAAATCTCACTATGCAGATGAAAGCTTTTGGGGGCTTTTTTATTATTTTAGACTAATTTCTGGTTAATTTGGTAAAAAAAAAAATGCTTCTCTGTTTATAATAATAAAACATGTTCTGAAGTAAATCTTACCTGATAAGGTTTCCATAACTGCCTTCAAGTGGCTGATTAAGGGTGTTTTCCTGGGATATTAGATTTGGATTTGATGCATGTGAATTGACAAAATTTTGTGCCTTGATCTTTCAAATCCTGGTGCATATCCTGGATTTCATTTTGATCTGAGTAAGGCTGAGCTCCTGGGGAAGTGTGGGAAGGGTCAAGAACAGGAATTTGATTCTGGTGTAGGCTGTCCCTGAAAGTCATTCATCGCTGCAGGTTTTACCTACAACTGTATTTTCTCTTTACTGTTAAAAGATATTTGACTTCCCCCTCTCTAAGCTGGCATTTAAATAGGAAAATTCTTCATCCTTTGTTGTTTTTTTTCCCTCAAGGACAAATCACTGGGAGCATGCATGACAAATAATTTAGATTTGAACTCCTAGTTTGGGCTTTGTTTCCTTTGATGGTGTGCTCCTCCTCTTTTTTTTTTGCCTTCTGGCCATGAAAAGGGAATTTTGATAGCTAAACAACTGGAGCTGCAGAAATTCTATGACACAACCCCTCTCCTTGCCCAGGAATTGGGCGGAATGGTTTGTTCCTGGAAGCTGTAGCTCCTGGCTCTGGTGGATGCCATGGTTGGCACAGATGGGTCCCAGAGGGAGGTCCTACAACTGTTTGTCAGAATTCCAGAAGGCAGAGGGGAAGGATGTTGTGAAGGAAGGTGTTTCCCCATTCAGCATCATCCATCTCCCCAGATAAATCTGGGAATACTGTCACGGATCACTCTGTGCATCTGGAAACCTGCACTTGGAAGATTCTGAGTCCCTTTAGCCGAGACAGTGATTTGAGAAAATGGGGTTTGATTAGAACAAAATTACCTTTTTTCATCCACAAACTTTGATGGGAACCCAAAGGGGCGCTTTAAGGAATTCTCCTGGCATCGAGAAAATAAAGTTCCTGATGTTTAAGTGGTCAAGAAGCAAAGCTGCCACTGGGTTTGTGGAACTTTGGTTCACAGGAGGTGAGCGTGGGAGGTTTGGGGAGGCTTGGCAAGCCATCCTTGGGGAGATCACTTTTCCACAGCCATTGGAATGAGCCAGATTGCCAGGCAGGAACGAGGCCAGGTGCTGCCCAAAGCTGAGCAGAGGGGAGTGACCCTGGTCCTTCAGCCCCTCGGGCTCTTGGAATAAACACCCCCGGGATGTTTTCCTTTGGTACCACTTGGGAAAACAGACAATGACAAGGAAAAATTCTGATTTCTCGGCAGATTTAGTTGTAGAAATGATGTTTTCCACCATCACAGTTATAATGTCAAAACTCAGATATTGAAGGAGCTTATGGAAGTGTCTCAGTGTTGCAGCTTGCTGGGAGCAGGGGGTTGTTCCCAACCCTTTCCATAACAAATGTTGTTGCCTCTGTAAAACAGTGTGTAAAATTTGGATTTTTCAAAAGGAACTCAGTGGGTTTTACTTATTTATCAGGCCTGGGAGCTTTACATAGTTTCCAGACTTAATGCTGACAGTAGCCTGAGACCTTTGGCAAGATGCAGGCAGGAAAGCCAAGAACTAATGTAATGCATTGGAGGGCAAATGCAAGTTGGGCTTTTTTTTTTTTTTAGTTATTGAAGTGCTTAAAACTTACTTGTTAAATAAGGTTTTACAGTGCTGTGATATTTACTGGTTGGCAGAAGCAGTGTGAGCATGTTTCCTGGGCTAAATAGCCTAAATCCCTGCATTCTCTGCTCTTCTTTATCAGCTTTCTTCTCAGGTTGGTAGCAAAAATACTTGTAAGAAAGCTCTTGTGTTTAGCAAATATTCAACAGTTAAGCGTTTGTTCCTTTGACAGCACCTGTTTCATAAACACTGGGTATTATCCTGTGGAGTTTACAGGGGTGAAGGATTCCATAATTATTATTTTGTCTCTCCTCCTTCATCCAGGTTTGTGGCTTTGTGCTCGATCAAAAGATATGATAATGAGCGCGGTCACTCTCCCAGCGCTTTCCAAAGCCTTTAGCTTGGCTTTTTCCTGCCTAAATGTTCCTGTGCCCTATTCCACATCACCTACAGGGTTTATAATTCACTGCTGGGACGAGAACCACCAAAGAGTGGGTTTAATTCTGGTGGTCTTAGTGCCGAGAACGTGTAGTTTCTGCAGCTTGGAGGGCATCCATCCAGTGCTGAATAATTCTGGGAACAGATACCGATCCTAATGAAATCCTACTCAGAATTTGAATAAGCTCTGTGCTGTTTACCATCCCACTTTGGCTCTCTTTCCATGGGAAACCAGTTCTTCGTGCCTCTGGAGGTAAAAGAACATCTGGGGTGTATCCACTGCAGCAGATAAGTCAAATTTGTTCAGATTGCTGTATTTTTCTTTATCAAGTCACAATCAGGTGGTTGTCTTTGAGCAGGTTTTTGTAAGTGAGATGATAAAGGAGAGGAGAGAGTCTGGCAATAATTGTCTCTCTGCTGGTTGTTGCAAGTGAAGTTATTTTTATAGTCCTCTAAATGATGTTGTACTTGGTGATTTATGCTCAGAACTGGCAGTTTTTGAGAGATTAGAACTCATTGATATGATGGCACAGAGTGAAGGAATTGCATCATGAGAAGTCATGGGGGGTTTATTTTTGGGTCCTTCCTCTCTTACACAAAGAGCTGGTGGAAGTGTCTCCCCAGCAGTCTCTGCAGGACAAGAACACTCAAGAGTTTATGCTGCTGAAAGTTGGAAAAAATATGATATTACTTCGTTTTATAAGCGTGGGAAGCAGGAAAAATGAGCATTTTTGCTCTATAATGAGCTGACTGCATGCAAGTCATTAATAGGGTATAAAATTTACATTAATTCCATGTGTGAAAGAGATCCAGTCAACTCTGGTATCAAGTAGGGTGGTAAATTCTCCAACAATTCTTGATAAAAAGCTGAATTAATGATTTTCACCTTCACGGAGCTGATTGCAGGTTATGTGCTGTTTTTAAATTACTATAAAAACACTGGTGGTTTTTAAGTTTCATCTTTTGAACTCTCAGTTTGCCTAAAACTGGCAACTCTGTCTTGAAGTTGATGCAAACATTTACCTGGGGAAACAACTCAGGAAGCACACTGGGAAAAACAGAAGGTGTTTGCAAGCTTTCCAATAACATAAAAATTACTTCCTTTGGGAGTTAAGAGAAAAAAGAAGTACATGATTTAATTGTTCTTGGTTTGCTTTGGTATGATTTGTTATTCAGCAGAAAGTTTTGTAGCTTAGAAGTGAATTGCTCAGAAGTTAATTTTTTTCAGGTCGATTTTTTTTGGTTTTTATTTCCCAAAATCCAAACCATAAACGTGTAAAAATAGGAGTTTTAATCAACAGAACTTTTGTAACATCGAAGTTCATTTATAGGTCACGATGGGAAGATGCTGAAAAAGATGCTGATAAAAACTGAGACTTGGAAAGATCAGTCTCTTAGGTTGTACCTTCAAATACTTTCAAATATTGAAGATATCTCACAATTAAACCCCTTTTTTGTGTGTTACTGCCTGGGAAGGCTTTTTTGACATAATTACATCCTGTTCAGAACATCATCTACATTTGGAAGTTTCCCATCTCAGAGTTATATATTTATATAGGATCCCATTTGTATTGCATTTTTTCTACCTTTATTTCTCATTTATTTGTGCCTGCCATGTGCATAGTGCAATTATGTCCAGTATAAATAAATGTGAATTAAATAATAAAGTTAATATCGCTGTTCTTGAGCTTTGGTATATTAATATCAATTAATATCATTGATATATTCTTGAGCTTTTTATATATTAAAATTTCCATGTGTCTGTCTGTCAGGACATGAAATCAGTTACAAAACCGTTCCTATGTGTCACAGACAAATTTAGCTGGCAGAAGATGGGGTAGAAAATAAAACTGGGCAAGTGTTTGCTGTGAAATAAGTTGCTATTATGGGAGGATTAATGTTGATGAGTAACTTCCCCTGATAGTATTCAAATTATTAATCCTGCTACTGGAAGTTATTCCCACCCAGACTTGCCTTTAATCCTGGTCAATCCAAATCCATTCAGTCCTTAAGCACTTATATGGAGATCAGGAACGTGGAGTTGGGGGGTTCTTCAGTAGAGAAGACAAAGATTTCAGATTTCTTGGCTGGACATTCAGAGTGAACAACAGCAGATAAAATACAAAGGGTTTTTTTTGCTTTGCTTTGGGGTTTTGTGTTTGTTTGGGGTTGTTTGTTTGGTTTTTTTTTTTAAATATATTGATTTCTGCGACATGGAATCTCTTCACTGAGAACCAGATCCATTCAGTGCTAGAAAAGGCTTTTAAAAATCATTGAAATGGAGCTGGTTTAATCGAAAATTGATGTGGGAGGCCTGGCTGCCCCTGTCACACCGAGCATCCCCTTCCAGTGCTCTCCTGCTTTAATATGTGTGTAAACACCCCAATCCAATGAATTGTATCCCTTGGGGGGGTGTGAATGTTGCAGAGAAACCTTTCTGCTCTCTGGAGTTACAGCCTATAAAATAATCTCAGTCTATTCTGAGTCTATTCTAGACCTGAGGAAAATCCAGAGTGCAGGGTCTGTCCATGACTTGGAGGGACTCCAGGGCTCTGTGTCCACCCATTTCATCCCAGTTCCAGCCAGTCACTGGTGGGGGGCAGGTGTTGGTACAAAACCCTTCAATCCAAGTGCTTTCAGACATTTGAAATTTGCTTTTTTCTCTTTTTTGTGGTTTCAAAAAAAAAAAACCTTTCAAACTTGGAGTGGGTGCTAATGCTCTGCCAGAGATGTACAACTTCATGGATATTTTATGAGCTTGTATTATTGCCTTTCACAAATAATTCGAGTACAAAGCAAAGTGGCTTTGGTTGTTAAAGGTGTAGCTGCTTGTAATGAGCTCAAATGTTGAATTATATGAGCTGCTTTGCATTTAGATTTTCGGATCTTTAGAAATGGAAGCTGGAGTTCTCTGCCTGGAAACAGCAATGGCCATTAAATGGAATTAGCTTTCAGCAGCCTTTGATTTTAGGTCAGGTTGACTAATGTTAAGGAGATTAAAAATATTTGAATTTATTATGTTTTTCACTAAAAATGGACACCCATGTTAACAAATGCCACTCAGGCAGTGCCAGTGGGGTTTATTGTGTCTCTTCCCAACCATCTTAATATAAAGTCACATTGTCACAGAAAGACAAAATAGTGATCTTAATTTTTAAAAACTTCAGAAAGCTTCCCATTTTGAAAAATAGGGACAGAACTGTCTTTCTAACAATGGCTGTTAGAGATGTTGCAACAACACTGGTTTGCCAAATGTTTTGGTCTAAGTGAGATGTGCTTCTGGCTCTCACAATAAAATTTTGTCTGGGTTTCTGTGTGAACATCAGGTGCTCTGCAGTATACAAATGTTGTGTGGCTTTTTTTTTGCAGTTTAAGGATATGCTGTGGGTAGGAATTCCTTGGAATGGGAAAGTTGAATTATTCTGGTAATGAACTGAATGCAAAGTAAATTAATAATTCTTTTAACTGTAGGTGTACGTGTTTAAAATGAACCCTTGAAGTGACTTTGGGGGAAAGATATTCAGAGTGACTGGATAGAACAAATAGAATTTTATGTCTGAAAATTAGGAAATGTCAGGCTTCTATTAAGACAATACACTTGAGGCTGGAAAATATTTTTTTCTTGGAGTTGCAGGCTCTCATTATTCCTGCTAAGCCATTATAAAGATCAATAGCTCCTGAGCTGGTTACTGAGTAAAAGTATTTATTTTGGGATGGATTTGAAACGTCTAAGGCATATTTAGAGTGATTGGAATATTAGTTATTGTCAGTGCCTTTCTCTCCTGGGCAGCAGCAAAAGTGTCTTTATGGTTGGGGGTGTGCAAGGGTCAGGTCTTTTGTGTTGCTAATTTTAACTTGCATTCAAATTGGTATACTCAGGATCTATGTTCAGTTTGATAAAATCCTAATACAACTTGTGGAAATCCTGCCAAGCCAAAAGAAGTTAATTTTTAGCCTTGGTTTAAAGCTCCTGTTTAATCCAAGTGGTGTGGGTTTGCTTCCTAGGCTTGAATTTTCATTTAGAGGCCAAAAAGCTAAAATACATTCCTGTCAGAAAAATAGCCCATCAGCTCACTGGAGGCCCAGTTAGTTTGCAAACTGCTTGTGAAGTGCTCAAGGTTTTAGTCAGATATTTTGGTCTTTCAGTGAATTTTGGCAGTTCAGAACCAAGATATCAGTGGCTTAGTTTTCTTGTTCAGTTTGAGGCAGTGACTGAGCCTTGCAGTTGTGCTGTTGCTGTGTGCAGATGTTTTGGGATATTCTTGCTCAGAGCAGCTGTAGATTTTGCTTTGAAGATACATATAAATGGTGCCCATCTGATGCCCAGAGCATTTTCACAGAATCACAGGATCCACGGGGTTGGAAAGGACCTCTGAGATCATCAAGTCCAACCTGTGACCCAACCCCACCTTGTCACCCAGCCCGTGGCACTGATGCCACATCCAGTCTGTCCTTAAACACCTCCAGGGATGGGCAGCCCATTCCAAAGTCTGATCACTCTCTCTGTGAAGAACTTCTTCCTGATGTCCAACCTAAACCTCCCCTGGCACAGCTTAAAACTGTGCCCTGGTGTCCTGCTGCTGGTTCCTGGGAGCAGAGACCAACCCCACCCGGCTACACCCCCTGGCAGGGAGTTGGAGAGAGTGATGAGGTCACCCCTGAGCCTCCTCCTCTCCAAGCTGAACAACCCCAAGTCGTCCTCCTCACAGGAATTGTGCTCCAGACCCTTCCCCAGCCTCGTTGCCCTTCTCTGGACCTGCTCCAGCCCCTCAATGTCCTTCCTAAACTGAGAGGCCCAGAACTGGACACAGCACTCGAGGTGTGGCCTCACCAGTGCCGAGTGCAGGGACAGAATCACTGCCCTGCTCCTGCTGGACACACTATTCCTGATCCAGGCCAGGATGGCTTTCTTGGCTTTCTTGGTGGCTTTCTTGGCCACCTGGCTCATGTTCAGCTGCTGTCACTCAGCCCCCCCAGCTCCCTTCCTCTCCAGCCACTCTGTCCCCGCTGTCCCTCTGTTTTACCCTGTGCTCCAAACAGCTACAATCCCAAAGAAAATCAAACGCCTCTAACACCCACCAACCAGATTCCTCTCTGCTGTTCCAGACAACGTCCCAGAGGAGCTGAAGGACCCGTTTTACATCGACCAGTACGAGCAGGAGCACATCAAACCCCCCGTGATCAAGCTGCTGCTGTCCAGCGAGCTCTACTGCCGCGTCTGCAGCCTCATCCTCAAGGGCGACCAGGTGGCGGCTCTGCAGGGCCACCAGTCCGTGATCCAGGCGCTGTCTCGGAAGGGGATTTACGTCATGGAGAGCGATGACACACCTGTGTCTGAGTCTGATCTGGGCTCGGCCCCAATCAAAATGGTGAGCTTAATTAAAGCCGCTAACGAGCTGCCTTTTATTTAACGCTGGTTAAAATAGGAAGAGGGAGGGAAGAGCTCTCTGTTTCTAGGTCGCTAACTTTAGGAGGTTTTGGATTTTAAATACAGCACTGGAAGTGTAGATACCCTTCAGGAAGATCTGTAACGAGGAGATTAGGGTTTGTTTCACTTAGGAAGTGTTTTCTGCCTAAGAAGAAGTACCTTTCTCAAGGATAGCTGGATGGTTTTCTTCTGGAAGATCTCTAACGAGGAGATTAGGGTTTGTTTCACTTAGGAAGGGTTTTCTGCCTAAGAAGAAGTACCTTTCTCAAGGATAGGTGGATGGTTTTTTTCCTTCTGGATTCCAGAGGAAGCTTTCAGGCTCTCTCTCTGGTATGAGGAGAGAGAAACCCTCAGATGTTATGAAGATAAAAGCTTGAAAGAGAACAGGAGACATCTTTCTCAGGCCCAGTGCTTTTTGCAGCACTGTCAGAAGTTTTCCCTTGTTACTCCAGTGTTCTCCACTTTGGAATAAACTCTCCTAACTCCTTGCACTGCCTGGCATTCCGGGGGTACCTGTGTGTTCCCTTACTTCACACCATTCTTTAAGAGGGATTTTACTTTTCAATGCTCCTGGTTTTCCCCTTTCAGAGCTCTCACATGGCCATGATTGATGCTCTGATGATGGCCTACACCGTGGAGATGATCAGCATCGAGAAGGTGGTGGCGAGTGTCAAGCGCTTCTCTACATTCAGTGCCTCGAAAGAACTGCCCTATGATTTGGAGGATGCAATGGTTTTCTGGATTAACAAGGTAATATTTCCTTTGGGGAAAGCATGCCTGTCTCTTATTGTCACTTTCCAGATATTTAAAATTATTCTGATGAGCGTCTTCCTTCCATCTTTCTCACCGGTGCATTTTCTGTCACCTTTTTCCAACCTTTGCAATTCCTTTTTCTCAGGGATGAGTAAAGCTGATAAATTTTAAAACAAGGAAGATAATTAGGAACTAAGTTAGGAAAACTGTAGAAATTGGGTTCTTTATTTTCAGACTGTGAGGTGGGGTTTTTTTGGTTGTTTTTTTTTAGGTGAAGCATTGTTTCATGTTAAATAACAGGGTGGAGTTAATTCTAACCAGCTTGAACACATTCACCAGAAATACTGAAACTTTTCCAAGGGCAACAGTTAAGTTACTGTAACCCTTTTGAGTGACACCAGAGTCACATTCCAAGGGGAATATCTCCTTGGAAACCCAGGATTCCCTAGTTGTGATTACAGCTACTGTTAATAGAGAATTGCTCTAGAAAACTGTTGCAACTTTTAATGTTTGTGGAATGGATTGACCATTCCATGGGAAGAAGAACACTTGACTTGTGGAAACATATTCAGATGTATTTAATATACTCTCTATGTAATGTCCTTTTAGGTGAACCTTAAAATGAGAGAGATAACAGAGAAAGAGATTAAATTAAAACAGCAACTAATGGAAAGTCCAGGGCATCAAAAGGTAAAACAGATTTGTCTTCAGTCTTGATATTGTGTGTTGATGATGAATGGATTCAAATATCAGTATTTTCTTTGTCAGAGAAATGTGAGGGCTCCAGTCCTCAAAACTCCTGAGGTTTTGTGCATCCAGTTTGTTTTATCTCTGTCATCAGTGCCCTTCCTTCCTTACCTTTGGAGCCCACTGGTGTCTTCTGACTTTCCTTTAAGTTTCAGTTGGATGAAAACAGCTTGTTTCAACTTAAAATAACTTGTATCAACTGTACATGGGTAAATGTGACTCAGCTTTCACAGCACAAAATATATATTATATATTTTGAAAGCTTTTTGGGTGTATTTTTTTTTTGCATGGGTTATTTGTCTAATGTATATTCAGAGACTTATTCAGGTTCTGTCCAGTAAGGATACTCTTGGCATTCGAATGTTACATGTGTGTGTTTGTAGTTTTTTCCAGCTTTTCCCCTTGAAATTATATCACAATGCACTAATATTGCAAAATATAGCACACTTTCATTTCTGGAGAATGTCAATCATAATGTCTGTCAGCTCTCTGAGCTCCCAATTTATGATTTCATAAATTATAAATAGTATGTTCTTTCCTCAAATTGGCATTGCTGGGCAAAGGGGATCAAAGTGTGACATTTGAACAAGGCACAATTGTTTAATTTTCACGTTAGTGCCTTCTATGGAAAATAATATCCTTCAAAAATAAGGAGCTAAAGAGCTGTTTAATTTACAAGTTGATGCATAGTCTGAAGGATGCCTTTAATTATTTGACTCTGTTGACTCTTGGGACTCATTCTGATATCTCTAAATCTAAATTTCTAGGCTACAACCCCTCTAAAATATGAAAGTGTTTATTGCTGAAGTGCATTTAAGTATTACTGCTTTTAACTTGCATTGCTGATGTTCCTTTCCTATTCCCACGTTCCTTTCCTTGCTTCCTGAGCAGTCTCCTTCCAAATGGTATTGGAAATTAGTACCTGTAAGTGAACTACTTTTACACCAGTTGTCATCCACAAAACCATGGCTTTTTGAACTTCCTCAGAGTGTTTGCTTCCATTAAAATGCTTCTTAGCTGCTCTTTGAAAAACACCTTTTTTTTTGTTGTTTTTTTGGTAAGCTTTTGGGTCATCAGGCTTTGCTTCCATGACACGCTTTTTGCATACTGTACAGCATCCAGCATAATCACAGCATCCCCAAATTGCTTCCACACTGCAGGAGGGAGGGAGGGAGATGGAGCAGCAGCAGGAAAACCCTGGAGAAGGAACAGTTGGAATAGTTGTGTTTTTGTTGTAAGTAGGGAACTGATCCCAGCACGGAGGTGAGGGCAAAGCCGGGCGACTTAAATGGCTGTTTAATCTTGGAATCCATAAAGATACTCAGATGTTTGTGCTTAAATAATGCTCCTGCACTGCTCTCACACCTGCTCTGGTGCAGATTTGTGAGTCTGTCAGGACCAGAGCTCTGTTATTCCTTGGGATGGGGTTGGGAGGTTGGACAGACCACTTTGGATCCCGTGTGACACTTGCTGGGATCGTGTGCCCAGTTATTGAGCCTGAGCTGGCAAATGGGAGGAGAGACAATTTGCATATTGGAACAAAATGCTCGTTTTTCTTGATGCTGAAGTGTGAAAATGGAATATCAATACCACTCTTTTAAAACAAATTCCACTCTATAAAAAAATACCAAAATTGTACTTGTGATATAGAATCCTGCTTTGTTTTGTCAGCGTGTTCCAGGTTTATTTTAACTTGCAGAGGTTTTCCTTTGTTCCTTTGCTTTCCTGAGCTTTGATGCCCTTTCTCCTGCACTTGCAGGAGTTGGTGTTACTCACTTTCTCTCTGGGGAGATGGGAGTTGTTGTCTCAGTTGCTGATTCCTTGGAAAAGGCAGGTGTGATGGGGCAGTTCCCTGTCCCCGTGACCTCTCTGCCTTCCCACAGAGAGCTCAGTCCCACTGCTGCCTCCTAATCCTTTGTTTGAACCAAATATATGGGCTGCAGTAAAAACTTGAAATATCTTAAACCAAAGGGGTAAATAGAGGTTGTCTCACTGCTACAACTTAGATTATACTGGTTTACTGGCAGGTTTTGCAGTCTCCAAAGTAGTTGTCAGATTCTGTCACTTCTGTATTTCTTTTTTATTTTGTGATTTGGGGCATTTTTAATAAAGAGTTATCTCTATTTCAGTAGCACCATTTCTGCCCTTTAATGCACACAAATGTCATTAATTGTGTGCATGGGCAGGAGGGGAACAAACCACGGAACTCAACTTAAAATATGAGGAAGAATTCAGAGTTCTCAGTGTAAAAGACTGAATGGTTAAGAGAATAATAGTTGAGCAAAAACCAAGGAATTAAATTAAGTCCATAAAAACCCTCTTTGATAAATTAGTAGTTTTTTTCACCAAAGCTACAAGAAACAAGGAATTCTTAGAGATTTTACTTCTCAATGTTGACTGCAGTTGGTTTAAATTCTATTTAAGCCTATTAGAAAAGAACTATTTTTATCTACTTTAAACATAGGAGGAATTAAAGTTTCAAAAGAATTTCTGAAGTGTTTGGTTTTTTTTTTAATATGCTTAATACTCCCAGTGGCTAAATGCTGACCCTTTTAAGCTAACCAGTTCACCTGAGTGTGCACACTTATTTTCCCAGACTGAGGGGCCACATTCCCAGTGCATAATGGATGTTGCTGATGCCTTTGATTTGTTTTGTTGTTTGAATAACCACCATCCTATATCTCACTGTTTCTCTCTGTGTAAGCCTGATCTGATGCATGCCATATCCCACTGCATGCTGGAACCAGTGGAATATGCTCGTGTGGTACAGTATGATTCCCATTCCATTACATATTCATGGAGTGCTCCAGGCTGGGGAAAAAGATAATTTGCACCTGGTAAAAGGACAGGAAAAAAAACCAGCATTAAATACAGAGACAGCTTTGAGTTCCTTGGGAAACTTAACAGAACGTGCTTATGTTTATGCAAAATAAAGAAATGAACCTGGTTCTTACTCCTCCAAGCGATCTTCATTCCTCTGAACAGATTTTTTCACAGCCTGTGCCATCCTAAGTTGACACATAGGAGTGTGTGTGTGTGTGTCTAGAGAGCTTTCCCAGGTTGGCTTGGAAAAGGGTAGGATGCCATTGGTAAAATCCAGCTCTCCTCTGATGGTTAAATACATGATTGGTGTATCTGCACATCAGACAGGACGGGGTGTTAAATGCTGAGTTTTATTAAAGCCCTGAAGTGCCAGAGGGCTGTTTTTGCAGCACTGACAGGGGTTCCTGCCAGTTGTTGTGCTCCTGCTGTCCCATTGCTTTGCTGCTCAGCCAGACACAGCCTCCAGTGCAGTGCAGTGTGTGGGTGATTTAGGAATTAGCAACCCTGCAACTTCTCTTGCAAAAGCTGCAAGAGGCAATGCCAAGATCTGTTCTTCAGCTGAGTGGCTTTAGCAGCTCCAAAGAGTTTGATTTTGATTTGTGGTAAATCATGGAGAGTTTTGCTGTTCACATCAAGGCCTCCTTGCTCCTCTCTCTGACCATTTTGGAAAAGGCCACGGGTTTTATTTTTATCTGCTTTGCCACGTTTTGATTCTCTCTGAGGCAACTTTGCTGTCCGTGGATGTGGGTAATGTATGAGAGATCACCAGCTCATCTGAATTATTTTTTGCTGTGTTTTGGTTTGGTTTGCCCAAGCTTTAAGTGTTTTCATGTAGTTATCCATGTCTCTTTCTTTGGATCTGCTGCATTCATGCATCTGTGGGGAAGAATTTTGACTTCAATTGGTTATAATGAATTACAAGGTGTGAACGAAGCGAGGAATCCAGCAGCATGGATTGCTCCAGACATGAGGAGACTGAATGTAGATGAGCAACCTGATCTAGTGGAAGGTTCCCTGCCCATGGCAGGGCCTTGGACTGGATGACCTTAAGGTCCCTTCCAACCCAAACCATTCTAGGATTAAAAGGAAGCACCATATTCCTCAGAATTGGCTTCCAGGGAGAGAAAAGCACACCCTTGTCAGCTGGTTTGATTGGAGCAGATTCTATAAAGGATCCACTGAAAAGAGGTTTCAATGCTTAACAAAAATGCCTTTTTTTGGCCTTTTTTCTCTTGTCTTTTTGCATCTTCAGCACCATGTGAGCCCCTGTTTTCTCTTGGTAGGTGCGTTACCGACGGGACCATCTCTCCAGCAGACAATTACCTTACTTCCCTTTGCTGGAGGATCTGATGAAGGATGGGAGTGATGGTGCTGCTCTTCTAGCTGTGATACACTATTATTGTCCAGAGCAAATGAAACTGGATGGTATGTAAAATAAAGGTTTCTAGGGGGAAAAAAAATAATTAAATCTTTGAAATACATTATCAAATAAAAATGCAACACAACAGATAGTGGAACATGGCAAGTCAGAGTCAAATCACATATAGAATCTGCATCAGTGTATTTGATCTTGTTTTTTTACTTACTGTATTTAGAAGACTGTGCTCTGTATATTATGAGCTACAAAAATAATCCTTTCTTTTATAGATTTAGGTGAGATGGCTTTCTTTGCTCAAATAACTGAGCTGGTTTTTAGTAGGCCAAAAAAAAGGAACACACATGTCCACTAGTGGTAGCTGGTAGTTCTCCTGTTTTGCTGTAGGAGTGCATAGCTTGACATTTTAAAATCTGGATTTTAAAATAGTTCCTCCCAGTCTTCAGCAATTGTCACTCTCAGCATTGCAAACATGTGTTCTCTTCCCCAGAAAATGTGGGGGTTTTTTTAATAATTCATTTTCCTTCTTGCATTCACTTCTTCAGATCAACATTTTGTGTTGGTTTTTAAATTCCCAGATATGTTGTACCTTGCAGAGCTCCTGAGTATTTTCAGGAGGAGCCAGCACTGTGAATCCTAGGAGTAACCTTTTATTAGCTGCAAATCAAGATGTCTGGTTTTAATTGCTCCTGTATTTTGTCATTCTCTGTGTTCTCTGTAGCCTGCTTCCCTTCTCTGTTGCTGTGACAGACAGAATCCTCCGTGGAGTCAAAAATTAATGCAGAATTGATACTGGTTTATCTGTGCTTTTCTTCCCCCTTTTCCTGTCTCTCTGGGATTGAACAGGCAGAGAAATGTCCCTGGTAGCCAGTAAATACTCAAGGATGGTGTAGAGTCTGGGAAGCTCCTGTTTGTGGTTTCCTGGGAGATGGGGATGGAAGAGTAATTCCTTGGAGCAGTGCCATAACTTCCTCATTCCTCTCCCCTTCCCAGATATCTGTTTGAAGGAGGTGACATCAATTGCAGACAGCCTCTATAACATCCAACTTCTGAGAGAATTCTCAAATGAATACCTGAACAAATGCTTTTACCTCACCTTGGAGGACATGCTGTATGCTCCTTTGGTTTTGAAGGTAAGAAACATAACAAAGGACATATCTTCCAATAAAATATGGGTAAATCAAGAGTATTTTGTTATTGTGAGGTGTAATTTCCCTTCTTCTCTGTTCCAGCCTAACGTCATGGTGTTCATTGCAGAACTCTTCTGGTGGTTTGAGAATGTCAAACCAGACTTTGTCCAACCCAGAGATATTCAGGAAATAAAAGATGGTAAGTTTTTAACCGTTGATAAATGTTAGTATGTTACTTAAAAAATACCTACAATGCAATGAAACTGTTGCCTGGTGATGTTTCCTTTGGAGCTTTCTTTCTACCAAAGTTTATTCATGCTGGGGTTCTTTGAAAGCAGTAAAAATAGAAGGAAAGTTAGTCTTACATCCCCTTGAGCTCTAATTTTTTTGAATGGGTAATTTTTGAACAGGTAAAATTTTCCTCTGAACCCACTACTTAATTATCTATTTGAAACTTTCTTCCCATTATAGTCACTAGAAAATTTTTAATATTTTCACAGATTTTTACTATTAATCACATATTTTTAATACTCGAGGTTTTATTTTAGCGTTGCCTTGTAAGGTTTGCTTTCTTAACACGCTGCAATTTGAAAGCTTCCTGTCCTGTTTTGTCATTTTAATGGCTGGTGTGAGTTGTAAATAATGGAAATGAATGTTGTAAATATGTCCCAGTCAAAGCAGTGATGCAGCAGAAGAGCAGCCGCCCCCCTGTCCCCATTTCCAACGCCACCAAGCGCAGTTTCATGGCCAGTCCTGCCGGTCCCAGCCCAGCAGAGCTGCAGCCCTCGGCCCAGCCAGCCCCTGAGGCCTGCAGCAGGTACTACCTGCACCCCGAGGAGCCTGAGTACCTGTAAGTGTGTCCTCATGGTGTTTTATCTTCAATTCCTGCCTCCTGTTGTCATTTTGCTGCAAACTGAGCGGATTTGAGTTGCAGTCGGTCTTTAGGACAGTCTCAGTTCTCAAGTTCACAGAAACACTTTGGGCTGTTGTTGTTCTTTGGCCAATGCCAATAAGCTCCTGCAGGTGCATGGCAGAAGCTCTTAGTCTGGCTTCTGGTTTGGAAAAAATGGGAAATATTAAAACTGGATTGGATTTTAGGAAGAAATCCAGGGTGGGGAGACCCTGGCACAGGTTGCCCAGAGAAGCTGTGGCTGCCCCATCCCTGGAAGTGTCCAAGGCCAGGCTGGAGCAATCTGGGCTAGTGGAAGGTGTCCCTGCCCGTGGCAGGGGGTGGCACTGGATGATCTTTAAGGTCCCTTCCAACCCAAACCAGTCTGTGATTCTATGAAAACAAACCTGATGTGATGTGCAGGAAGGTTAATGACAAGTTTTTTCAGCTCACCTAAATTTGGTGGCAAGCAAGAAGTTATTTCAGCCTTTGTCTCTAATTTGCTGTTTGCATAAGCAACATTTTAAATATAATGTGTTCAGAAACTTAGTTTAATGTCAGGTAATAGGTTTACCTTTGTATAGTTACACATGAAAACCTTTTCTTCTCTTTAAGTAACTTCTTTAAAATTAAAGATACATTATTATGGCAGTAACTATTACCAGCTGTAACTTCATAACTATATGATTTTCTCATTACACAAAAAAAAAATCTTGTAGTAATGAATTTTTGCTTTTCTGAATCAGTGGCAAAGGAGGAAGCCCTGCCTTTAGCCCTTCCCATCCACTGCTCCCTTTGAGGCAAAAGCAGCAAAAATCTTTACAGGGAGAAGACAGCCCTGGTAAGTCCACCTTGAATTTGTGTTTCAACTGTCAGCAACCATCGATGTCAATAAAATAATAAAAATACAAGTTCATTTATGTGAGTGATTTAAAGTCAAATTAAACCTGTAGTCACCCAAGTGGTGAGAATGTTGAGTCTGAGTAAATCATCTTTGTTTGCATTAAAAGATTGTCAAGATCTTTTAAGAAACTTACTGGATTTTAATTTTTTTAGGCTTTGACTGTGTCTGTGGTTGCAGCTGCAGCAAATCTGTTTGCTGCTGCCATCTGTTGGGGAAGGAGTCAGTTCTGTTATTGTGTTTGCTGTTAAATAATGTGAGAGTGCTGGTTTAAAGACCATTTTAAAACTGTTATCAATTCACAAACCATTTCAGGGCAGCGGCATCGTTCGAATTCTCTGACCCGTGTGGACGGGCAGCCACGAGGGGCAGTTCTTGCGTGGCCAGAGAAGAAACCCAGGTAAGAGAGGCATTTAGGCATTGCAGTATTGCCCAAGGACATAATCTGATTGTAGGACTGGGGTATCACTGCCTTAGAAATGGACTGACAGTCACTTAATTTTGATTTTTGTTTTCTTTTAATGTACATTTTCAGAGCTGACTGATTTTAGATTTGCATTGAAAATCTGTCAGACATGATTTTCAGGAAGCACTCTTGAAAGTGGAAGTGTTGCTGGTCACTTCACACAGGATGTGTTTTTAAAATAAAGCAAAAATTTTAGCTCTCTGAATCCTGATCTTTAATTCAACAAATTATAACTTACTGGGCTTGAGTGTCAGCAGACTGTTCTTATCTTTTCTAGGCCTCTGTCTCAGCCAACACCGTTTGCTCTTCATCATTCTGCCAGCACTGATGTGGACCCCGGCTCTGGTGACAGCATCAGCCTGGCCAGATCCATCAGCAAGGACAGTCTGGCTTCAAACATTGTCAATGTAACCCCCAAAAATCAGCCCCACCCTCCGTCAGTGAAAGCCAACGGGAAGAGCTTGCTGAACAACGTGGAGATGGAGGATGAAGATGAAGAGCTCATTGCAATTATCAGATCTGAGGAGAGGCCAAGCCGTGGTGACCTGGAGGTGCAGAACCCACCAGCCAGGGTGCCCAGCATAGTGGCATCAGCGTGGTCCCCAAAAACCAGCAGTGACACCTCGGACAGCAAACCAGAGAGCTTTTACCTGGAGCCCTTAATGCCTGCGGTTCTGAAACCAGCCAAGGAAAAACAGATCATCAACAAGGAGGAGGAGTGTGGGGAGGGGAAACAAAGGAGTTTTGTCACCAAGAGGTTAAATGAAGGACACTTGCCTTTGGGCCGCAAGAAAGCGCCGAGCAGTCATGGTGAGCACGACCTCAATAGGACTTTTACTCCCATTTCTAGCTCTGATTTCACTCCAGCTGCAGATCCCAGTACTGCAGATCCAGTGGCCCTGGGGGAAGCAGGTTTAGAAGCTTCCAGACCTTTGGCTGGTAGCAGTTTAGATCCTTCCTCTCAGGAGGTATCCACTGGAGGATTCTTTCTTCATGCTGCTAAACCTGATGATGAGGTAACAAGCAAAGTCAATGTAACTTATGTGAAAGGCCTCAATTTGCACGGTCAGGACACGACCTGGACTATGGTGAGACAGGACTCGGAGTCAGATCTCTTGGACATGGAAGACGCCGAGCAGGATTTGGTAGCCATGGGTGACCATCCCATAGTCACTAAGTACATCGGGGAGGAAGAATCTGCAAAACTGCAAGAGGACATGAAGGTGAAGGAGCACGAGGACAAGGATGATGCCAGTGGGCGCTCCAGCCCCTGCCTGAGCACCATCTCCCAGGTGAGCAGCGTGTCCGTGGCCAGCGGGAGCGTCCGCATGACCAGCTTCGCTGAGCGGAAGCTGCAGAGGCTCAACAGCTACGAAACCAAGTCCAGCACGAGCAGCTCCCAGAAGACCACACCAGATGGGTCAGAGAGCTGCCCAGCACCACTGACCACGTGGAAACAGAAGCGAGAGCAAAGCCCCAGCAGGCAGAACAAGGATAACGTTAATCTTTTGGCTTCGGAGTTGGTGCAGCTCCACATGCAGCTGGAAGAGAAACGCCGGGCCATAGAAGCTCAGAAGAAGAAGATGGAAGCCTTATCAGCAAGGCAGAGACTAAAGTTGGGCAAGGCAGCTTTCCTGCATGTTGTTAAAAAAGGGAAGTCTCCCGATGGCCCACAACCCCTTAAACCAGAACATTTTGCAAAAGAGTACGCTCGGCACAATGGGGAAGACTTAGATGAAGTTTCTTTGGGTTCCAAACCTGAGGAGTTTCTTGGGAAGGAGGAGGAGAGAGAAGAAATGCTCAGCGATTCTCAAGAAGTGGCGAAAGTCAAAATGCAGGAAAGCCTGGCTTTTGCTGAGCAACACAAACCAAAAGACTCTGCTGCTATACATGATCTGGAAAAGAGTAAAATTATTTCCGTTGCCCTCCTAGAAGACAACGTGACTGAGGTGGACATAAATGAATGTGATCTTTCTATTGAAAAACTGAATGAAACAATCAGCACCCTTCAGCAGGCCATCCTAAAGATTTCCCAGCAGCAGGAGCTGCTTATGAAATCTCCAACAGTGCCATCACCAGGAACCAGAAGTAACTCTCAGGACCAAAAGGTAAAGCCTTCGATTCATTTTGTGGAGCCCCTGTCTCCAACTGGAATGAACAGTCTGCGGAAACCACCCCGGTTTGGCCAAGGGAGGGCTCCTCGGTCAGGGAGACCAACTGATCTCAAAGTCCCTAAAGACAGACAGCAAAACTCCACACGAGTTAAAACCCCAACACCAAGTCTAGAAAACCTCCCCCATTTAAGACCATTCCCACCCAACAGCTTGGCAAAGACACCCACGGAAATCGGCTTGGAAGGGAGTCCTGACCTTGGAAGTGGCTCTCAAGAGAAGTGTTTCTTTGATACCTATAGACTTCATGACGAGAGCAATCAAAGGGCACTTGTCCTCTCCACCTCCAAAGATGCAAATATTCTGTCTGAAATGAGCCAGGAGGTGAACAACAGCTTCAAGGAAACAGGGCTGAATTCCTCCGATGGCTCGGGCAAAGAGAACGTCCCGGTGGAGGAGCCACTGAGGAGCAAGGCCAACCTCATTGAAGTGGACTTGTCTGACTTAAAAGCTCCAGATGAAGGAGAACTTGAAAACCAGGATAGCTCCACGGATCTGATCAGTGAAGGTGATCAGAAGTCTGGTGTGGGCTTTTTCTTCAAGGTAAATATGTTACCTCTCTCTCTTTGGTTGCTGTTCCTCACCCAGCACGAGGGCTGTTGTTGCCCACTTCATCCCAGTGTGTGGAACACAGCACACACTGGTTACAATATTTGGATATAAAAAAATCTACATTGGAAAACAACTACTTGTGGAAAAAGAAGTTGTTGACTTAATGTATGAAATCCTGGTGCTTTTTCACTTTAGTAGGAACCAGGAATAACCTTGATTTTCTTCTCTTTCCTTGAGTTCTTTTTTCTGTCTGAGAGACAGAAAACATGTTCTAAATACTTGAAAAAAAAAAGAATCACAGAATGCAAGGGAGGAATTTACCATTTTGAAATCTCAGCATCCTGTGAACCTGTTTGAACTGAAAGAAAACATTCTGACAGAACACAGGTATCCAATCAAAGCCTGCTGAGCAGACTGAGACACTTGTCAGGGAGCTGGGAGGCTGAACTGGGGATTTTTTTTGGCATTTGCACCCAAATTTCTCTGATTTTGAGCAGCCTAAAAGTCAAGGGCTCTAATGGAGGATTTACTTGTATGGCTGTAGATGCAAGCAAATGAAAAATTAGAATCTTCAGTGGAAGAAACGCCTGGTTTTCATGCAGCTTTTGGTTTGTCCTGTAATGGCTCGTGATGAATAAGTATTAAATTTAAATAATTATTCTGATTTCACACCTAAATCTGACTTGGGGAAAGGGTTGTTGTTAAGCTGTTGTGGTTTTAGTACAGTGGTATTTCTTCCATTGGATGTTCTTTAAATAATGTTTCTGCTCCTTCCACCGAGGTCAGAACTGCTCTCAGAACATTTAATGTCTTAATTTGTGCTTAACAGTGATTATTGTAAATACCCCAGATGTGCTGACATGATGATGCTTTTCATTTCTCTTTCAAGAAGGTCAAACTAGGCTGTTTCAGTCTCAGTGAATTGAACTTCTGGTTTTTTATAATGTGATTAAAGTTGACTCATTATGATTCCACTGGGCTATTTGTGCTGTCTGTCCCAGCCCACGGTGATAGTTGCAGTCCTAGAAGGTTTTGTGATCTTTAAACATACTTAAAACCAAGTCAGAGTAAGATGAGCCCCTTCTTTTTGTCCTCACAGACTTAAAGGAACACTGAAACTGTCTCTTAAATTCTTCTCGAGCAACAAAAAGTTCTGTGTAAAGATTTCCAAAAGTAATAGCTTACGTTTGCTGAGGATTCCAGGGAGATCTGAGGAAATCCTGTGATGTCCAGCTTCACATAACATCTTCTGTTCCCTAAAACTCTGCGTCCCTTTGGATTTTGCAGGATGAGCAGAAGGCAGAGGATGAGTTGGCCAAGAAACGCGCGGCGTTCCTGCTGAAGCAGCAGCGCAAAGCCGAGGAGGCTCGGATCCGGAAACAGCAGCTGGAGGCTGAGGTGGAACAGAAAAGAGATGAAGCTCGGTAATGATACCTGGAAAAGAAGATTTCTTTTTATCTTTAGGATGAGGAAACTGTTATGTGTTGAATATTCTGGTGTGTTTGCTTTTCAGTCGCAAAGCTGAGGAGGACCGGATACGGAAAGAGGAGGAGAAGGCTCGAAGAGAACTTATCAAGCAGGAGTATCTAAGGAAAAAACAGCAGCAAATCTTGGAGGAGCAAGGGCTTGGAAAGCCCAAATCAAAGCCCAAAAAACCCAGGCCGAAGTCGGTCCATCGTGAAGAGTCTTACAGTGATTCAGGGACAAAGTGTTCTTCCACACGTAAGGGTCTGGGCTTGTTTGCTCTCACCGAGTCTCCAGATGTGCTCTAACAAAAAGTGCCTGACACTTTCTCTTCTGTTTTGCAGCTGATAATTTGAGCAGTGCTCAATCTGGTTCCAGTCTGTCTTTGGCCTCGGCAGCAACAACTGAGCCTGAAAGTGTTCACTCTGGTGGCACCCCCTCGCAGAGGTACAGCCAGGCCGTGCTTCATTCCTTGCTTCCCGTGCTAGGGAGTAGTGTTGGGCTTCAGTGCTGCTTGCTGCAGCTCACTGGCACAGAGGCACACAGTGTTTGGTGAATTCATCTATTTTATGTGGCTGCCAACCCCAGTGTTCTGTACAGACTTGCAATTTTGTTCTGTTTTCTCCCAGAGGAGTCAGAGTTTTGCTTTGATGCCTCGCAGGGAGAATCAGACTGTTCTGGGGAGGATAAGGGAGAATAACCTGTTCCAGTCAGGGCCAGCAGCTGCTGAGTTTATGTGAGATTAGAGGGACAAACCCCAAAACCTTGGCATATAATTTTTTTATTTATCTCCCTCCCAGAGTTGAATCAATGGAGTCCTTACCCATTCTGAGCAGAAATCCCAGCAGGAACACAGAGAGAGACTGGGAAAACGCTTCCACAGCATCTTCTATTGCTTCAGTGGCAGAATACACAGGTGCCTGGTTTGTTTGTTTGTTATGAATCCCAGGTCAGAAAACCCTGTGGTGTGTTTGATGTGACACACTGTTACTTGTGGGGAGTTGCCAGGTGTATTTTGTTCTGTTTAATATCTCTAGAAGTCAATCATTCTGGAAAAAAACAAGGGGTTTTTTCACTATGAATGAAAATGTTAATGTTCATAGATGCAGGACAAATAATTTTTACTTGTTTATCTTCCCTAGGTCCAAAATTATTTAAGGAGCCCAGCAGCAAATCCAACAAGCCTATTATTCACAATGCTATATCTCACTGCTGTCTTGCTGGAAAAGTGAATGAACCACATAAGAATTCAATATTAGAGGTAAACACGAAAATTATTAATGCACTCACAATCAAATGTGTCTGTAATGCTAATTCTGTAATCCCACTGGTGTGTTGTATGAATTTAATTTCTTAAAATATGCCTGTACTGGAGGATCCTTTTCTTCCCATGACTGTGGGGCTTGTGGAAAACACGATCCCCTATTTACAGTTCCCCTTGTAAGTTTATAAAAGGACTGAAAATCAGAGTTACTGAGAACAGCTGTTCAGCTCTGAGTGCAAGCTCGAAGCTGGGCATAATATAGGAATTTTCCTCATTTTTATTTTAATGCAGGAACTAGAAAAATGCGATGCCAACCACTACATCATTTTGTTCCGCGACGCCGGCTGCCAGTTCCGAGCACTTTACTGCTACTACCCCGACACGGAGGAGATCTACAAGCTGACAGGAACGGGGCCAAAGAGCATCACCAAGAAGATGATTGACAAACTCTATAAGTACAGCTCGGACAGAAAACAGTTTAACGTGATCCCAGCCAAAACCATGTCCGTGAGCGTGGACGCCCTGACGATCCATAACCACTTGTGGCAGGCCAAGCGACCCGCAGTGCCAAAGAAGAGCCAGACTCGGAAATGACACCCGGCTCCCGGGGCCAGGGATCCGCTCGCTTGGGATTGCATCAAGAGAAGACATGTTTACCATTTTCCTCCAGTTTGGTCCGAGATGTGCAGAACCAGAAACACTTTTTAAGAAGCTTCGGGGACAGAAACCGTGGGTGCGAGTTCTTGAGGATGAAGGAACGTTTGCCAGTGTTTTTTTTTATGAATGATCAAATCTGCTGTTACACCCAACGCTATAACTACTGTGGCTTTCGGCTGACGAGGGACTGTGCATGTAGCAAGATCTTTAACAAGTGGATTTCCTTTTACTTGAAGCTTTTCATCGGTACAAATTGGGAATAATTTAATTCTCTCTCCTCTCCACCTCATCCCCTCCTTTTTTTCCCCTGTGGTTCTCAAAAGTTGGCGAGCTCCGAACTTCGGTAGGAGGATTGAACAGATCTCGGGTGAAGTGCTTTGGGTTTGGTTTTTTTTTTTTTTTTAAACAGTCTTTAGGGAAATCTTCCTTTCAGACTTTTTTTGAGGAACTGTTTAATACATCCAGTTGTTGTACTGTATCTACTGCCAACGTTAAGTCCAGCTCTCAGATTTCTGAAAAAAAAAAAAAAAAAAGAAAAAAAAGCCCCAACTTGTGCTGCTCAGAACAGAGTTTACTTGCAGTATCTGTTTAGGATAAGCATTGCAAGGATTGCAAAAGCCAGTCTTTTTTTCTAAAAAAAAAAAAAAAGAAAATAATTGTTCACAGATGTAAAGAATACAATCATGAAGAGGCATAACAGGTGCTATAGCTGGAATGTGCCTGACTGCAACTTAAGGCAATGCAGCACAGTGATTACTGGTTTCAGTTTCAGGTAGTGTCCTAAAGATTTGTTTGCTTTAATAAAGGTGGATTCTGGTAGGTATAGAACATTTCCACTCTGAGCACGCTACTCCTGTACGATGGTGCACTTAATGATCACAGATTTTAATGTTTTTATTACATCATGAAATGTAATTCTACTTTCTTTGTCCTGTCTTTATTCTGAATGAGCAGCATGCTCTACGATGAAGAGTGTGTTATGTTTTTTATTTTGGGTGATATATTAATATATATTGATTTGTTTTTCTCATTTGAAAACAATTTTTAAACAGAGACATTTGCATTTGTTTCAAAAGCCCAAATAAGTCGAATGGCTTGGATTTCTTTTCATGTTGAAATATTAAATCTTGAGTTATGACCTTAAAAGTCTTTGTGTTTCAGCAGATTAAATTTTTGTCTGTGGTAACAGGGTATATTTGCAGTTCCTTTTTTTTATTTTTTTTCTCTTTTTTTTCTTTTTTTATTTTTAATCCTCCCATGTCTCATCCTTGGCCCCAGCTGGTTTCCAAGCAGGTTCCTGTAGCAATTCCCTAATTTAATCTGTTCCTCCGTGGGTCTGACGCGTCCGCCCGTGGGGTCGGGGAGAGGTTCTGACTTTTGGTTTGCACATGTTTACTTTTATTTGAAGTGTTACTTGAATCCGTGTCTCTGGAGTGCAAAAGGCCCTGCACCATCCTCGAGATGAGCTCTGAACTCCAGGCAGTGTAATTATGAACCCCTGAGATAATGGAATTACAGAGAGTTCTGTACATAGTGGGAATTAGGGTACGGAATAAAGTGCTGGGTAGGTAGGGTGAAGTGAAGGTCTTCCAGTGTGGTCTCTCCATGTTTTTCCCCCCCTTCCAGTACTCCCTGAACTAGGCTGCTGCAACTTTGTAAATGATGTTGGATAGTTTGCTGCTTGTAAATAATTAAAAGGCTTTATGGTTTCTAAAGTGCTGAGTATTAAACACCGTCATGAGTGTAACTTTTGTTACCATGCTTTCCATGCTTGTGCTTTATTTCTCACTGTTTGATATTATAAACCATATTTATTTTATGAAACACTGAAATTTAATAAAAATCATTAACTGATTTCCTTTTTATTTCATGTGTACTTTTGTTGGTGTGACACTTCATCCCCCTCAAAGAACTAATAATGCTTTAAAGATGTGCTGTTCTGTTCAGTAAAGCTTCACCTGGGAGGAGCTTTAATAACTTTATGACCAGAGCTTATTTCTCCTGACCCTGCCAGAACTGAAACAAAAGGCTTTCAGAAAACTGGGAAGTAGTTTAGGGGTTTATTTCCTCATAAGGATTTATTTCATCAATCTTCAGACTCTTGAATTTGGCTGCTGGTGTTTGATCTGTGTAGTAAGTGGCAGAATTTTGGTGATTTTCTAAGTGACTCAATTTAACCTTGAGTTTTAATTTACTTATCAAAAAAAACCCCATTAATCTGAAATACCTTGGCAAGGAATAAAGTGTATTAGTCTGAACACAGGGAGAGAGAGAGAAGCTTGTAAGAACAGGAGAGAATTTGTGGGTGAATGTGCAGGGAATGTGGAGGCAAAGGCAGACAGTGTTTTGTGGAAGGGAGAATGATGTATTTTCTTACAGAAAGTTTTTGGATAATTCCAAATTTCCACTTGAGTGTGTGTTCACTGCTTGGTGTCAGCTCAGGGGAAAACGTGGTTGCAGGACTGTGACTCCAAAGCTTTGTTAGTGCTGCTTTTGGGGTTGATTTTATGGAATTCTGATTTCTGACTGTGGCTTTGGTGACATCATGCTCAATCCTTCACTTTTAATGACTGAAAAAAACACATGTAGGAATACTTATCTGTACCCCAGTAACTCAGGGGAGAATGGTGATGATTTGCTGATGTCACTGCTGAGAACACGGGATTTTGTCCTTCCAGAGCCACTGGAGAGCAGAGTGTAAATAAAATACCCTGACGGTGAAATGTGTGGGAATTACCTGTTCCCTCCCTGGAGAAATAGAATTATCAGCTGTAGATAAATAGAATTAATTTGGTGACTTGCAGCTTAACCTGTTTGTTGAGCTTGGTTTTCCCCAGGATTAGTTGGAGCCAGGGGTTGTTCCCTCTGGATAAAAAACCAGCTCACAGAGGTTCTGATTGTGCTTCCTGGGAGGAGCAGAAAGTGGGAGCTCTGCCTCTGACCTCTCCTGATTTTTTTTTTTAATTAGTTTCTCCCACATAACAAATACAAGAATGTACATCTTTAAAGTGCTTTTAAGTGCAATTTCTTTTTCTCAAGCTCTCATCCATCAGTCTGTGTGTTCCACGTGCTCTTTGTGTTTGTAGTTGACGTGTCCTCGTCTCATTTTCATCCTGCTCTGCTGGAGGAAGAGTTCAAGAATAATCTTAATTTGGAAAACATTGCCTTATTTTTAATAACACCTTAATAAAGCTACACTGGGGCTGCTGGAAAGGTTGAGTGTGCAAAGAAAATAAATCTGATTTTTGTCCTCACTGCACTGGGGAGTTGAGTGTAGAAATCTGGAGTTTTCACTTCCTACAACCTGTTTAAGGCTGTAATTTAAAGTAAAAGTAACATGAACGAGTTCTCAGGACTTAAATTTGCCTTTTCATTTGATTTTCCCCCCCAGCAAATCTTCAGAACAGTGTCAGAACACCCCAAACCCTCTCACTTTGTATTTTATTTAATTTATTGTTTAAACAAGATGTGTCATCTTCCCTCTGGACTATCCTGGAATTTGGTACCTGCTGACCACACCTGGAATGCACCACTCCTTAGGGATGTGGATTGTTATTATCCATGCTGGGCTTATTTTATTAACTTTATCAGCTTTATTTATTTTATTAGCTTTATTAACTTTTGCAGTTAATTAATTGTAAGCAGGGGGTGAGTCCCAGGGTATGATTTTGGGGCTCAGGATCTGCCAAATTCAGCCTTTGGATGAAGGACATCACTCCAGAAAGAAGATTTTGGAGAGATTTTTATACCATTTTTTTGCTGCAGAACTGAAGAAATCTCTGAAGGATTTGGGGGGGGGTGTTTTTCTGTGCTTCTGGTGAGTGAAAACTTTTATAGAACCTTCTTCAGGCCAGTTGGAAATGGGGATATTCCCGTGGTCCACTCAGGTGTATTTTCAGATGTCTAAAATACATCATTAAAGCCAAAAAATTGGAATTCTTGTCCTCAAGTTGAGCAGATGTTCTGTTGGTTAATTATAGGTATGAAACCTGAGTATTAAAAACGGGAGAAAAAAATTATTTATTCTCACCTCTGTAATTATTTTGCTGTTACATTTATATGATGAGATATTTAAAATTTCCAGGGGTGAATTTAGCTTTAATACCTTGTTGCAGCACCCAAAGTTGTATCATAAGAGAGTGTCCACTGTGAGAGGGCACAATATGAAGCTTATTTTTGATTAATCCACCTCTCTCACGTGCTTCAGGAACTAAGAAAACAGTGAATTTAACTTGTTTTTTGATAAAAAACACATAAATCTCCCACAAATCATCAGGACAAACACACCAGAATTACAGGAGGAACTTTCACAGCATGAAAATAAATATATTTCCCAATTGATTTGAAATCACCGCTCGGACACTGGACTTCTCTTACTGTGTAGTAAGTTAAAAAAAAATCATTCTTTTCTTTGATTTTGTTTGGCAACATTGTCAATTTAAAAATATAAAAAAGAAAATATTTCCCTGAGGGTTCTGAGCTTTCTCTTGCAGGTGCTTTGAGGCTCATTCTGGTTTTTGGGAGGTTTGAAGATTTCCAGTTTCCAGTGAGAGTGTGAAAAGGTGCATTTTTTTTGCTCTTCTCTTCCAAGTGGTAAGTTCAACTCTCTTGGGAAAAAGAAACCAAATTTAAAAACCTTGGATGGGGAGATTCCTGCAGGGATGGGAAGATTCCTCCAGGAATGTCCCTGGAGGGTGGACATCAAATTAAGTGAAAAGATTTCTTAATTAAAATGCTGCTTTTTGGGGAGGGTTGTTTGGGTTTTTTTTTCCCAGTTCATAAAATGATCCCAAATCTCACAATCAGCTGTTCTTGTCCCCAGACAGAGAGTTCCTCAATATTTGGAGAGAATAAGTGACAGAAATACAATTCGGTCCCTGAAATGATATTAAATATAATTGAATTACATAAAACACAGCCTGGATGGCATAAAGATAAATTCCAGAAATGGAAAGACTCATTTTATGCCCTTCCTTCCCTCTGAGTGCTCAACATGGGCACATTCCTGTTGTAAAAATTACAGGCCTAATTTATTTCCTTATCTGTGCCAAATATAAATTTACTTTCATCTTGGTCCTGAAATCCTGTTGAGAGTTTTCTGCTCCATCCCTCTGAACTTGTTCAGAAAGAACATATTTATTTTAGGAGGGGGAGAAAAAAAAAAACCACCAAAACCTCTGGGGAAGTGTCTTAAACTGATTAAAAGGGAATGATTAAAAATTCAATATACAGCATTTGTTCCCGTTCAAACGAGGCGCTGGGAAGAAGGGGTTGAAGCAAACAAATCTCCCAGAATTACCCAGAAATCCCCATTTTTTCCTACTCTTTGTCTTCCAGGGAATAACTCGAAAACCTGAATTTACAGCAAAATAAAAAAAAAATCCTTTCCTGATTTTCTTCCCTTTTTATTTCCCATCAGCACCACGATTTTTAATGTATATTTTAGTAATATTTTTCTCTTAGAAGTTTCCAGTGTTAGAAGCTAATTTTTTTCCCAACTGGGGCAGAGTTTTAAATGGATTTTGGTTTGTTTTGCAGTTGTTTCCTCTTTTTTTACTGAGTCTGTTGCTGTGGAAGGTGAAGCAAGAGGAAAAGATGCAGCAAGATGAAGAACCCACTGCTGAGAAGCTCAGAAGGCCCTTTGTACATTATATTAAATCCTGTTCTGCAGCCTGGAATGGGGTTTTATGCAGCAAGAGCTGCTGTCTGTGGTGTTAAAATTGCCTGATTTTGGGTGCAATAATTGTCCTGGAAAACTGAGAGGAATTTGTTCTCCATGTCCAGATTTGTCTTGTTTAAAGCCAATAATTAAAAAGTCATTTAACAGGGGTTTCTTCCTGCTTGCCTTGGGTTAGATTCACTTCCAGCTTGCTGTTAATCCCAGAATTCTCTTCCCTGGTTAAGGGATCTTGTTTGTGCCCTTCTGTATGATCTTAAATAAATAGATTTTTGCAGTATTTGCTTAAAATGCTTAATAAAACCACTCTCTGCTTGCCTGCATTTGATCTCCAGGTTAAAATCTCTGGGTGTGGGTGGAGCATGTTCTAAAAAATGTTTGTGGGGGGTTTTTTTCTGGAAATAATGGAAACTGTGGAGTCAGTGAAAAATTTCTGGGTGTTGGGAGGTAGAAGAACATGCACTGAATCCTGGCACAACATCAGTAAAAAAACCCAACAAACCCTTGGTTAAATACCCACAAAATTTAATTCATTTATTAAATCACAGAAAATTAAGATTAAATAAATTAATTAAATGATGTTTAACTGCTCCTGTACCACACCAGGCAATCTAAGATGCCCTTTGTGCATTCAGACACAAAGAGCTTTAAAAGCTGAGGCTAAAAAAATAAAGTTTTGGTGCGTTCCAGGCTGGGAGGAGCTGATTTGAGGCTCATTTAAAGCCACGTTTTGCCCTGGATTTTAAAACCGATTTTTTTGCTCCCAGGAAAAAAAAAAAAAGAAAAAAAATCCAACAGCAGTCTGTCCTGTTGCTGCATGCAGCTCTTTTATTTTCATTTATCTTTACAGAAATGTGAAGCATCTTCACAATAATTGTACAAAACCCTCTCCCCTTGGCTGCGTCCCGGAACAGCTCCCAAAATTCGGTCTCCGAGAGGAAAGACGGGAGTTTCACCTGCTTGTTGCTGCTAAAAAATTCCATGCAGGAGCCGACCTCGGAATACAAACATCGTGTTCTAGAGAGATTAAATAAAAAGGGGTATAACAGGAAATAAATATACTTGTAATATTTAATGCAGGATATATGGATTTAGTCCATATTGAGCGTATCGGACGTTAGTGGACACGTAACATGCTGCTGGAAAACCCCAAAAGATCCCAGCTGTCTCTGCAGCTCCCCAGGGCCTGTCCTGTCTCTGCATTGGAGCACAACTATTGCCTTCAGAAAATCAGGTTTTTTTTCCAAGTGGCTGGAAGCAACAACCATCCACGGAAGGTCCTTGTGCTCTTCTCCCAGACAGAAACGACTCCTGTCGCTGCTCCATTAAAAAAATAAAATACTTCTGTTTTTTACATTAGTATCGTAACTGAGGCTAAAGAACTAGAAAAAAACCAAACCCTTGGCTCTCAGACTTGCCTTGCCCATGGGTGAATATCTACAGGGGGTTGTTCCTCCATCCCAGGAGGAGTTTGGCTGGAATTTTACACCGTAGGAAGAACGACCCTGCGGGACGAGGAGCGCCCACCTGGAATCCAGGGATTTATACACTGGCCACTGTCAAAATACAGGAATATTGAGGGTGTTTTGGGAGCATCACAAACCATGGAGAGCCTTTAGTCCTTATGGTTTGTGGCTTCCTCTTAGGTTGATTTATCTCCTGGGATTAATGGTCAGGAAGGACCTCGTGTGCCCGGTGAGGGAGGAGAGGGACCCAACACTCCAATGGAGCCTCTGGAACATGGACTGGGCCACATGGCTGCTTGGGGCTGGGGAGTGAAATTTAAAGTAATTTAAGTTTTTTTTAAGGAATTTAAGTGCCTTGAAATGAGAGGGTTTAGCTGAGGAGCTCTGTTTGCTTCTCAACACCCACCAACACTGTGCTCACCCTGTCCCGCACCCCAGCAGCCAGTCAAACAAAAATACCCACCTAAAAATCATATATTCTGAGTAAACACATGCAAATAATCACATCTGTGATTTTATTTGGGATTTGGGCTTATTTTTAAACCTGTAACCCTGCTTTGTTCCACCGTCCCTTGAAAACGTGGGGTTTGGAAAACGCTCTGTCTCAAATGTAGACAATTCAATATATAAATGCTCAATGAGGGCTTTTTTGGGGTGATCTGAGCATCTTGAGGCCTTACATTAACACAGGGCCAACGTGTGTTTTAGTACTTTAATCCCTCCCACTTTTTACCCTTTTTTTTTTTCATTTGAAGTGACAGATTTGGCACATGAAGTTACGAGCAGAAATAAATAAAACATGAATCTGCCTTAACCAAATAGATACAAAAGTAATAATTGAAAAAACAAAGGCAAAAAGAAAAAAAAGGCAATAAAACAACCCAAAAAACCATTAGAGACAGTTCTGTTTGTGCCCAGAGCTCAGTGGAGCAAGAAGGTTGGACTCTGCTTTTCCCTGTGATCCCGAGAATGTGCCATCACCCAGGGCCTCCTCACCAGCACTTCAGGAAAAAATAATAATAAATAATAAAAAAGAGACCCCCAAAACCCCATCCAGGCACAGCAGGTCTCTCTCAACACCTTCTCAAGGTCCTACCTTGGCACAGGTCCTACCCTGGGCATCCCCAATTCTCCCCCGTGGGCTGGGGCTGCCCCAGGGCATCTTCCCCCAGCTGTTAAAAACTGTCATTTTAAGCAGGTTTTGGCTTTTTTTTTTTCTTTTTCCTGTAAACATTTAGTGGGGGTGTCCTGGGGAGCAAAGAGTGGATGTTAATGGCAACAAACCGTTCAGCTGGATGCTGATGGGATTTCACGGCCATGTTGTGCTTTCCAGGCTTCTTGTTAAAACAAAACAAAACAAAAAAAACCAACAAACCACATTGGAGTATGAACACAAAAGTATATAAAGTTAACCCTGCCTCGGTCAGTCGCTTGGCAGGCAAATAAACCCTTTCCACGTGTGCAAAAATAGATGGAAAACACATCTGGTGTCTCCGCTGCCACCGGGTCCCCGCGGGTGGGCGATGCTGGACGTTCATGCACCTCTGCTGCAGGCAAAGCCACGGGGATGGGGGGAGAAAGAGTCAAACAGGGATGGCTGGAGCTGCTGGGGGGTCATGGTGGGTGGGGGGGACAGGCAGAACCCGCTGCCTTAATGGTGTTATTGATTTGTGACTTCAGGGAGGGGAAGGACAAAAAGCCAGGACCGGGACAAATGGGGAGGGTTGGAGCCCAAACTGCTCCTGGATGGAGGGGAAAGGGCTGAGTTGAGACGTCAAAACACCACAGCCAGTGATGTGTGGGCCTGGGCACTCTGCCCCATCCCACCCCCAGGACAAGGATCCCCGAATCCCCCCCGGCAGCAGCAGCAGCAACAGGGGACACAAACCCAGGGGCACCGCGCCCGCAGCCGGGGCTCAGGCTGGGCACGTGTGCCAGGAGGCACTGCCGTGGGGGTGGCACGGCTTTGGTCACCCGGGCTCGGCGTGTTTTGGTTTGTGAGATGCCACAAAGTGCTGGAGGCAGAGCAGCCCTTGCCTCGCAGGGCACCCGCGGGTCCTTCCCAGCGCCCAGCACAGCTCCGAGCGCGGACACCCGGCACAGAAACCCAACGGAGGGCAACGAACATGAGCTGGGTGAGAGAGCACAACTTTGGGGACCCCGGGGGGGGACACCTGGTGAAGGAGGAGAAGGGTTTCGGTGCAGTTTTGCTCTCGCATTGACCGGCCCCACCCAACGCAACCTGTCCCTTGTGAGGCGACACCAAACCCGGCGACACCGGGCTCGGCCACGTCCCCCCGGCCCCCGCGCCGACTCGCTCACTAGTTGCGGTATCGGTATAAAAAGTTAAAATCCACGGGGCGCTGCCGCCGGCTGGGGGTCTGTCCGGCCGTGGGTCTGTCCAGCCGTGGGTCTGTCCGGCTGTGGCTCTGTCCAGCCGTGGCTCTGTCCGGCTGTGGCTCTGTCCAGCCGTGGGTCTGTCCGGCTGTCCCGCCCCTCCCGGGGCTCCGGGCGTCCCTCCCACGGCGCAGAGCCAGGCTGGGCACGGCCTTCCTCCGGCCCCCCCCGGGCTGTCCGTCCTCTTCTCCGCCGGCTGTCCCGGAGCCCTGCGGCCCTGGCGGGGGCTCTGGGCGCGGGGGGGCCGCTCACAGCTGGGTCTCGTCGCGCGTCTCGGGGTTGCTGGAGCCCAGCTTGTTGCTGCAGCTGCTCTTGCGGCTGTGGCCGTCGTTGGCCACGTGGGCCAGCGGGTCGGAGCGGATCAGGTACCTGCAGGGCGCGGTTTGGTTACACCTCTGGGACCCCCCAGCTCCCCAGTACCAGGAGGGAGCTTTGTGACCCCAGAATTGGGGTCTGGCCCAGCCCTGAGGCCGGGACGTGCCCCAAAGTGCAGTGCTGGGAGCTGCTGCTTGCAGAGCACGGCAGCTGTTAAAATAATAGGTGTTAAATAATAACAGCTGTTAAAATAGATAAAGTAATACAATAAATAATCAGGTGTTCCTCCTGGAGCTGCCTGGTGGCAAAAGCCAAAGGAAAAGCTCCACGTTGCTGGGGCTGGAGCGGTTTGGGCACTGGAACACTGGGAGGGGGAATGGCCAGGGAAGGAGCCAAAACCTGCAGGTATTTATAAGAAATCACGGAAAGCAACACAGTGGGGGTTACCCCAGGGTACTGTGGTTAGTTTGGGGGCACAGGGAGCCCACAGGTGGGTGGGGGCAACACCTACACGATGTCGTTGAGCTCCAGCCGCGTGTCCGGGGGAGGATTGATCAGGACGTAGGACAAGGTGTTCTGGTGGTCGTTCATCTCATCTGTGAGAGGAGGGGAAAGATCTGGTGAGGGAGGGACACCCCGACAGACACCCCAACAGACATGCTGACAGACACTGTCCTGGCCCTTGCTCCCCCAGGAAAGGGGTCCCTTCACTGGGAAAAGCCGTGGGCAATGGCATTGCCAGCGGGAGAGCACCAGGAACGTCACTGCCACCTCCCTCCACTCCTCCCCAGCCTCTCCCCTGCCACAGCAGGGCCCAGGGGACCGGCAGATGTAACTCTTCAAAGTCCCCATTCCCCCCCAGAATAAAGTGAGATGTCTTACCTTGGTTCAGTGCAAAAGAGGGAACAGGTTAGTCCTGCTGCGTTAGGTACAGCACGAGTCCAAGACTGCGTCAGGGCAGCCAAACCCCCCCGGGGCCACAAAAACACTCTGCCCACCTCTCCCCCTTCTTCAATTACTCAATTTAGCATCAATCCAGCAACGGGATTAATTCAAGGATTGCTTCTTTCCCCTGCCCAAGGGAAAGTTGCCTCCGTGGAGTTTCAGAGCCGTCGATGCCATTTGGGGACGGCTCTGAACCACAGTGACCTCCCGGGGGGGGGGGCTCGGGGCCACCAAGAGCTGCACCCATGGACATCCACGATGCCAGGCTTCCCAAAATAGCCAAGAACAAGATCATGGTGAAATGGATGGGGGTGCAAGGCTGCGGGCGGCCAGGAGGGGGGGGAAGCTGCGACAGATAACACGGTTTCCAGACGGGGTGATGAGGTGTGGATGGACAGGATGGAGAGGGGACAGACAGATGGACGCCGGGGCAGCGTGAGGAGCACGGCGGGACACCAGCTCACTGCAAGGCTTGTCACTGGGATGCCTCTTTTGGAAAGGCCTTGGTGTTTGACGATCCCAGAAAATGGAGCTCGGTTTGGGGGCAGCAGGACCAGGATTTGGGATCAGCATTAACTCCAGGTTGGGGGGACTGCTCCCGGCTCCCTGTCCTGCTGCTCCCACCACCCCATCCCTGCTGTGCCCCTGCCTGGGGTGGGGGTTCCCCCTGTCAAAGGTTGCCCTGCCCCGTGGTGGGCACAGCCAGAGTCTCCTGCCACAGCAGTGCCAGTGGTGCCCCATCACCCCGGCATGGGGGGGGTGGCCCAGCTGCTCTTCAGCCCCAGCACTGGGGTGAAACCTTTGAAGTGGGGCTTTTCTCCAGCTGTGGGATGAGCCACAGCAGCTCCAGCCTCCACAGCCACCCAGCACAGGGGTGCAAACAGGTTCCTCCTGAGATGCCTTTGCCAGGACGTGTCCAGATGAACCCTGGGCGGGTACCACAGGCAGCAGTGCTTGCAGGGGGACACCAGACCCTCGTTTTGCTCCTCAGACACATCCCTGGCACCTCTGAGGCCACAGAAGGTGCTGTAGCTGGGCAGGGAGATGCTGTGTGGGACCCCCGACCTGTTCCGGGGTGTCCGGCCCCAGTCCCTGGACCTTTGGCCATCCCAGTGCTCAGCCTGACAGCGAGACAGGGACAGGGGTGGCAATGCTGGGGGCAAGGGGGGCACACAGACCCTGGGACCCCACGGCAGACACGGGGTTTGACATGACAGGAGGTGGGGAGGGCCCTGGCTCGCGGCAGGTTTCCCTGCTCCATGGAAGCACCTTTTCCTGACCCCCATGCAGCCAAGCCAGGCACTCTGAGCACACCCAAGTATATTGCTCCATCATCCCAGCACCCAGGGCAATATACTCTGCTGGAGTGGGGCTTCCATGAGCCCCAGCTGGGGCTGCCTCTCTGATGAAGGACACACTTCACAGGAAAATGCCAACGTTTCACCTTAAGCGTGGCCTAGTGAAGCCAAAAATACAGCTGGGTCGGGCTATTGCTAAGCTCAGGGCTGCTGCAGGAAAAAGGGGCCTCTCCAGGGCACGTCACACTGTGGTGTAAAGATGAAAACGATGCAAAAACCCCTCAGCTCCTGCAGACCCCAACAAGGTGCCCAGAGCAGCTGCAGCACCGGTGGCACCTCGTGCTGAGCCCAGTCAGAAAACAGGGCCTGCCAATGCTGGAGAGGGGTCAAACCGAGGGGTGCAAAGGGATTTTGAAGGGGTGCCTCGCCCCTGGGGCTCGCCCACATGCACCAAGGTGCAGGAGCTCCAGCAGCTCATCACGACATGCGCAGGCAGCTCTGCTGTGCTCGTCCCCTCCTCAAACTGCCACTGGCTTCACAGCCCAAAGCCACCTTGCAGAGCCACGGGGGGAGGGTTCTGTTAGAGACAGCGAGGGCTGTGATTTCCCTGTAGGAATTCGACTAGAAAAGGGTCCCTGAGGTTTCTGTCTCCCTGATTTAGCGAAGCCCTGAGTTTGCACCACCACTACAGGCCAGTCCTTTGGTTTCCAATGCCACCCAACAAATTAGTGCTGAAAAGCTCGGGGATCTAAGGTGAAAACTGGCAAGGGTGAGGTTTGGGCTTAGCTGGCATGATCTTGTTGTACGCTGCACGCCATGAGTCACGCGGGACTCCCAGGGAAAGGGAATTACCTTGCAAATATCCCAGGTTTACCCGATTCATCACATCACTGGCTGTTAAATTTGCTACATCCTCTACAGAACATACAGGGAAAGGCACAGACATAAACAGAGAGAGAGAGAGAGGTCAGCAAGCCATGGTTCGGCAATATCAGAGACGAGCTCCTGCGCTGCAGCGATAACATGAGCAAAAGAAAAAGGAGAGGGGCAGAAGGCAGAGCAACGTGTGCTTCCAAAACAGCACGGGTGGCCAGATGCTGACTGTGACACGTGGGGACAACACACAGACAGCCCCAGCACTGCTGGGTGCAGAGGTGCCACAGGGGCCAGGGAGTTGAGGGTGCCCCAGTGCCCTGGTCATGTCCCAGCCCGATGGGATGTGGGTCCTGCACCCCCCCACTGCCTCTTCTCCTGCCAGAGATCCCCCAGTTTGCTTCCACTGAAATTTTCCAGGACAAGGATGCCAACTCTGATCTAACCCCAGGATGTGCCCTGAGCACCCCAGTGGGGCTGATGGTGGGGTGGCCCCTGGGAAGCCTCACCAAGGCCAGGCAGCCCCCCTGAAACTACAGCAGAAACTTCTGGGACCAGGAATGTGGGGGGAAAAAGGAGAGGGGGGATACACCACTGCAAGCCCTTGCCTGGCATTCCCTGTGCTCCCTCCATCCCACCCCAAGCTGGCTCTCCTGCCTCCCTCCCTGGGAAGGCTGGTGACACCCACAGCCAGCCCTTGGGCCCTCCAATCCAACCCCCCTCTGCACTGCACTTTACATACTCTCCTCCTCTTTCATGTGCCTAAAGCCAAGATGGGAAAAGAGGGATCCCACCCCTGAAATGTCCCAAAACCAGCTCCCATCCCAGTTGGGGCTCAGTGCCAGCCTGAGTGCGGGCAGGGGCCGGCGTGGGGTGGACGGACTCTCTTGGAGGATGGAGCAAACAAGCAGCAGCACAGGATGGCTTCAAAGAAAGAAAGGAAAAAAAAAAAAAGACCAAAACCAAAACAAAACCCAAAGCAAACAAACCAAGGGAGCTGTGGGCTACAGACTTTGTCATAACCAAGGGGTGGGGAGTCGTCCGGGGGGGGACACAGACGGCAGCACCGACGGGCAGGTCAGAAGCTTCACGAGAAATGCAGCTGCACAGAGGGACCCTGAGCACTGTCACAGCCAGACACCGGTGTCACACGCCATGAAGCAACTCAGCCCTGCAGCTACCGAAAGGTTTTCCACGGAAGAGTTTATGACGGATTCGAGTGTCTACAACAACCGGGGTCTGCGCCAGCTGATGGGGTTTCACCTCTCCCTGCCGCACTACAGGGGCTCTCTCGGGCACAAGGGCTTTGCTGACCCGGGGTCGGTGTGTCCTGAACCACCAGAAAGTGGGGGGCAAAGCGGGGCATCGCCCCCCGAGGCTGCGCGGGAGCACCGGGCCCCGCTGCGGGGGCAGGAGGGTGAGCGCCACTGCCACTGCCAGCTCCTGCCTGGAGCCATCCCAGAGCCCAGAGGTGGGGGGGTGGCAGGGCAGGGGTGGGGGGTCTGCGTGGCGGGACCCCAGCCTGGAACGCCGCAGAAGCACAAGCAAGCCGGGGAATGAGGCGCCGCTCGGAGCAGGTCCAGCAGCGCCTGCGGGGACAGGCTCGGCGCGGGGCTAAGCTCGGCATGGGGTTAGGCTCAGCTTGGATTTTAGGCTCAGCTTGGGGGTTAGGCTCAGCTTGGGTTTTAGGCTCAGCTTAGGGGTTAGGCTCAGCTTGGGTTTTAGGCTCAGCTTAGGGGTTAAGCTCAGCTTGGGGGTTAGGCTCAGCTTTGGGGGTTAGGCTCGGCGCGGGTTAGGCTCGGCTTGGGGGTTACCTGAGGAGCCCGCGGGCGGGACGGGACGCAGCACCGCAGAGCAGCTCGGCCGGGCGGCACTTACCGTACCCGGTGGTGGGCAGGCCCAGGTGCTTCATACGGTTCTTGACGAGCTCGGACAGCTCCTGGCGCTCGGAGCGCCGGTACAGGCTCAGGCGCTGCTGGCTGATCCACTCGGCCGTCTTGCTGGAGTGCTTGTTGCCCTTCCTGCTCAGCCGCCGGGCCCACTGCATGCTCTTGCGCCGCAGCAGGGGATGCTCCGACTGGTCGCTGGAGCACGAGTTCCTGTGGTGGCTCGTCTTGATCCCCCAGTGCTCCTTGATGTCCTTGGTGTCCTCGCAGTCCTCAACATTGATTGAGATCTGTGACTGGAAGCCCGGCAGGTCACGGGGGTGGGGGAGCCAAGAATGGCTTGGCCTGTGGGTGGTGGGGCGGGATCTCCCCCCCCCGTGGGATGGGATCCTTCCTCTGGGCCACCCCCCCCCCTCTCCCGGCACTTCACCTCTGTGCTGCAAAAACTACCTGGCCGGCAGATTTCACAGAATCATGGGATGGCTTGGGTTGGAAGAGACCTTAAAGATCATCCAGTTCCACGCCCTGCCATGGGCAGGGACACCTTCCGTAGACCAGGTTGCTCCAAGTCCAACCTGGACTTGAACACTTCCAGGGGTGGGGCAGCCACAGCTTCTCTGCGAAAATTCCACTGTTGAGTGGAGTTTAATGGGCATCTGACATCCCTCCACAATTACCTCTGGGATATCTGCCTGAGACACAGCCATGCCCTCATCTGCCTGTCTTTCCTCTTACAGCAGCAATGCTGCCACATCTCCGACCCAGCAACCCCACTGGTGAGCAGGAATTTATCAATAAAGCCCTTCAAGGCCTCTCAAAGAGGTGGGCTGCGTTTAATTAAATGTCAACTTTCGGCTCCCTGTCGCTGCTTCCTACAAAGCTGCAAAATGACAGCGTTTAAGAGGGATCCTGGCTCACTTCCTTGCTCCTTATCCCAGTTAATTACATGTCAGGGCACTGAGGACTTTTCCCAGAGTGCTGAGTGAGGCTCAGCCAGCGTTGCCGTGCCATGGGGGCTGACAGCCGGCACAAGGCACGTGGTGGCTCTCGGTGGCCAGAGCTAGGACAGCACTTGCCCACGGATCAGCCCCTGGTTAGGGGGGACCAGAGGGCAGCACTGCCACCAGGGCAGTGCCCCACAGCACCCGAGTGCCCGCGGCGGGACGCGAGCGTCACTCACCTGCGCTCTGATGTCGTGGGGCTGCAATGGGGGGGAAGGAAGAGGGAGCAGAGTCAGCCCGGCAAAGGGACAGCCCTGCTGTGCCCCCCTGCCCCCTGGGTGTCCCGTGGCACGGCAGAGCTCTGCCAAGGAGATCCCTCCCTGCCCGCGCTGCCCAGAGAGACGGGCACTGACACAGACCCAGCTTATCCAGGACACCACCCCCAAAACAGCCACGGGGCTGCTGACGAAGGGAAGGCAGAGCTCCCCCTCCCCTCAGCCTCCCACCACTGCTGAAACCAGGTCTGAGGGGCCTCATGGACCCCACCAGCAGCCCCTTCCTGGCACGCACCCATACCTCGGAGGTGGCGAACATGTGCGACTCCGTCCTGTAAATCCCGATGGGAATCTCCGCGCTGGAGGAGCAGAGCTTCTGGAAGAGGCGGCCGTACGTCCGGATCCACAGGTCATCCTCGGTGATCTTCATCTGAGCAACAGGGGACAAACATGAACCACACAGAGCCCGCTGAGGAGCACCTCGGGCTGCTCCTGAGCTTCACCCGGGCTCATCCACGACAATCCCAAAGGCGAGCTGGACTCCACGAGAAGACCAGGAGCAATTTCTGACCTCAGCTTTCAGAACAGGGGCTGTGGTCCTTGGCAGCTCTGGGGCTTTTGGTAGCGCTGAGGTTCCCCACAATGGAGGGGAACAATGACTTGGCAGTGCTGCTCCCCTTGACTCCCCAGAATAGGGGAACCCCCCACCCACATGTGCAGGGTGATGGATCCCCCCAGATCCACAAAGACCTGGCCTGGTGGTTTCGACCCAGAGGGACTTGGCACTTACAGCACAGAGGTATCCAGAGCCTGGCGTGGTGTCGAGGCCCAGCAGCAACCGGGTGATGGTGATCATGTAATCCTTCACGAACGACTGGGGGAGAGACATTTGGGTGGGAACCCAGGGAAAAGGTTTGCTCAGTTATTCACTGGGAGGTGGAAAGGGGTGGTCAGAGCTGCAGGGGTGCATCACCCAGAGCCCACCTGGCTCTCACCTGGTAGAGCAGCGTGTCCAGCATGCTGATGCTGAAGACCCTCCCGGCTGCGAAGGGCAGCCGGAACATGAAGGCCAGGTTGGAGCCGTTCTCCCTCTCTCTCTGGAAGAGGAAGGAGAGATGAGAGCACAGGTTGCACAGAAACTAGAGGGCTCATGGAAATGGGGAGGACACCAGTGTAGTGTTTCTGGTGGGTCTGACAGGAGGGGACCAGGGCAGCAGCCTTGCACTGGGGGAAAGAGGGTTTTTTCTCCACGGGAATGTGTGAGACAGGACTGGGTTTTCTGGATGCAGCAAGAGCACAGGACTTTAGGGAGCTCAAATGCAGCCACTGTCAGCAGTGACTTCCCAGGCCCCCGTGCAGGGGACAACCTTCTCTTACCTTTTCTAGTTTGGAAAGGGCAAGAGAGTAACTGTCCTTTGCTCTGAACTGCATGAACCTCATGTTGGAGGGGTGGGTCAGCTCCGTGATAATGCTGAGGCTGGGGAAGAGCCTGCAATGCAAAGAGACCTGTTGTCCTGCAGCTCACTCAGAGGTGAGATCATTCCCTGCAGTTACAGCCTGAGGAGGACCAAAACCACCCCTGTGCCTGTTTGAGGACAGAAACAGCTGATTAGGAGCTGTTTCCTCAACCACAGGTGTGTCCCACCCTTCCCGGGCTTGTCCCCAGCGGTGGTCAGTAGTCACCCCTCACCTGAACATGGTCTGGACGTTGACAATGGTCTTTGCATCTGCCATGTAGTCCTCCTCGGCGCTCATGGTGCTCTCCTTGTCCACCACCACCAAGTTGTCGGCGTAGATGATGCCGCACTGCAGCAAGCTGTCCAGGCTGGGCAGTTCCCAAAGAGAAGAGCGCAGGGTGAGCCCTTGGGAAGGACACAGGGAAGCAGCACACTGCGGCACGCAGCGCTCCAGCCAGCCCAGCCTGCTCCCCACCACCAGCTCTTCACCTGCTTCCATCTACCAGGGAGGGGTTGGCACCCCGAGAAGCCAAGGGTGGGCTCGGCTCTACCGGTGCCAACCCTGGGGCTTCTCATGGGGTGACCCAAAAGTCTGGGCTGGGGTAAATCCAACGCATTCAGGCAGCACCGTAAGTCACGACAGCCACGCACGGAAACACCTACTTGTCGATGGTGCCCTCCATGTAGTAAACCATGGGGAAACAACAAATGGCTTCCAGAAAGTGGTGCTCAGGCCTGGAGGGAGAGCGACAGAGAGCAAGGCGGTTCAGCAAGCCCGTGGGGCAAAGACAGACACAAAACCCAGGGCCAACATCAGCTGAGACACCCGTGGGTGGCACCGCCGTTCCCCCGCGCTCCCATCCCAGGGCAGGAGATGCCCACAAGAACACAGGGAGGGCTCAGTGTGATGGAAAACATCCGTGGAAAAGTACTTGCTTGTTGTCCAGCAGCAGCACGATGGGGTTGAGCTCTTTGCGGGACCGATAGTAGGCCCGGAGGGGCACGATGAAGTTGTACAGCCCGTTCCCCGCCGTCTCCGCCGAAACGATGATCAGTTTGTTCTTGAACCCGTAGGCTTTGGCATCCTCAAAGCTGTTGTGCTTGCAGCCCTGTGGGGTGGGAGGCAGCGGGGGGACTCAGCGGGTGGCTCTGGGGGGGCTGCAGCCCCTGGGCAGCCCCCGCAGCCCCCTCGTACCTTGTCCAGCCTCAGGCAGCAGAACGGGGCTTTCTCAGGCAAAAGGTGGCACAGAGTTGGGGAGCTCCCAATGTAGGGGGAGTTTGGGGGGTAACCCTTCACATACCTGCAGCAGAGAGAAAACCCAGCAGTGTGAGGGCACAGGGAGAGTGTCCATATATCCAAAATTCAGATGCTGGGAAAAAAACTGTTTAACAGCAGCAGCCCAGGATTCAAGCACATCGGTGGCAAATGCTCTGCAAAAGTCTCCTGCAGCAGCTGGAATTTTTCCCAAATATACAAATATTTAGGAATGTTTTTTGCTATGCAAAGGGCCATGAGATCGTAAAGATGCAGGGCCAAAGCCCCACATTCCATGTTCCCAGCACAGGTGGAGAAGGCAGCAGACAGGACCACTGGAGGGAGGCAGGGCAGTGAGGGCCAGGAGAGGACAGTGCTGAGCCAAATAAAGAAGCAAAAAACTTCATGGTCCATTTGTAGAGTTTGCTTTGGTGAACAGGTATTTTAAAAAATCAACATTTGTACTTTTGATGGAACCAAAGGCAGAAATTTTCATTTAAAAAGCAGGTAAAAGTGGACGTGAATTCCATAGCAATTTGTGAGGGTTCGTGGATATTCAGTAACTCCCCACACAGCTGTGACACCATCCAGACAGGAAAGCAGTAAGGTAAGTCCTTCCCTGGCTGTCACAAACTAACAAACACCTTAAAAGCTGTGGTGAATATCTATTTTGTATTTTTTATTTATGTGCAATGGAGAACAGGACCCTCTTCACATCATTGGTGAGTGGAGGAGGTGAGAGGAGTGATGGAACAACCTGCCCATCCCCAGCAGCATCTGCCTTGGGGCAACTCTGCTGATTCCCAGAGAATTCTCCAAAGCAGCCCAAAAGGCTCATGGCCATGGGGACTGTCCATGGCATGGCTGTTCATGGGGTCATGGAAAAACTGAGAGGGGCTGAGCCTGAGCATCCCTTGGGCACCACTGACAGTACCATGGTCCCAAGTCTCTCTGAAACTGGAATGAACCAGAGAGAACTGGATCCAACCAGAACAAAGAGGATCCAACCAGAACAAAGAGAATCCAACCAGAACAAAGAGGATCCAACCAGAACAAAGAGAATCCAACCAGAACGAACTGGATCCAGCCAGAACGAACTGGATCCAGCCAGAACGAACTGGATCCAGCCAGAACGAACCGGCCAAGAAAGGGCTCAAGGAACAGAGAGTGACTCACTCCACAACTGTCGACCCCTCCTCGTCCGACTGGGTCATCTCGTCCTCAGACTGGTCGCTGAGCAGGTCACAGGGCAGCAGGGATGAGGTGTCTGCCAGCTCCAGGACGGGGGCAATGCTGGGCCGGCGGTTCCCGGAGCCGTTCTCGGCCGGCAGAGCCAGTTTGCTGCTGTTGGCAGGGCGACATTCCGTGTTCTGCAGGTCCATGGCCACTGTACCTGGACGTGGTGGGGAGGGAAGCACAGCAAACGCGCTCTAAGGAGGTGCAGAGAGCTGAGGGAGCATCCTGGAACCCTGCACAGGGATGAGGGACAGCCCAGGTGATGTTCAGCCATCCACGGGCGTGGGGAGTGCAGGGAAAGCCCCCATCAGTGACCTCCACCTGGGCACTGGTGTGTGGAGCATCTCCCGGGGGCACAGCTCAGCTGGCCCAGGGACTGTCTCTGTCTCTGTTGCCAGCTAAAACATTTGCCCACCTGCTCCTCACTGAACAGCAAAACCTGGCTCTGTGATGGTTTTTATCATTGTGATATATCTGTGAGATGAAAACCCTCCAGCCTAACCCCTGCCTGCAGCTCCCTGCAGGCTCTGGGAGACACCAACCACATTGGGAACAGCCCATTTAGGAATCATGTCTGCCCCTCACTGGGACACTGCCCTCCCCATGGACACCTCGTCACCCTGGTGGTCCTCAAGCCCCCAGGGAGAGGCAGGCAGGCAGCAATTCCCTCATCCACCTCCTGCACCCCTCCTGATCAGCTCCAGGTCTTACAAACACGGAATTGTTAAGGCTGGAAAAGTCCTCTAAGCTCCCTGATTCCAACCATTCCCCCAGCACTAAACCGCAGCCCCAAGTGCCACAACCACACATCATTTAAAACCCTCCAGGGATGGTGACTCCACCACCGCCCTGGGCAGCCTGTCCCAATGCTTGAAGAAATTTTTCCTAATATTTCTTCCAACGTGAAGAAATTTTTCCTAATATCCAATCAATGGACAAGAGAGACTTCCTCCAGCAGCTTCCAAAAATCCAACTCACTGATGGATCATCCCATTAAGCAGAGCCCAGGCACTGGCCTTGCCAGACACCACTGCCCTGCTGGCACTGCCATCATTTCTGTCCCTTCCTTCACCCTTTGCCAAGGGTCCCTCTGTGAAGGAGCCGCGTTTGACGGGAACGGTGACAAAGTGCTCAGCAGAGCTCTCTGCGCCTTGCTGGGGGATAATCTATGCAAATTGCTGCTCAGGAGTACAAACACATAAATTATTTGCCTGGAATATAACGCGCTCGTGTGGCGCAGCCTCCCCAAAACCCGCTCTCCCCAGATACAAGCGGGAAGTAATGACTCATGGTATTCCTCATCTGCACAAATGCACCGCTCGCTGCAGAGCAAACGGTGCTTTCCTGGCGTTGGGAATCATAAACGTGATTTAGGAGGTGGCCAGCGGCGTTTCTTCCTCCAGCCCTGGAAATAATTGGGGGCTAAATCCAGGCTTGGGGGGGTTTATGCAAACACCCTTAATGATAACAGACATCGTGATGTTTAATAATGATATTTGAGCTCGCTGAGGGCACCCAGGGTGCCAGGAGATGTGTTTGACTGGGTCAGGGGGTGAAAAGGGGTTTTTGGCACTGGTGGGGGACAGGGCAAGGAGTGTGCAAGAAGCAAAACCAAACCAAACCTGGGAAAGGAAACGAACCCAAGCTTGAGGAGGGCAACGGAGGGGTGTGTGCAGGCTCCTGCTCCCCCCTGCCCACGAGCCCCCGGCTCACCCATGCTGGCGATGATGCTGTGCACGGGCAGGCGGGACGGGCCGTCGTAGCTGCCCCTCCCCGCAAAGCCCTTCTTCTTCTGCTTCTCCTCCTGCTTGAAGATGAAGGCAGAGTTCTCCTCCTTGGTGATGTTGATGTAGAAGCAGGTGTCAGACGCTGCCATGATGTGCCGCGGGCCGGGGTTCAGCAGGATGCTCTTGTTCTCCTCCCTCCGGATGCCGATCAGGCACACGCCGTATCTGTGTTGGGAGCACGAGGTGGGAATTCGCAGCCGGAGAGAAACCCCCTCCGGGGCTTTGTCCCTGCACAAGGGACCCCGCAGCGCCCTCCTGACCCCCCAGGGATGAAGACTGGCAGGTATCTCCTGCCCACCCCTGCCTGTTGCTCCCCTGCCCTCACTTCTTGTGCGCGTGGAAGGCGGCGTAGGTGAAGCTCTTCCCCTCGTACTCCATGAAGAACTTGCTGTCTCCCATGCGGATGTGATAGACCTCGTTGCCCGAGCAGCGCCCGTACATCCGCTGCCACTGCTCCGGGGACTCCTGGCCCTCCCTGCAACGACAGCAGCAGCACTGGGATGGATCCCTTGGGGCTGGGATGGCACTGGGGTACAGCGCCAGGTCAGGACACCCCAGCACTGGCACAGACCCCGTCACACCGGCCAGGGCAGGACACCCCCGGTACACCGGCCAGATCCCGGGGCAGAGCCACAGGAAAGGAGCACTAATAATTTCTGAAGCTGCCACCGAGCCCAACAGCGGTGAGATGACAGTGACACATCACCACGAGCTGCCGGCGTTTGCTGAGGACAAGCTCGTTTCCATCCCGGGTTTTAAGTGCCTTTTTATTTAACGAGGGCCCCTGCAGAGTGCAGAGGGAGGGTTCAGAGCCCGTGTTGGCAAACAGCTCCGAGCATGGGGCGAGAGTCATCTGGCAAGGATGTTTCGTAACTGTTTTGATGGCACTTTACCCAAAATTCAGACATTTCTGACTGGCCAAGGAGGGTAGGACATGCACACCACTGCTCTACCAGGCTGGCAGAGCTCCTTCCAGCCATGCTGGATATACACCCAACAAAAAGCCTGCAGGGTCTGGATATGCTCAGGCTGTGAATTCACCTTCCTGCCAGTGGGACTGTGCTAGCATAAAGATATTTTTTTTCCCAGTCTCTGGAAAGGTGGCATTGCCCAGCCCATCTGCACTGGGATGGTTCCCCTACAATATGGCTTTTGCTCCTGACCTGGACGGGGGTCCCAGACCCCACTGTGCTACCCCAAACACACCCCAGACCCCCATCTTGTCCCCTTGGGCTCAGAGACCTTGGTGTTGCCGTCCCTCCATGCTCAGGCAGGAGCAGGGGAGGCCAGGGGTGGGGAGGGGAGGGGAAAGCAGGGGTGGGAAGGGGAGAGCACTCACTGGCCACGGGAGGTGTGCACCAGCAGCGTGATGAGGGTGGAGGTGGCAGGGCAGACGCAGTTCAATGCCAGCATGGCGTATTTGCACTCCTCTTCACAGACAACGTGATCTGAAAAGCAGAGGGGACTGTCAGAGTGGAGGGGAATGGATGGTTTCCCTGGCTGGCAGTGCCTGGGGATATGGTAATTTTGGGGTGGCGTTGGGGACGGGGTGTTTCCTCCTCCTGCCAATCCAGGAGGGCTTTCAGCTGATCACCAACTGGGGCACAGCCCCTCCAACTCACCTGCAAACTTGACATGAAATTTGTTTTCTGGCTTTAAGATCTGAACGTAGAGGGGACAGTTCGGAGCGAAGTCTTTGACAGCCCAGGCCCTCAGGATGGTCTGGTGGTCCTGGCCAAGGAGAAGAGCAACAAGAACCACTTGGCTGATGGTTTATTCTCCTTGACGCTTCTACACCTGATGAACTGCAAAACACCCACCACCCTGGAGAAGTACAGCAAGGGCTCCTCCAGCTCCTGCTGCTAACGGGGGATAACTGTGCCCCAAAACCCAGCACTGATGGGAAACCAGGACAGCAGAGGGAAGGTGAGCCCACAGGGGGTCAGCCACCACTGTGCTGCTGCATGTCCCTGTGCCATCCCTGTGCCATCCCTGAGGTTCTCCATGGCACTCAACCCCATCCTCTTGTCCCAACTGCCTCCCAGCACCCTCCTGTGCTGGGCAGAGGTGAGATGCACCCAACACCCACAAACTGTCTCGGACTGTGCCATCCCCTGTCTGGGCTCACCGCTGCAGTCCGGTCCACCTCGTTCCGGCTGCTGAGGATGAAACAGGCTTCTCCATTGTCCATCCTGCAAGGAGAGAGCAGTGACCCCATGAACTGCATGGGCCCACAAAGCTGGGCACTGCCTGTACCAGCCAGGGCGCTGCCAGCCCCCTCCCAGCCCCCAGAGAAGGGACACCCTCGTCGCACATCTGGGGTGACCTCACTGGGGACCCTCCTCTGGGGTGCCAGGACCCGCGGGCAGCTCAACAGCGTGGCAGGACCGGCCTCGCCGGGGGTGTGCAGGGTGTCCCTCTGCTCACTTGGCTCTCATGAGGTCCTGGTCCTTCAGTGCAGAGCCCTGGAGGTAGATCACCCGCTGCGACCACAGAGGGATCTGCAGGACCCGCCGCACCTGGATGTCCATCTCTGTTGGGCAAAGGATCACCACGTAGTAATCCTGGAAGAGAGAGGCCGGCGTGGGTCGGTGGGCCCCCAGCCCAGAGAGGCCGCGAGCCCAGCGCCGTGGGACAGCACGCCTGGTCCTCACCTGCAGGCGTGGGTGGGCATAGAACTCATTGAGGAAGTCCATGAGGAGATCAATCTTGAGGGAGCTGACGCAGAGCACGACGTGTTTCTCCGTCTGGGCGCGGTGGCGGCTGTAGTTGCCGCCCGACTTCTGCCGCTCCATCCACAGGTAGACGAGCTCCTCGAACTGCAAACACAGGCAGAGAGCTGATGTCCCCCGGGGCAGGCTCTGCATGCCTGTCCCTCCTCAGCCCTGCAGGTCTAACCTGGAGAGGCAGCACGACCAGGGCGACGCAGATCATGATGACGACGAGGAGCTGGGAAGGCCAGATCTTCGGTGTCACATCTCCGTAGCCCACGGTGGAAAAGGTGACGATGCAGAAATAGAAAGACTTGAAGAGGGAGAGCTTCTCACCCGCTCTTTCTAAATGCTGGATGCCACAGGTCCTGCAGGGAGAAAGCCCCATCACAGCCCAGGAGACAGGGCAGCACAACCCCAGAAACCCGCAGCTCGAAGTCATCCTGCTAAACACAAGTGTCACCTCAGTCTTGCTGGACCAGAATTGTAGCCTCAGCAAGAAACACATCCGTGGCCCCAGCAGCAGGAGATGCCACGGGCCAGGGGCACTGCTGAGCTCTGAGATGGCATTAGTCACCCACATCAGAGCACCATCTTTATTGCCAAAACCTCATGAGCCTGAAAGCTTCATTTCCTCTCCGTTTAGCAACTTAATGGTGTAATATGCCTCAAATCCAAGCCAAGGGAGCCAGGGGAAGATTCAAAGCCTAATTTAGAGATAAGTAGCCAGTGATGAGCACTGCACCCCCCACCCCAAAGGAATGGCCTTGTTGTTGGAAACACAGGGTAAAAGGCCCAGTTAATTAACAGGAGCCCCAGTGGCCTATTACACAGATTTGTGGGGGGAGGAAGAGCATGGTGAGAGCCAGCGAGTGTGATGGGTTCTGGTCAATGAGCCGCCACACATCAGAGCCCACGTCCCTGTGGGAAGCTGCTGTCCCTGCTCTGAAACTCCTATCACCCAGCTCCCTCTGAGAACACCCTCACCCTCACACACGCCTGCTGAAAAGTTTCTGTTAAAATCATAGAGTTAGGGAGGATAATTAGTTTGGTTTAGAACCTCCCTCCCGGTGTTCAGGGTGCTGGGAACGAAGCAAGGCAGGGAGGGGTCAGCCCTGCCATCACCCCAGGATGGGCACAGTTGGTCTCCCTGGATGAGGAAGGGGATTTAGTGAAATGAAGAGCAACACTCACCCCGTGAAAACAAGACACAGGAGGGTGCAGATCAGAATGAGCACCTGGTTGAACATCGCGGACTGGGTCCTTTGGATGGCTCGGTGCAGGTCGTTCTGGGGAGAGAGGAGAGGGCTCACACTGGCTCAGAAAGGCTGGAGGTACAAACTCCTCCAAGTGCCAGCTGTTCTCCTGCTGGCTCCAGCAGTGCCCCCCCAGATGAAGGTCAGGCCAGTATCTGGCCCTTGGAAAGGGATGGACATTCCCGTGAGCAGGTCTGGGATCTGCTGCCTGGAGAGACAGCTCGAGTGGGCACGTGGGAATGGCTGAAATACCTCATCCCTGGCCATCCCTGTCAACATGCAGCTCCTGTTGCTCCTCCTCAGCAGGTCACAGCCTGGCATTCCCAGCTGGCAAAGCCTCACCTCCCACCAGCCTGGCACGGCACTGAAACCTCCCCAGAGCTGGGGGTATCCAAGAGCTCCCCTTCCAATCCCACTGCCCTCCACATCCCCGAGGAGCTGGACAAAAGGGATCACTCACTATCATGTTCTCCAGGGCATACTTGGCCAGCCAGCAGTTCAGAAACACGGGAATGAACAAATTCCGCAGAGGAGGCCAGAATATCTACAAAAGCAAGAGTTATTTGCAGAAAAATCCATGCTCTTTAAACAAATAAAGCTATAAACAGCTAATTCAAGCCCTTTCTGGAACGATCCACCTCCAGGCTGAGCAGAGGCTGCCACCAAACACTGCCCTGCTCCCCCGGCTGCACCGGAGCAGCTGGAAAAGGAAAATGGATTTTGGGATAAGGCTCCAGAGAAAGTCATTATACTGTAAAATATTGAAGGAAAAACTTCCTGACAGCTTTAAATACTACTTGGCCAGACATCCATTTTTCTTTATTTCACCTCCAGAACTACAGCACTTTAACTACACTTAGAGCTGCTCTTAAATGTCACCGGGAAACACTCACCGTGATAATAAATGGCACCGTGTTGATCATCTCAAGGATGAAGGAAATGCGAAAAATCTGCTCCCAGATGTTCCCCTGAGGAATTAGAAACAAATAAGAATTAAATAAGCTTAAAACTTTCCCAAAGGACAATTAAAACACTCCCGCTCTGCCACAGACCCTGCTATAGATGAGGGAAATAAGCTTCAGGAACCAGGACGATGCCCTGGTTTGCCTGCAGGAGAGATGCAGTGGTGGTGGCAGGCACACTGAGGTCAGGAAACATTCCCAAACCCTCCAGTCCTCTCCACAGCCACCACATCCCTCTGTCTGCACTGCTGCTGGGGGACAACAACATTTCATGCAAGGAAGGAGAGTGAGAGTGACTGATACAAATCGCTGGCAGTCAAACCAGGGGGGTGACGCAGGGTCTGAGTCTCTTCTGCCAACTCTCCCCAGGTCCCTGAGAAGATGCCATTTGTTAAGGTCACTTTTTTTTGGGTCTTTTTAAGGGGCTTTGGTCCAAAGGAGTCAGCTTGTTCCTCTCCCTGTCTGGCTTGGAGCAGTGCCCACGGAGGCAGCAGAGCTCGGCACAGGCAGGAGTCATGCTGCCGAGCTCCAGCTCCTCAGCCTTAGGAACCTCGGTGTGTGTCAGTCTGACCTCCCTTAAAAACACGTGTAAAACAGGTCTGAATTTAAGGGAAAGCAGAAAAGGAAGATATTCTGCTCTGCACAACACTTATCCAGGAGCCCGAGGGGGAATGAGAAAGGAAAACAGCCGGAGCCAGCGCTGAGACAGCGCCGAGACAAACATCCTCCTGGGACGCTCCAGCTTCAGGCAGCTCAAAACAGGAGAAATGAATTCATGCCAGGGGGGCAGAGCCAGGCCGTGCATCACTACCCCCCGCCTCCCTGGGCACTCACCTTGTAGCTGAGATAGATGAGCAGCATGGTCTCCAGAAAGCTGATGAGAGCGATGCTGACCTGCAGGGGCACAGGGAAAGGCTCTGGGGGCTCTCTCCGGGCTCTGTCAGTCCATCAGAGCTCACAGAGCCCCCCCTGCCCCGTGCCAAGGGGAGCCCTTGGGTATCCCAGGTGGGGCAGAGCTCTAAGCCCAGCTCCTCTGTGCTCCCCCACAACCATTCCAAGGGCTGGGCGCTCACCTGCACAGCCCACAGCGGTGTTTTTCTGTCCACCCAGAAGATGTGTGACCTGCAAAGAAAATCCCAAAGGCATCTAAGCTGTAGCCCAGCCACCAGTGTCGTAACCCCCCACTGAATGCAAATCCAAGGGCACTGGTGCAGGACCAGCACAGGTACTGGTGATCCCTACTGCCCAGTTTGCTCAAACAGTCTCTGCACTGGGAATAAGGCATTCCCAAGGGTGCAGCCACAGGTTTTTGACCATGGATTTGATTCTGGGATGCTGCTCCACATCCCTTGAGCAGCCCCACAACTAAGAAATGGCCACGGGCAGCTGCCAGCAGCAGCCACCTCCATCCCTGCATTCCCACACCCTGGCAGGGCCAGACCCCGGCACTGGAGCAGCTCTGACTCACCAGTTTATGTTCGTGGACTGGTTAAATGCTGTGTAATTCTGCTTTTCACATTCCCAGCTAGGAGAGGAAGAGCAAGGAAAAGCAGTCAGGAACAGGGATGCTGGGATTGACCCCCCAGGCCCACGCAGTGCCCTCGTCGCTGGGTGCTGATGCTGGGGGAGGCACCAGGACAACACTTCCACGGATCCAAACACAACTGATTCCCATAGCCAGGGCTTTCCACAGGAGTCTGTCTCACCCAGGCAGCCTTGAACACCTTATTACTGGAGAATAAAACCCCTCAGGTACTTCAAACCATACCAGAGATGCTGCGGAACATCAATATTCCTGAGGTACGGCGCTCCCTGGCACAGCGTGGAACACAGGGAACTGGGAATTACCAGGTTACAATTAGCAAAAGCTGCTGAGCTTCAGCTTCTGGGACAAGGCAGAGCATCCTGCCAGGCAGCAGCACCGAGCCAAGCTCTCCCTGCCTTGCTGTGAGGGATGTGTTCCCGCTGGCCAGCCTTTTATTCTGTCACACACCCTCAGGAAAAGTGGAATTCCCTGAGCTGCAGCTGCACTAAACTTTTCAAGGATGAGCATCCGTGTCCTGCTTTGTTCTCACGGGTTTGAAAGTGCTTTTGGAACGTGCAGGTGCACTTGGTAGCCTGCAGCCTTTACAAAGGGAAAATCAAACTGCCAATTCTCTGAGCTCTTGGAAAAAAAAAAGCACAATAGTTTGTGAGCTAAACAAAGCAAGGACATATTAAAAATAGGCTTATACTGAAACCCGGAGCAAAGCTGATGTATGGAATCATCTGTCACCTCAAGGACCTAAACAGCACAGTGTATTTCCCTCCCAAATGCTTAAATGGGATTTAATGTAAAAGTATTCAAGGGCATCAGTGTTCAGAAACTATTTGCATGGTGATGCACTCGAGTCGTGAGCTCTTGCCTGTGTCTGAAGGCCACGGTGCCCCTCTGACCCAGCCAGACAGCACTTGGAAATGAACGTGACCTGAATTCTTCCCCCATCCTCTCCCTGTGCTCCAGGCAGGGCCAGTGAGTGCCCACACACCCATCCACGAGATTTGAGCAAGGAGCAAAGCTCTCCAGCCTGGGAAGATTTGCTAAACCACCAATTCAAAGAGCTGGAGCGAGGAAAAACCATCTCCACACCCGCTGTGAGCCACTGCCCCCACCCCCAGCCCTGCCCAGGGGCACTCACCAGCCTATGCCCTCCTCGGGGTTGTCCAGCAGGACACGGACGATGTACAGGAGGCACGTGAGCAGCTTCAGGGAGAAGTTGAAGAGCCGGATCCTCAGGCCTGGGGTGGAGGGGAGCATGGAATGGGGCAGGCAGCGTTCCCGGGCACCCCAAACCCCCTGGGTACCCCAGGCACCCTCTGCACCCTGGGTGCTCCATGTACACCCTGGGCAGTCCCTGTCCCCCACAGCACCACCCCTGTAGCTTCCCACAAGCTTTGCAGAGCCCCACCCACCACAGGACCCCTCGGAGCCCCAGGGCAGCACAGGAGTGTTGGTCACGCCTTGCCCAGGGCTCTACGTGCCCTCCCCAGTGCCAGACACACAGGAGCCAAACACAGAAATAAATAACGATGAGTCAGCTCCTCACTGACCCCAATAGATGTGAGAGACGAATGAGGAGCTGCTGGAGTGTGCCCCCCTCATTAGCAGGCATCCATTAAAAAGCACCAGACCAGTGCTCATCACACTGCAACCAGCTCGTAGGAGCAGGGACAGCAAGCAAAAAAATGCTGCTTTATCCACTCTCCCTCCCCAGCCAGTTCATCGGGTCGTTACTCAAATTACAAGTGAGAAATTCATCACATTTTCATTAAAAACTTCCCCGTGGGCACCCTGTTGTGCTGGGCTCCAGCTTTTTAACAAGACAACGGGATGCAGGGAGGAAAAAAAGAAAATGTGAATTTCTAAATTAACGAGCAGGCTCCCTCCAGACAGCTAATGACATCTCGGAGAAAGAAAATAAAAACACCATTAGTCAAGTGGAGGCTAATCTGGGTGGCTGGAGAAGGAGTGGGTAGCTCACAGCCTGTCCTGGCTGTCCCCACGGCCTCAGGGAAGCACATGGGGACACTCACTCCCTGATGGGGACGTTTGCTCTCTGATAACCACAGGCAGCTCCGGACACCCACCCTGCTCCCAGTCAGCTTGTCCAGCTGGTTCCTGTGGCTGTTCCCAGGGAGCAAAGGTGGCAGGAGGCATCCCATCCTCCTCATTCAACCACATCCCCCAAACCAAGTTAGCCAACACCCAACAGAAAGGCCAAGAGGCAGCAGCAGCCCCGGGCTGGGGACACAACAGGGACACAGCCACCAGCAGATGGCAATGGCTTCTCATCCCACAGGACAGAGCGTGGCTCTCCTGGCTCGGGCAGGGTTTGGTTTCCCCCAGAACACGCAAACTCCATGCACAGAGCACTCACTGGATCGCTGGTTTTTGATGAAGAAGAGCTTCAGCCGCTCCTTGAAGGTGTTTTCATTCACGTAGAACTCGACCTGCACCCTGCGGGGAGAGCGCCCGGAGGAGCCCGTCAGTGGGCTGGCAGGTCAGAACAGCAGCCCCCAGGAGCCCTGTGCCCCCATCCCAGCTGGGGGACCACCTTTACAGCCCACAGATAACCCTGGACTCAGCCCCAGGCTCTCAGCTGCTCCCACAGTACTGAACCACCAGTACCACCAGTACCACCAATACACGACACATCAATGACTGTCAAAGCAGCAGGTTTGACCCACGGGGCCAGGTCTGCTTTGGGCTGAGGGCTTTGCTTTCATTCCCACACAACCAGATGACATCAGACCTACAAACTTCTCCTTCCACACACACTTTACAGTGTCCAAAACTTCTCAAAAAAGCAGTGGCCTCGGAGCAGCCTCCCCCAGCAATGTTTTATCAGCTCCAATTCCCACAGTTGCAGCAGAGCAGGGGCTGGCAAGGGCAACGTCCCCAGTACTGCCCTGGCTCTGCCTGGGTAGGAAAAACATTCAGCATCGAAGCTGTTAAAAATCAATTCAGCTCTGAAAGGATAAAATTTCCCTTTGTTGCTAAGATACCACATTTGGTCATTCCAGAAAAACCCAGGAGCTGACAACCAACTCCAAACATCACTTGGCATCTGGAGCCACTGGTGATTCGTGGCACAGGGACAAGGCACTGGGACAAGAGTCAACTGCCAGGGCACTTCACAGGAACCAGCAGGGAGGAGCCACGTTCCTGGTGAATCCAAAAATGTCCCATCCACTGCTGTGACCACACGGGCAGTGTCCCTTCATCGGCTTCTCCTGCCTCCACCCCTGACCCCCACCCACAGCCCTCCTGCCAGTCCCACATTCCGGGCGGATGGGAGAAAACCTCACCAAGGCTGGAGGTTCCTCCCCATGGATGTCAGCAGGGGCTGGGATCAAGCCCACCCGGATGAAAGGTGTGTGGGCAAAACCAGCCCCAGCTCAGCTCATCTGTCATCACCTCCCCTGGTGCTTTATAAACGCCTGCAGCCCTTTGCAAACCCACTGCTGACCCCGGGCAGGTTATAAATCACACTGGTCCTGCCAAGTGCCAGCAAAACGGGATCAGTTCCTCCTGCTCAGCTTCAGATTGAGCAAGACAAAGTCTTCTCATTATTAGTCCAGCCCATAATGGAGTTAAGTGCCATGAATTAGCCTCTTCCCCCGTTCGCTGTATTCAACAAGTCCCTTAAGTAAGTCCTACTGTTATCACTCATTTTTTAACTCCACGGAAGAGCTCATCAAGACCTCATTAATCAGGCCTATCTCCCAGGCAAGGCACAGATGAGGGTGAGCAAGTTCCCTGTGGCAGTCATTAAACTGCCCAGGTTATTCTGTCAGGGGCACACGTGGGGCCAGCTCCGGCCGAGTGTGTCCCTGGCACGGCCACCGGGCCGGGATTTATTGGGAAGCAGCTGCTCCTCGCTCTGACACAGAGGGACAAACAAATATTCACTGAGCATTAACACCCAGCTGGTCGGGCAGCAAATTGGGAAGGGGGTTTATGAGCCCCCTCGCCCTGGGCCCCACACCAGGCAGCCCGAGAGGCAGGAGGGTGGTCAGAGGGGTTTTCCACTGAACCTGGTGCTTGCTCACCACGAGAAGGGAACAAGGAGGCGGGTGGGCAAGGACAGACCCCACTGCAGGGAGAGAGCAGGAGAATTTACGGGCCCTGGCTCTCAGGCACGATGCCTGAGGAGCAAAGAGCATTAAGGCAGACCTTCAGAAACCCGGCTTTAACACATGTCAAAATTAATCGTTCCCAAAGCCAGGCTCGGCAAATAATTTTCCAGTGCCAGGGCATAAATCATCTCCCATGACTGCTCACAACACTGCACACAAGCTAATTGCTCCTTCTCCATATTAAAAATGCCCAGGAAATGCTGGGAACTGGCTTTCAGCTTGGACAGGAGCGCTGAGCACCCCATTCATCAGAGTCCCTCAGGATTAAGCGCCTTGAGGAGACGGAGACTTCAGGGAGCACGATTCCTCTCCCAGACATTCGTCTCTGTATCAAAGAAACAAACAGCAATATAAATCTCTGTCTCCAGCCAGATGGTTCACTGATCTATAGCTCTGCAGCCCACCTCGAGATGATGGATATAATTGCTGGTGGATAAAAGAACTAAATGATTAGATCTAACTTTTCATGACAAAGTAGCCCATGTATTCATCCATCCTCGTGGCTGCAGGAGGGAGAACGCTGGGAAAGCAGCTGAAGTAGGTCTTGGGAAGGGGGGGAAAGGGGTGTTTATTACTGAAAAAGAATAAGGCAATAAAAGAATGTAGAAAGAACATGTTCCTGTGCAGATAATCTGCCCTCCCTGTGAGCTGGGCTGAGCCCCTGGAGCTGTATGGGGGTCCCACTCCAGCACTGGCACCTGCTCTGCAGCCAACACCCCACTGGCCCAGGGCAGAGTGAGGGATGGCTTTCACCAGGCAGCTGCACCATCCAAGAATATCAAAGCTCCTACTCCCTTCCCAGCTAAGGAAAGGAGATGATATCATGTAAAACATACCCTTTAATTTCACTGTCAAGAATTAACTTGAAATAAAAAATCAAGCGAAACTCTGACTGCGTTGCCACCCCAAAACACACCCCGAGGGCTCTGCCTTCCCTGCAGCTCAGACAGGATGGTCTGTTCAAGCTGCCCCCTCCCTGCTGCCATGGCTGGGCATCCCCCCCACTGGGAACATCCTTCCCACTGCCCAAGCATCCATCCCACTGGCCAAGCACCCCTGCTGCCAGTCAAGCATCCTTCCCACTGGGAGCAACCTCCCCACCAGGACCATCCTTCCCACTGGCCAAGCATCCCTCCTGCCAGCCAAACATCCCTCCCTCCAGCCAAACATCCTTCCCACTGCGAGCATCCCTCCCACCAGCCGAGCATCCTCCCCTCTGGCCAGGCAGGGAGGTGCCAGCCCAGCCCAGGCAGCTCCAAGGGTCACCAGGAGTGATCCACCCTGCAGGCAGGGAGAGGCAGCACAGCACACCCCTGCCCCCCCCTCTCCCCCCCTGAAACCCCCGGGCCGTGTGGATAACGATCCCAGCACAAGTTTAGCTATAAACCCTGTGCTTGGAAGTGTAATTACTGCTATTATGCACTTCATAATGCCTGAGCGAGTTCATTCTCCTCGCTCCGTTATTTATTGTACTTTATTAATCTAAGATTAGAGGCAATTTGTTGTAAGATGATGAGCTCCCAAAAAAGACACAATAGTTTGTTCGGAAAAAGTGCAGGATGAAAGACCAGGACGAGCACATCCCACCCCACTGGCATTAAAGTAGACACTGAGGAGCACAGCCCTGGCTCTGCACCTGTACCCTCCCCAGGGAGCTGGGGACAAACACAGTTCTCTTAAAAAAGAGGGAAATACAAAAAACAGCAGCCCAGCTGCAGCCCCCCATGTGGGCAGTGCAGCAGGGACAGGGGTGAGTGGAGATGTCCCCCCAAACCCTGCATTCCCAGGACACTTACATGGGCAGTCGGGCACAGGCAGCTCTCTCCAATCCCCACGGCATGTGACAACTGCTGGGCTTGGCCTGAAAGCTGAGACATCCCTCCCTCCCACTCCAAAATCCAGCTCCAAAATCCACCAGCCAGTCAAGGGAAGGACCTGCCAGCTCTGCCCTGGGACCTGCCCCAAGCCACACTGCTCCTTTCTGAAGGGCTCGGGTGCCCCAGGTTGGTTTTGCTGTGTTTTATAAGACACCTTTTGCCATGAGAAATGTGGCTTCAAATAAATATTCCCCTTGACAGGAAAGAAAAAAAAATCTTAGTTTTTAGCTCCTTGCCCTCACACTCCAGCTGGGTGGGAAATGCTGTTTCCAACAGAATCCTAAAATGGTTTGAGTTGGAAGGAGCCTTAAAGCTCATCCCATTCCAACCACCTGCCATGGGCAGGGACACCTTCCACTAGACCAAGTTGCTCCAAACCTCATCCAGCCTGGGACAATTTCTTGTCCCAGGAAATTTCTCAAGAAATTTTCCCCATCCCATAGCAGGATGCAAATGAGACTCTTCAGAGATTTCTTGGGGAAAAAAAAGAACAAACAAACCAACAGGCAAAATCCTAGAAATCTCTGCAATACTCTGCCAAGGCAGTGCAGTCCCAAGTGAGACCCTGCTCTGACCCCCTGCTCTGGCTCAGAGGACAGTTGTCCCACAGGACAGCTCTGCATCCTCTGTGCAAATCCACCTGGATCAAATACATCAGAAACGTTGCTGTGGCCAAGTCTGGAATTAGGGAAATGTGCTGCTGGCCCGGGGGGGCTCCCCAGAGACTGTGGTGCCAGGCACAGCTCCGGGCAGAGGAAGGTGAGGAGCAGAGCTGGAAGCTCAGGGCTGCAGCGTTTCCTCTCCCAGCATCCTGTGGCACGAGGAGCAGCAGAGGATCCTGTGCAAAAGGCACGAGGATGCTGGGAGGGCACCACGCCATGGCCAGGCTGCCTCCGGTCCTGCTCAGCCTCCGGAGCATCTGGTGCCAGGGCACCAGGGGAACCTGAGCTGAGGCCAAGTCCTTCCCAAATCCTTCACAAACCACCAAACCAGCCAGCCCGAGGCTCAGGTACCTGCTGATGGCAACCACACTGACCACCCAGGCACATCTCCTGCACCTCCAGCCCTCCTGATTCCCCTGGGGATGCTCTTTCCTTTTTTCCCCCACTGTTTTCTTGCTGCTAACAGATGTTTGGGTACAGAAGCTACAGTGAGACAGATCCCACACTGAGCTTTGCACACTGACCCCCTCTGTGATCCGTGTTTGCCACTCTCTGCCCATCCCAGGGCAAGCAGAGGATGGAGGGGGGGCAGCTCCAGCCCTTCCCACCCGAGCTCCCGGCTCGCCGGCGCAACGAGCTGCTCCCGGAGCAGGGTTTGGAGATGGAAAAGTGGGAATAGCTGTACAGGCTGTGTGCACACAGACAACCTGGCTGCCTGCCAAGGGGAGAGACAGGGAACAAGCTGCCCCCACGCTCCATAAGCAGTAATTGAACAATTACTCAAAGGAGGAAGGCTGTGGTTTCGGCAGGGCTGTGCCAGCGAGCGTGCAGAGAACGGCTCCAAACACGGGGTGCACGGCCCCGGGGGTCCCTCATCGGCCAGGGGGATGGGTGGGTTTGCCCCTCCAGTGGGGCAGCCAGGCAGGATTGATGCTGTGCCACGAGCCAAAGGCGGCTGGACACCCATCCACTCCCCACCGAGCCGTGAGGAGCTTTCTCCATGAATGCCTCGGCTTCTCCAGGGCACCACCAAAAACACCCAGGAAACCTCTCACTGCGGCAACTTCCCCAATAAATCTCTGGCACATTTTTAAACAAGAAAGCACGAAGCAGCCAGAGAGGGATGGGGATCCAGGGCATCACTCCATCCCCCACTTTGAGGGGCAGAGCCCCCCTGGCCAACAAGGGAAGGGGAGAGGGGAGACCTGTCTCAGGGAGAAGGGCTGGGGGCAGGAGAGAGAGTTACAGCACCTGGGAAGTACATGAGAGCACTGGGGAGACCAGTGGCAGAGGCTGCATAGTCCAGAAGGTCAAGTATTCCAAACAGGGAAAATCCACCTGGTTTTACTGTATCACTCTCATCCCACGTCCCCTAGTAGGTGCAAGACTGAAGCTGCTTCCCCGCTCATTCTGCAGGGTCCCAGATGATCCCGATGGATCAGGGCAGTGCTCAGGGCTGAGGCTCTCAGCAGGTCCCACAGCAGCCCCTGACAGGCACTGTCACATCCACCACAGCACTGTCACAGCCATCATGGCACTTTTACAGCCATCATGGCACTGTTACAGTCACTGTGCCAACATCGCATCCACCACAGCCCTGTCACAGCCACCATGGCACTGTCACATCCACCACAGCACTGTCACATCCACCATGGCACAGTCACAGCCACTGTGCCACCGTCACAGCCACCACGGCACTGTTACACCCACCACAGACCTGTCCCAGCCCTGTGGAAAGGCAGCTGTTCCCACCAGCTCCTGCGTCCCCAGGAATGAGTTTGCTGAGCTGCCCGGGCTCCCGACAGAGCACATGCTGAGCCACACCACAGAGATTAGCAAAATTGAGTCCCACATCCACGGCCACACTGCACAGAGAGTCAGGATGCCATGCCCTGCAAGCTCGAAAACTTGTTTCTCCCAGATTTCGTGCATTTACCACGGGAATAGCTCAGGAAAGAAAATCCATCTCCTGTTTTATTATGGAGAGTGATTTTTGCCCAGAGAAAGGATTGATATTGCCAACCACTCTGCAGCAAATTAAACCCAGCTGGGTGCAGGTAATGTCATCCTGGCTCCAGCAGCAACGCTGCAGTTTTATTTTTGGGGGGATGGAAAGCAAGCTCCAAGCAGCTACTTCTGGAAAGACCCTGCCAAGACCAAGGGTGGCTTCAAAGGCCAGTCCTCAGGACAACTCAACTTGCACCATGAGAAGAGCAATTCCCTGAACTCATCCACACAAGCACTCGTGTGCCAGTGGGAAAAGGGCTGGGCAGGAGGCACCAGGCTGAGGGCACTGAGCTGGGACACAGGCTCTGGCCAGCCAGGAAAGGCTTCATGAATCTGCAATGATATAAAAGAAATCTCCTGCTGGACGTTTTGTTCTTTTATATATATATATATATATATATATACACACACACTATTTTTTATTAGGGAGGACATTGCAATGAGAATGGGATTTTTATCGATTCCTCGTTCCCTGAAGGCAGCTGCAATCCCTCTCCAACTGTATTCAGCAGCTGCAGGGCTCATTTCCAGGCACCAAACCAAGCACTGGAGGAAGCAGGGACACACTCAGGGGTTCAAGCTGGAGATCACAGAATGGTTTGGGTTGAAAGGGACCTTAAAGCTCATCTTGTTCCACTTTCCTGCCATGGACAGGGGTACCTTCTACTAGCCCAGGTTGCTCCAAGCCCTGTCCAACCTGGCCTGGAACACTTCCAGGGATCCAGAGGTAGCCACAGCTTCCCTGGGCAACCTGTGCCAGGGCCTCCCCACCCTCCCAGGGAAGAATTTCTTCCCAATGTCCCATCTAACCCTGCCTTCTGTCAGTGGGTAGACATTTCCCCTTGTCCTACCATTCCATGCCCTGGTCAGAGTTCCTCTCCAGCTCTCTTGGAGCCCCTTTAGGCACTGGAATGTGCTCTGGGATCCCCTGATCTCCCTGTGGGGTCCCAGGGCTCTCACTCAGCACTGAGGACACATCCCCAACCGTGGGCCCTGGGCAAGGACCTGCTCATCCCTCAACTCATCATCCCACTGTCTCCCATCCAAGGTCTGGACGCTGTTCATGGCTGGGCAGTGGCACCACTTGCTCTTAATACAATAATTATAATAGTTTGAAAAGATTAAAACCCCAAAGAATGGAATAACATGCTGTGTTTCGTTTGCATTATTTGTTTTGCAACACTGGAGGCTGACACTCATGAGTCTGCTCCTCTAATTGCTTGTGCTGACGAATCTGCATTGTTTAATTAGGGTCTGTGCATGGAGCTCATGGTTAATGGGTAATCACCAATCTGCTGCCAAGGATATCACTCCTTCCCCAAGAAACCTGCCAGTCCCTGGGTGCAGATAATCCTCCCCATGGTGGGGATCATTTCAGAAGGGTTTGCTGGTCCCATACACAACTCCTCGGTGCCAAGAGCAGCAATGAACAAATCTTGTGCTTAAAAGCAGAATAATCATGGAATCACAGACTGCTTTGGGTTGGAAGGGACCTTTAAAAGTCAGGGACACCTTCACCAGACCAGGTTGCTCAAAGCCCCATCCAAGGTGGCCTCGAACACTTGGAGCATCCACCCCTAATTTAAAGCCAAGTCCAACCACTGTTCTCAGCAGCAGTACTGCCCAAAATACTTGGCTCACCAGTGCACACACACCACGCAAACCCCCCCAGATTCCAAGGGGTTTCTGCTCTCTGGAGAACACTGTTGGCTCCTCCCTGCCGGTCCCCGGGGCCGGCGGTGCCAGCGCAGCCCTCGCCCCCTTCCCGCGGCGCCAGCGCGGGGAGAAAACACGCGGAGAACTTACTGTGAGAAGGAGGAATCCACGCTGAAGTCCTCGGCGTGAGGCCTACAGAGCGAGAGCATCACAGCAGGTGAGGGAAGGCACAGCCACCCCCGGGGGGGGGGGGAAGAAACGGGCACAACCACCGAGGCTGCGCCGCCGGGAACGCCGACACCGCGGCACCGACATCACCCCAGCGGGTCACACCACGCCCGGGATGCCTCCCCGTTCAGGCCCCACTGGGGGACACCAGGGACACAGTGATGCTCATGTATGGCCCCTTTAAGGACTCAGCTCCGTGGATAAAAGCAATTTTTATGCCCTTTTTTTTTTTCTTTTTTTTAAATGAGCCTCGCAAGCGGCATCGCTGCTCTGCCACTAATCAGCGTCACGCCTTCTCTGCAGAGAAATTAGGTTTTGGGAGGTTGGTGTTTTTAGGGGTTGGGGGTGCTTTTGGAGGAACTCAAGTGTCGTGTTTCTCCTGGGCTGGTTTTACAGGCACAAGTGATGAGCGGAGAAGGGAAAATAAAACAGCATAAAAAATAAATCAAATCAAATCAAATCAAATAACAGAAAGGAATAATGAGGGTAAGGGGAGGTGAGGGCAGGGGGAGAAAGAAGAACATAAAGAAATATGAGAGCAGGTGGGAGGCAAAGGGCCTGTGCTCATGTACTGTACATCCCACAGACAGACAGACAGACAGACAGCACACAGGGCTATGAAACTCAGCAATTAGAGCTGCAAAGGGAAACATTCCCTTTGCAAAAGTGATGCTCTTCCAGAGATCCCTGGGATGGCTCTGGGTCCCCATCACCACCAGCATTAGCTGAGCCTGAGCCCTTCCCTGCTCCAGCAGTGCCCTCTCTCCTCTCCTTATTTACCACGAGCCAGGACAACCGAGAAATATCATCCAAGCCAACGGGGCACTTGCAGCTCATAAAGATTTTTCTTGTATTTTGCTTTTGCTTTATGAGGCCGCAGCACTCCAGCACAGTGCAAAATAAATAAAAGCAATAAATCCACATTTCAGCGAAAATGCGAGTCCAAAGGAAGCCGATCCATCCCTCAGCTCCCGGGCGCGCGGAGCTGCCTCCCTGCGACGTGATTTACTTTGCTGCTGCTGCTGCTGCTCCTCGGCTCTGATCCGTGTGAAGGCTGCAGGGGGGAGCTCAGAGGGAGCACAGGATGTGCCCAGTGGAGCCACCACCCCGGGGGACACCAACAGCAATGTCCCCACACCTCAGACCTGGGAAAGCCACGGGAGATGCTCCGTTTGAGAGAGATGCCGGGGCCTGGCGGGAGGGAGCAGGGATTTGATGTGGGGTGAGGTGATGCCGTCTAGACACAGCCCCACCTCCCACGAGGCTGCACAAGGAGATGGGTCCCCAACCCTAAATGGGGAGTTCCTGGGGGGTTGGGGGGCAGGAGGGGCTGGGGACAAACAGGACACACCTTGTGCTTATCAGTTCCCTTAAAAGCAGCATAATCGTGGAATCCAAGGATGGTTTGGGTTGGAAGAGACTTTAAAGCTCATCTCGTTCCACCCCCTGCCATGGGCAGAGACACCTTCCACTAGACCAGGCTGCTCCAAGCCCTGTCCAACCTGGTCTGGAACACTCCAGGGATGGGGCAGCCACAGCTTCTCTGGGCAACCTGTGCCAGGGCCTCACCACCCTCATAGGGAAGAATTTCTTCCCAGTATTCCACCTAACCCTGCCCTCTGGCAGTGGGAAGCCATTCCCCCTTGTCCTACCACTCCAGGCCCTTATCCAAAGTCCCTCTCCAGCTCTCTTAGAGCCCCTTTAGGTACTGAAGGTCTCTCCAGAGGCTTCTCTTCTCTGGGCTGAACACCCCCAGCTCCCGCCCCTCTCCCACCTGCCTCTCACCCCTCTCCCCTGCTCATTTCCAGTTTTCTCGTGTGACGCTCCCGGAGCAGTGAGCTCACACCAAGTGGTCCCTCGTGCTGTCTCTCACAACAAGAGCAAGCCCTGGGGTGGGTCTATCAGCTGTGCTGTCCCTCGGAGCAGTCCTGGCATTTATTGGTGACAACCATCCCAGATTTTCTCCAGCTGCAGACCAGAGGCAGGCACAGCCCTCGGGAAGGAGCCCGCCAGCTCAGCCTCCCTCCTGCCAAATTGGATTATCCCACGTTAGCAGCAGGGGCTGCTCAAGCCCCTCCACTTGTGTTTGGTTTCGAACAGTAGCCTTTTATGCCTCACAGAGATGTTTATGGGGAAAGAATCAGCGGATGATTTGGTTTTCTCCTAATCTAGTGCCAGCTGGCAGCCGGGAAGGGGCTCATTCCAGCTGCAGCTCCCCAGTGCACAACAACACTCCTGAAAACCAAACAGCAGAAGCACATTTAATCACACAGCCCCACGGGGTCCTGCAGACCCTGCAGGTCTGGCACCACTGTGGGTTCCAGAGCACTGGGATGAGCCAGCAGGATTCCCAGGACACCTTCCCCACACTCCTCCTTCCCACCAGGCACCCAAATTCTCGTAAACAGTCCAATCGCTGAGAAAATATGGAAATTTTTCTAAGAAAACTAAAAATCATTCCAAATCTCATCCGGAAAGCAGCTGTTTTCCAGATCCCAAAACTTATTATCAGTGATTTACAACAGACAGAACTAAAACCATTTAAGGGCGTCAGAAAGGTTGCACTGGCTTTTAATGCGTTTTAGATAATCTGCTTCAAATTCACCTTTTTATTTCATCCAGATCCCCCTCCCTGGGTATCCCTGTGCAGACAAACCTCAACTCATCTCATTCCTACCCTGGAAAATAACCATGGCACAGGCTGCAAGCCCGACCTTCGCTCCCTCCTGGAGTCCGGGGCCTGGGAGACAAATGCCATACCCAGCCAGGGAAAGCTGAGGCCCCTTGCCCTGGTGTTGCTAAGCATTAAATCACAATGCCAAGCTCCTGGCTGGCACAAGCAGCACCTCCCAGAGAGAAGGGCAGAGCAGGAAAGGATGGGAGAAAGGAGAGGAGCAGAGGGGGAAGGAACTTCACTGCTCCAGAGACACGTCTGCCCCCACCTTTCAAGCTGCAGCCCCTTACAAAAAAAGAGAGGTTTTATTAGAAGGTGAAGAGACAAAGGCACATTTATTATTAGAACAAAAGCCATAATAAACCTTGCTTATGTAAAAGAGAGAGCAATCACCTGCCCACCCATGCTGGAGGCAGCTCCTCGGCTGAGCAGCCACCTTCCACCTCATCTGCCTCCTCAGCTCCAGCTCCAGCACACCCCAGCAAAGCAGTTCTGCTCCCCTGAGCTGGGCAGGGATGTGAGCAGCACCCCCGGGCTCCAGCACCCCAAGAATTTGGGTAGCAGAACCAGCCCCCTTCTCTCCAGGGGAGGAAGGCAGCCACGCCAAGCCCCAGCCCTGCTCCCAGCCCTCCCAGGGCGCTGCGGGATCCAGGTGGCATTTGGCTCATCTGCCTCATGCAGATAATTTGAGGCTAAAAACTGTCCCTGCCTTTCAAGTGCTCGAGGATGCTCAGATGGAGAGAGCAGCAAAGCACAGCAGCAGCTCAGCCCAGCTCACAGAGAGAGCCCTGCTCCCTCCCAGCAAACCCCCTGCCAGCCCTGCGCCTTCTCCGCTGTCTCCTGGATTTTTGGTAAATGAAGAGTATTAAAAATTCACCCCTGGTTCTGCATTTCCTATTCAATTTACAGCCATCATTTCCAAACAAAAAAAACCCCAAAAAACTAAATCATGCCTTGACTTAAAGCCTCTGAGACCTAAAAAGACACAAGTAATGACCTGCCAACACCACACTTGGCTTCAGGCTGTTTAATCACCACTTGCAGGGCTCAGAGGCGTTTGGAGACCAGGGCAAAAAGGTATTAAATCTGATGGCTTTCTCCTCTGGCCATGGGAAGGATTTAATGCCTTTTCACCTTGATCTCAAAATGCCTTCAAGACAGGGTCAAGGCAGGGGGGGTTAAGATGAGCCAAGCAAGGTAAGTGCTCGGGAAGGCTTCCTGAAGTGCTGCTCATGCTCTAAAGACATGAGCTGCACCACGGTTCCTACCATATTGACAGTGAGAAACTCAGCCCAAAATAGCCTGATGTGAGAAGGACAGATGGAAGGAGATGAAAAAAGAAAGTAAAGAGGGGGAGAAGGAACGAGCAAGAGGAAGGGGAAAGGGAGAGGAAGGTGCACACGTCCTGCTCACTAACGCGTGTGAGAGGGGAGGGGAAGGGCAGCCCTCCTTCCCGGCTGCAGGAGGGAGCAGGGATGACCCCAGGAAAGGGATTGAGCCCCCAGCACCCCTGGTTTGCAGGTGTGCTGGTGGGCACCTGGAAAAGCCACCAGCTGCTCCAGGCACATGCTGACAGCCAGAAAAGTGCCACACGGACAAGCCCTTCCACCACCAGAGCACCCGCACAGGCAGGGAGGCAGCCTGGGCTCAGCTGCCTCCTCAAGGTACTTCCCTAATCACAGAAGTACTTTTCCTTGGCTTTCCTCTGCAAAACCCGTTATCACAACTAAAATACAGAAAGTTTGGAAGCAAACAGGCACGGTGCCAAAGCCGCAGCGTCGCTCGCTGCAGCCGGACAAGCTGTTCCCAGCCCACTGTCCAGCACTGCCTGCAGTTCCCTTCCAGGAAGTTGTGCCTCCCCCAGAATCATAAAATCATAGGCTGGAAAGGATGTCCAAGATCATCAAACCTGACTGTTCCCCCAGCACTGCCAAGCCCACCACTAACCCATGTCCCCAAGCGCCACAACCACACGTCATTTAAATCCCTCCAGGGATGGTGACTCCACCACTGCCCTGGGCGGTTGTGCCAGGCCTGGACAACCCTTTTGGTGAAGAAATTTTGCTCCAAATCCAATCTAAATCTTCCCTGGCACAACTTGAGGCTGTTTCCTCTTGTCCTAGTGATTGTTACTCGGGAGAACAGGCCAATGCCACCTGGCTACAACCTCCTTTCATTGCCAAGACTGGGCACTGGGCAAAAACGCCCTCAGATCCTGAGGCTGCTCTAACACACAGCTCCCTGTTTTTGCTAATGAGCTTTTAATGAGTCCCTGGAGTCCTGACAAGTGCTCGATCCTTGTGGAGAAAGGACTGGGCCTGAGCTTGGAGGGGGTTTTATGAGACCCCCCCGTGTCATGGTCCTGCACGGCCCCACGTGCCCTCTCAGAGGGATGGTCGGGGCTGGCATCCTGCTCTTCCAGCAAGCAGGAAAGCCTCTCCTGGAGGAAGAACATGCTAATCCCTGTGCCCTGATGAGACCTGGTGGGAATGAGAGATCTAAAATAAACAGAGCCAAAGCCCAAGTGCTGTGCTGAGTGTGGCATCCTTGGGTGGGGATGGTGTCTGCTTGGCAGTGCTATGTAGGGCACTGACACTCTCAGCAGTGCTGGCGGCTCCCCAGCAGCCGTGGGAGGAGAGCTCAGCACTTCCCCAGCCCAGCCTGTTCCCCTCCAGCACCCAGCTCAGGGGGTGGCATCACCCCGTGCCCAGGGCACAAACACTCTGTGCCAGAGCGTGCTGGAGACAGGGACAGGGGGGTGAGGGATGGGAACCACAGACACGGGACCAGATCCTAAAACACATCCTAGACTGCACGAGGGAGCTGAGAGCTGGGCCCTGGCTGGGACACTGTGATGGGGGTCCTGTGTCTGAGCACAGGAGTGGGTACAAAACAGAGGATGAGCAGAGCCTGGGGGCCATTCCAGCAGCTCAGGGGCCATTCCAGCAGTTTGGGGGCCATTCCAGCAGCTCCAGGACAAGGACAAGAAGAAGCCAGGCTCAAGCCTGGGATGGAATTGCTGCTGTTTATGAACAGCTCTGTTTAGTGCAAAGGATGCCAACAGTCAGCTCCCTGTACTGGCAGCGGGATCTGGGATCCTTTCCTGTTTGTCAGGATCAAGGAGTGCATTCCCATACTGCCCTTACAGTGGAGTTCAGCAGCTGAGCACCCTGCCCGATTTCTGCAGTGGTCCTACACTGAAAACACCCTTGGCATCACCCAGCAGTGCCCAGAGATTCCCAGGTTAAATGGTGTGTGAGCAGTGCCACCCCCCAGGCCTGACAATGCCAAGGAAAACACACTCAAGGCTGGAAGGAGAGGTGATGCTCAGCGAGCACCTTCCCATGGGAGTGCCAGGCACAGACCCAGGGGCAGGGTAGGGGGCTGGACCCCAGAGCTGAGACCAGCCCGTGGTTTGGTCACTGCTGAGGGAAGGGTTGGAGACACCACGCTCCAGTCTGGGCAACCATCACACATCAACACCCTGTCAGCAAGCAGCTGCATGGCAGAGTGAACCCCAGCTGGACTCGGGGCTCTCCAGACAGAGACACCCCTGCCAAAAATACACCCCAGTGAGGGGCTGCCCTGCCCAGTCAGAGGGAAAGCAGATCAAGACCAAAACACTTTTTAAGCAAAACCTGTTGGACCCCCCCAGGCTCTGTTTCAGGTCTTCCCATAAAAGCTCCCACAGCAAAGCCAGTTCCTGCCCTCCCTCCCAAAGCGGCAGCTGAGTCCCAGCTCGGAGAGGAGCAGTGCAGGAGCCACGTCTGGCACAGATGCAGAAATCCTCCCATCACCAAACCCTCTCAACATCCCCGGCCTCAGCACTGCCCAAATACCTGGTGTATGAACCCTCATCCACAGCCAGCAAAGCAGCAGCAGAAGACCCGAGGCTGGAGCATATGTTGGCAAGGCAGGGATGAGCAAACCCCACCCAGGGAATGTCCCTGGCACAGCACTTCTCCTGCCCAAAGCTGCCTCGCCGGGAGCAGAGGTGCCCGACCAGCACATGGCACAGGCTGAGGGCAGAGATACAGCTCTGAAAGCACTTTTTCCAACAAAGCTTTTGTTATTAAAGAGATGTTAAAAATAAATAAATAAATGATTTATTGTCCCCCTGGGAAGGGATTCAGCAGCACAGCACGGGGAGGGTTCGGCAGGGAATTGTATCCAGGCTGCTCCGACCTGCTCCGGAGAACATCACCCTGCAAGGACACAGCAGCTGCAATGGTTTCACTGGCCAGACTGGACCTGCCTGTGGTCTCCCTATGTGCAAGTGCCAGGCAATGAAAACACATTGAGCCAGACCTGTTTGTTGATACCTGGCTGCCCCCAGCGGGAACAAAACATTGACCGGCCAGAAATTCCATTTTCAGTCGCATTTGGGTGAATTCCTCACTGCCCAGAGTGCTTTACCTCCAAGAAACCTCCCAATAAAATTGCCCCAGCAGAATGCTGCTGTTTGCCTCCAAGGAGACTCCAGCCACCTTGTTGACTGGAACAGGGCTGAAGCAAAGTCCCATTTATTCCTGCCAAAAATATCTCAAACCGAGAGACAAGGCAAGGCTGCAGGAGGTGGGAAAGTGCAGCCTGAGGGAGAAAGGGAGGGAAGGATCCAAGTGCTGCCCCGATGGGTGAGGAGCAGTCAGCCCCCTCTGGGACACACACACAGCAAAGGGACAGGAGGGAACAGGTACGAGATGCAGAGGGAAAAATTATTCCCCCTGGGAGTGACCAAACCCTGCACCCGGCACCCAGAAAAGCTGAGGAAATCTCCAGCAAGATGTTCAGAACTCAGCAGGGCTGGTCCTGAGCCAGCTGGGACAACTTTAAAGCCAGTCCAGCTTTGAGCAGGTTTGGAGCAGAGCCCTCCAGGGTCCTCTCCAATCCCAGCTCTTCTGCAAGGCTAATTTTCTCCCCCAAACCTCAGCAGCTCAGATTTCGGCAGCTCAACAAACACAGCTCAAGGAGGTGAGGGGGGGGACACACAGCCCTGCCAAGGCCTGGAGCGGAGTGTCCAAAGCAGATACCTAAAGGGAATGTTTGCAATCCCGCTGGAATATCACTGTTCCCCGGGACAGGCAGCGGCCGGAGCTTCCCCTGCTTCCAGCAGAGCTGCACAAACAGGACATGGTTATCTTGTAAAAACGTTTGTTTGTGTTTTTAAACCCACCCCTCTGGTGTTACGGGGAGATCACCGGCCCACGGAATGGGATCCAAGTGGATATTTGCACGTCCTGCCTCCTGCCAGCAGCTTCTCCCCAAACACAGAGCGCTCCACGGAGAGCACAGAGCACAGCTGGGCTTTGCCCTGACTTTGTTCCCCATCACACCTTTCCCTCTCAAATCCCTCCCAACACAAGGCACAGGGAACCGACCTGCCCCAGGAAAAACTCGGCTCGCAGGGGAAAGGCTCGGCCTCTCCCGGCTTCTCCAGTCGCTATCACTGGCTGCCAGAAGAGTTTCAGTGCCCAGGCAGATGGTCTGCAGCTGAGCCTGCCCTCCCTGGCATAGCCTAGAGGCTGCCCTGCTTCCAACCCCATCTCAGAGCAGTCCCTGACGTACAGAAGCAGCTCCAAGCCTCTTCAATGGGAAATATTCCCACAGGGGCAGCCTGGGCTGGTCCCACCCTGCACACAGCTCTCCATCCACAGGAAAAAATCCTTATCCAGGATACCCAGGGACAGCCCTGAAGTCCCCTTTTTGCCTTTCGAGTGTAGAATAATACATATCTGTGGAGTGGTTTCTCCTCAGATGAATTCAAATCCTTTCCTCCTGTTTTGACTGGGAACTCCTGAAAGCTCTGAGGTGCTGCAATGACTAAGAGACAGAGTAAGGAGGTAAATAAAGTAGGTGAGAATTATTTCACTGGCTTCAGTCATCTGGAGAAATCATTTGCATCCCTGAGAACATCCTCTAACACACATCTCCTTCCACCATCACCTGCTAATTCACTCCCAACTCCCAGTGACAATTGTCGCTGCCGACTTGATAACGCTGCTTGTGTCTGGCTTCGGAGGAGACGAAGCACCTCAAACACACTATTCATCACTCCCAAACCAATCTTCCTGCCTTTGTTGCTTGCACAGGCGGTGGGAGAGGAGTGCACAAATCTTAACTGCCAACTCATGGTTGGGAAGCAGCACACAGGGAAGGAGGGAAGCCCGGCACTCGGGAATCCAGGCACCGCAAGCTGCAGCTCGCGGGGCTCTGCCCGCAGGCACACGAGGGCAAAAGTGTGCCACCAACTCCTCTACCTCCCAGCATCAGCTCCTCACAACAGGACTGCAGCAAACACTTAAAACTCCAGCAAAACTCGGGGAATCAGGTCTTTCACACAGCCCCGAGGCGCCCCGGTGTGCCCTGCATTGCTGGCCCTTGTCAAGGATCCACTAAAACACTGTAGCGATGTGATTTTTGGAATTGCTGCCCCCCCAGACCCAAGGAGGCCTTGCAGCACCCCTCCTTTATGCTGTGCTCCCACAAGAGACAAGGAGGGTCAGTCCTGGGACAAAGATTTGGCTCCCTGGTGCTGGGCAGGAACCCACCAAGCCCCTGAGTGCTGGAGAGGAGAAGCCCCTCTTGCACGTTTAATCACAGCTCATTAGCAGTGGTTGGGACGAGCTCGTAGGAGTGCCCAGTTGTATTTTTCTAGCCACAGCACACCTGGATTTGGCCACTGGCCCTGCCCTGAGGGGTACACCACCAGCACCTGGAATGGCACAGAGAGGAGGTGCTTGCTCCAAAGACTTTGCCCACAGTGGAGCTCAGGACGTGCCCTCAGAGGTGCAGGTACCCCCAGAACAGGTCCAGCTTTGGTGTCTTTTTGAAGCAATGAGACAAGACACAAAAGCAGAGCACAAGCAGCCTGATCAGCACTGGGAGCACACTCAGATTGTTCATCAAAACGTGCTGAGACCACACCAGTTCCAGGGATTTAGTCCCACTGCACCCACACGGTGCCTGTTTGCAGCTCCCCACACGCGCAAGCCCTTCCCTGGCCGAGTCAGACCCACCAGTTCCAAGTGTTTGCTCACCAGAGCACCGGCACCGGTGCCATCTGGAGAGCTGGCACATCACACCAGGGACACACCAGGACTCTGCCTCCCAGACCTGGAGACTGAAGCATGTGCCCGGCACGGCTCGGCACCGGGAACGGCCGCGCCGGTGCTCCCGCAACGCACACCTCCCTCCCCGGCTTCCCCCGCGGGGACACAGCTGCTCCTCCTGGCTGGGTGCCACCCTCCCCCCCAGATATGCCAGGAGACCGAGGCTGAGGCGTTAATTCATTCCAATCTGAAGCCAAACAAGTAAAATTCACCACGAGCAGAAGCCTTCCTACCGCGCTCATCTGCACCAAATCACATCCTAGAAGACGCACAGTACACAGTCACAGGTGAGGCAGTTCCTGCCGGGAGGGGAGGCAGCAGGGATGGGCTGAAAGGTTGGATAGATGGCGGAAAAAAAACGAAACAGAAAATAGAATGAACAGAACAAGGACTGAATTGGTGACATATGGATCCTCATCGTAACTAGGGGACCTGCCTCCTTCTGAAACACTGTAAATCCCAGCGCAGTGTAAAGCATTTCCATCCTCCTGAAAAAACAGCTCCTTCCTGGCTGTACACTCAGCTGTGAGCTTGCAGAAAGGCTGCAGCATTTCCTACAGCAGCCTTTTTTTTTTTTTTTTTTTGTATTGCAGTTACAAGTAAATTCTTGCTCAGATGGAGCATCTCTCCTGCCATGCAAACATGGGGCTACTGTACAGCGCCGATCGTGATGTTAGCAGTGTAATTAAGCTTTGGTTTTATACTGCACAGAGAAGGTGCAAGGCAAGTTAACAGTGGTGTGTGGCAGCCCCACGGACTCAGGCTGCCATTCAGACATGCTTCAGGCATATAAAATATCAAGAAGCACCTATAAAAAATTTAAAGGGACTGGCTTTCTTCTGCCCCAGCTCCCTATTTCATAATACAACTTCGGAGCCGGTGCGGCTCCACAAGAAGGATTCGATCCACCACCCCTCCAGCCCGTGGAGGCTCTAATCCTTCCCCTCTCATTTAAAAGATAAAAGGTGCTGCCTCCCCCCCACCCACCCCACGCACCACTGCAGTCCTGCAATACCTTTGTCCGACATCACTCCCCATGGATCCCATCCTCCGAGACGGCAACAAGGGGCTCACCCCATGGACATCTTCTGTCGTCGCAGGTGGGACAGTTTTGACATGGGAATTGCTCTCGGAAGGGGAATTCTTCAGCTTGGCTCTCGCCATCCTGCGAGCTTTGGCTGCCTCTGTGACTTCCTCCTGTTTCCCCCCTGAACTCTCTCATACATAGCAATCCTCACCGCAATCAGTTTAGAGCTGTCGGCACGTACCATCTCCTTCCTTCTTCTCTCTCCCCAGTCACGGCTGCTCAGTGGAACAATCCTGCCCTGTACATTTATTTTGGTAGTGAGGGGAGTCAAGGCAAACTCTGTGGCCTTGCTGCTGCGACGAATTTGGCGCAAAACAACCGAGAAAACATCCACAATGCAGAAATCCCTGAAAGGGCTTTGTTTGCTGAATAATGAAACTGCCCTGCCTCGGTTAAAGAAAAGATTGCATTGCTCTTATCACCACAGGCAGGGCAGGGGCTGGAGGATTATTTTTTTTTTTCCCCCATCCCTGTTTTTCAGTAGCAACGTGAGGGGGAGGAAGCTTTTTTATCTTATTCCTCTGTGTACAGAGCAGAGTGTGGACTGCGTGCCAGGGAACAGACTCAGCAGGCTTGGCTCGCACACACAAAGCAGCAGAGCAAGGTCCCCTCCTAAAAGCACCCAGCGTGAACCCAGAGGAGAGGAACTCACTGCTGGGCCTCAGGCACTGCTCACCTGGCCAGGCAGGTGCACGTTACCTGGCCCAGGATGACCCAGATTTCCCTCTTCAGGTGACAGCAAAAACTGCTGCTCCTTGAAGGTGCTTGGCATCGACCTCTGAAGATGTCAAACAGAAAAGAGAATTCACTGTGGCCAGTGGAGACCTGAGCAGGTGATAACCCCCCGAGTTCCTCAGTGCAGGTGGGATTGGAAAGGGGGAGAGGGGGAAATAATGATGTATCCCGCCCTCTTTTGGGGATGCCACCAGTCCACGGCTGCTCGTGCTCGATGGCAGCCACAACAAAGAGCATCTTCCAGTGGCCCTGGACGGTGCTGCAGCGCTGGGGGGGGGGGCCCACATGGCTCAGCACCACGGACAGCGGCGGCCCGACACCACCCCAGCTCTGCCACATCACCCACAGCACGCCAACATCCCCCCAAGGCCTGCCAGCATCACCCTGAGTCATGCCAACCCCACCCCACGGCGTGACAACACCCCACGCCAGCGCTGCCCCAGCAGTGGGTGGCAATGCTGCCCCACTGAAGGCTCGAAAGCAAGAGTCAATCCCTGGACTGATCCCAGCAGGATGTCACCACGGGAACAAGTGCAAATAATTCAGCTTCCCCAGGGGGTTCCTTTAAAATTGACAGGTCAACATATTGACACCCGGAAGGGTCTTCCCAGAGCCTGGGAAGGGCAGCTGGGCAAAGGCTGGCTGTGAGGGGAGGGCAGGAGCTGCCTTGGAATGGGAAATCTGGGATTCAAAGTACTCCCCTGACAATCCCTTCTGGCACCAGCTCTGAGTCCCAACCACACCACACACTTCCATAATCCCACCAGGCTGTCGGAGCACTTGGCACCCGTGTCCTGCACCAACCTCTGGGAAGCAGAGGCCAATCCTTCCCTTCCCCTCCCTCACCAGGCACGACCAGCTCTGCTCTCCCCCCAGAGATCAATGCCCAACAATGATTTGCCCCATGACACAAAGGCAGTTCCCAGCTGCTCCGGGAAGAGAAACAAAGCCCCTGTTTCCAGTTAACCAAATCCTTGTTTCCCTACTCCGGGCATTATTTCTTAATGGGATTTCATCCTACAACATCCTTTATTTCAGCATTTTGAAATGTAAAATGGATAAAAACCCACAGCCCATTTGCTAATGTGCCAGCTTTCAGAGTACATTTAATTTTTTGTTTTGCCTCAAAGTGATTCATTAGCTCAGTGCATTCATTTCCTACCCGAGTCATTCCTTTCTGCTTCATGGTTTGATTCAGCCTCATCTTCAACTTATTGCTCCATATCTCTTTACTTCAGGGTGTTGTTCTCAAACCCCAAATATAATCACTGCTGTCAGCCCTCTGGATTGGAGGGCTGACTGCTCAGGGCCTGATGAATCCTCCTGGACCACAGGATGGGGGCAATCAGGTCTCTCTTTTTGGGAGAATTCTACAATTCTATTGTATTCCTGATTGCAGAAGAACATTAATTTTAGGATTGAGATTAGATGTGAAAAGTGGCTTATGCTTAAGTTATCATCTCAGCACTAATGCCATCACAGAGCAGCATCAACAGGGGAGGGATTAGGGAAAGACCTGGGGAATTTTAATGGAAAATGGAAACCCTCCTGTCATGAGGCGACAAAAAGCACATCAAAGAACCCCTTCAGGAGCTCTGCCTGCAGGAGCCTCTCTGTGAAATCACCTTTTCTGCCAAGCACTTGAACACAAACCCAGACAGGAAAACCAGACAGGGGGAAACGACCCAACACCAGGTCAGGAGAAGCTGCAAACGGGGCTGTGGGTGTGAGCAATCACTGCCCTCCGAGGGGGAAGAGAGGTCGCCCGATGCTGAGGAACATCTGCGAGGCTGGGTGACCCCACAGAGTGACTCAGAGTGCTCAGCTCTGCCCTGAGCTGCTGAAGCAGCTCCTTTGCTGTAGCTCTGTCAGAAAAATATCCCTCCCTCGGCAATGCAATGTGTTCTCCACTTCACCTAAAGACCCACAGCCCCGGCAGCGTCTCCCCTCCCAAACCTCCTCCCTCTCCAAGCGCTGGTGTGTCAGGAAGAGCAGCTGAGGGAGAAGGAGCAAAGCAGGAACTTGGAGCAAAGGCAGCCCAGTCCATCCAGTACACCCAGAACACTCCCTCTGGCTGAGGAACAGCCTGTTCCTAGAAAGAGCCGTGGCTGGAAGTGTCCCCTGAAGCACAGCTCGGTGAGCCAGCCCTGCAGGGACATTTTCGGCCGCGCTTCCACCCATGGAGTCCAGGGGAAAGCCACACATCAAGCACCTTGTTTGAACAGCACGTTCTCCCAGGGAATCCAGGAGGGAAAAATCAACAAAACACAACCCCGGTAACATCAAAGTCCGAGCGAGAATGCCTCTGGTCCAGAAACGTTCCCCGGGCCAACTGAATGCCAACCATCTGACTGCAAGCCAGGAAATCGATGTTTAATTTTAGTTTGAGAGCCCATTACAAAGTGCTGATTTCTCATTTCAGTGTCTACATTATGCAGAGACCACTGCTGTGCCGGGGGGCTGGGGAGATGGCTGGGAATTGCTGAGCAGCAGTTGCAGGGGTAATAATATTTCTGAAAATAAGATTTAGAAAGAAGCAGATTCTTCATCGCTCCTAATTGAATCCACAGCAAGTGCATTGTTAAATATTCTCCCTCTCATCCAGGTTGGTTTCAGTCCTGACTGCCAAAACTCCCTTCACGCACGTATTCAACTTATTATTAATAAAGCATGACCCAGTCCATTAGAACTGGTTCATGAAACAGGAAGGGGTTGGGTTTTCCTCATTTTCTTCTGGCAAACAAACCTGTTCTGTTGAGATACCACCCAAGGGTGTTAAGTGTGCAAAGCCTTCTGCAAGGAAAGCCACTTTAATGTATTTAAAAATCTTCAACAGTCACCTTGAAAGGCATCAACTCTGCAAAGATTATTCCAAACCCACAAAAAGTAGCCTGGGTAGGGAAGCACATTTTGCCAGAAGAACAAAACCAGCTCCCGACCACACCAGCACCTCATGGGAGACTTTATCAACCAAGGCAGAGCTGCTGCTCTACAAGAGGGGCTGTGTTCACACAAACAGAGTGTTAACTCAAGGGAGCCCGAGCTGAAAAGTCATTAAGGCTCATTATTATCCCCTCCAGCAAACCCCCTGGTTCTATGGACCCACTGGACAAGCAGCTCTAGGAAAATTAACTTCCCCTGCATGACTCCTTTGGCTGCTCCATGTTCCTGCTGCCTTGGCAGGGCACCCCTGATCTCCCTTTGTTTAATAACACAAGGAAAAACAAGATCCCATGGCATTTATTACTGCCACAAGCACTTCCTACATTTCAAGACCCCAACAAATGCCACAGCACGACATTAATGGCTCAATAAACTCCAGAGCAACAACCAATACTTTGACAAATGCTACAAACGCCCCTGGCCCAGCCTCTTGCTGAAGTGTTTTTCACGAAGTGCACAAGCATCAGCTTTGCCCTGGAGTCACCAGGGGATGCCCTACATTGTCACCAGGCACTTTGCAAAATTGCTTTTCAGGAGCTGCCAATGTTTGGAGGTTGCCAAGGCTCAGGCAGAGCCCTGCAACCACCCCCCCAGCTCCCCACCGAGGCTCCTGCAGCCAGCTCAGCACCAAGCCACTTCAAACACCAGCAGACACATCCCCCTGCAACAAAGCTGCCTGGAAATGTCCATATTTTTGAGGAAATCTAAAGATTTGTTTGTTTTTTTTTAACGTTTACTAATCATTCTCTGTTCCAACGAGAAGTTAAAATCACAGAAGACAGAGGTTCTGCTTCCTCACCAGAGTATTTTTTTAACTCTGTCATTTCTTTCAGTGAAATAACAAATCTGCCAAAAAAGAAAACAATGCAAAAAAACCAACGTTGATGCTCCATCCCCCTTCTTTTGGCCTTTCCATCCTGGAGTGGTGCCAGTGCTGCTCCCCTGCACAGGGATGGGTGGGAGCACACTCAGGGCACCCCGAGCACCCAGCAGCCCCTCACCTGCTCCCCTGAACAGCACACCCTGCTCAAGAATGGCCAAATTAACTCTTTTCCTAACAAGACAGGCCCTTCTCCCTGTATTTTTGACTATCCATCAGCAGCTGGAGTTGCAGCCCATGAGAGGGTTGAACCCAAAGAGCTTCATTCCTTTTACAGTCACAAATACAATACCAATACATTGATTAATTCAGATTGCAGATATTAGAATATACAGGAGATGCTTGGCAACCCTCTCTGGACAGCGAGGATGTATATATTTATTAATAAGAGTGCTTAGAGAATACTTTATCTATTGATTCTGAGTCAATTAAAAAAATTCTCTCCATTTTCTTTCCATTAGCCTGGACAGGAAGGTCCTCTCTGGCCCATGGCCTGGGAGCAGGAGCCCAGCACTGCTGTGAGAGCCAGCAGGTCTTTCTCAGAGACGAGCTGTGCAGTGAAAATCGGGGTTTAAAAGACACAGAGGATCAAATCCTTCCTGAAGGAAAGCCAGGGATGGATGGGGACTCCTACCTGCTGTTCCCAGAGAGGTGCATCCAGGTGACCTGGGGCTTCCCAGGGGCTGCTCCCCATGAGAGAGACATGGACCAGGGGCTGGTGCTGTCAGAGCAGGGCAGGGCAGGGCCAGGTGAGGCCAAAGCAGCACTTTGCAATTCAAAGCACTTGCAGACACCTCCTGCACTGAAGCTCCCGTAGCCTCCGTGTCTGAGGGTCGTGGGTCCTGCCGTCCCCACCCCTCAGCAGCAGAGTGGCAAAGATAATGGGAGGAGTTCCCAGAATTTCAGCTTTCTTTGAGGTCAATCCACGCCTTGGCATCTCCACAAACAGCCCCAAACATCTCCACAAAGGGGCTGGGAGCAGCAGGGCAGAGACACATGAGAAGCCTCACAGTGACTCCCCCACCTGTGTTCCCATTATTATTATTCATAATACCCAAAACAAGTCTCTATTACCCTGGGCTCAGCACAGGAATCAGTCCTTTTCCCTGAAGTCTGGAGAGGGCCAAGATGCACCAGGGGGATGCAGAGTAGGACAGAGAGGACGGAAAAAAATGCCCAAAACTCAGTGACTTCACAGGAACTTGTAAGAGGTCACAGCCTCTCTGAGTCCTCCAGCTAAGAAAGGAATCTTTTGCTAAAGGAACTATTTCAGTGGAATTTCTCCATGTACTACATGGAGCACACCAAGGCCCAGAGGACAGTCAGGAGCTGGGAGAATGTTCCCATGCAATGGGGCTCTGAGCAGCCAGAGAGGGGAGGGCAGAGGGAGCAACACCCAAGGGATTTAGGGAAGCAGCAGCTCCTGGAAGTGCCCACTCACCAAGACCCAGTAAATCCACACTGTGCCCTATCCTGCCTTGACTTTCCCTGGTTTCTGTTCCCTCCACACCCTCCCTTGGCAGGGTTAATGCCTTTGCACCACAGGCTCTGACGAGTTCCCCGAGAAGCCGTCAGATGGATCGACACCACTGCGAGTTCTCCTTTGTATCTAGGACTCCTCCCTGACATTTGTCTTTAAAAAGCAACACCATTTATACGAGAAGTTGATTAATTCCACTTGTTATAATTATTCCCACAAATAAAACCAGCTATTCCCCCCCTGTGAACACGGGGGATAATGGTCCTTACCCTTCGCAGCAAAGCGTTTCAGTTCCAGGGGTGAGGAGCTCTGTACCAAGAGCTAAGTGTTATTATTAAACTGTCATTAAAAGCATTTCAGGAAAAGTTCACGAAACTGCAGGGATTTCTGTCATCACAGTGGCTGGCTGGGACAGCAGTTGGGCTGAGTGTTACTGCCAGAATGACAATGGTACCAAATTCTCTGTCTCTGTTCTGGAGTCTCAACTGAAGTCACGACCACCTTTGGAAGGGACTCACCTCCAAGCATTTCCCTGTTTCAGTGCCCTGTGGGACTGGTTCCCACCACGGTGGGATTAGGAGGCTGCTCCATCCCCACTACACTTCTGGAGGGTGCTCAGCACCATAGAAACCCACCAGGAGAGAGCCTGGAGCAAGGGAACACCGATACTCACTGCCACCACTGCCACCATCCCACAGCTGCCAACCAGAGCTGCAGCAAACACCAGGCACTCCAAGGCCCCTGGAAGATTTGCATGACACAGGCAGAAATTCACTGGCTGTGTTTTGTTCCCTCCTTTCCCCTATTTAGTCTTGGCAGCTGAGCCAGGCAGCACAACCCAACAGCACCAGGCAGCAGCTCCCTGCCTTGCCCAGCGACTCCTCAGCAGGGTTGGGGAGACCCCCAATAAACCAGAGCACTGGAGTTTTGGGGAAGAAGGAACACTTTGGAAAGCGCAGAGGAGAGTGTGTTTAGCAGCAGCAAGAGAGCTGGAAACAGAAGGAAGCCTTTGAAGAGCTGGGCTGATGGAGAGAGATGGAAAAATTATGTAAAGTAAGAAAACACATCCAGAGCTTGCAGGCAGGCTGGGAGCCCGGAGGGGGACGGGCTCATACTAGAAGAGCCTTTGATTTCTCTCCTCTTCCAAATGTCCCCTGCATTAACATCTCAAATGTTAACAATTTCCAAATGTCAGTGCTTAGAAGAGACGACCCAGGACTTCAGAAACTGCCCAGTAACAGGCAGCAGTGCCCTGTGGTTTCCCTCCCACCCAGTGCCACGAGCAACCCCAGCACCGGCTGCTCCCACTGCCGGGGCCTCGGCCGGTCCCTCCACAGAGGGATGGAGGGGATTCCCAAACAAAATCCCCAAACAAAACCCCTCCTGGCTGGCCCGGAGGAGGGAGGGCAGGTCCCCTTCACCAAGTAACTCCCCAGCTACCCAGGGAGTTGGCAAGAGCCCTTATGTAACTGCGACGCAAGAGCCTCGGCGCCGAATCCCAGAACTGTCATCGCAGCCTTTGCAAAGCCATTTTTACCTCTCTAAGTGTGGCTCATCAGCGACCAACATGAAAGCTGCAAACCCAGGATGTTAACTTGGGGCTGCTTAGCAGGGAGAAGAGAAGTAGAGCAGACCTGAGCAGCTGCTGAACAAATATCCCCACAAAGCCACGGTGCCTCCGACCATGGTTCCTGTTTCCGTGGTGCATTTAAGTGCTCACAAGCAGAGCAATGAGACCCTGAGGCTTTACAGTGACTCCTAATCTCTTCCCACTTCTTCCCAAAGCAGGTTAAAATGGCTGGAGGAGAAAGGGAAGGTAAGTGTGTACCTGTCACAGCTGCTCGAGCCAGCGAGGAAGTTAAAAGCCCTGGGGGTAAAAATCTAAATATATATCTGCAAGGGAAGCAGGAAAAGTCTCCAGGCAGAGAGCACAGTAATCAGGCACGGCCAAGTCACTTTTCCAGGTGAGTACATAACGGGGTCACTATCTGCTTCCCAAGATTTAATGAGCCCGGCGCCGGGTCCTCACCCAGGCGGAGCTGGCAGGAGGTGCCGGCAGGGACGGGCAGCGCTTCCCAGAGCATGAGTCAGCCCCGGCAGCGCGCAGGGAGGGAGCACTGCGGGAGCGGCGGGGACGGGAGGCAGCGATGCGCACAGGAGGTGCCAGGGCAGCATCTAAACCCAGCCAGGGCAAACCGGGGGGCTCCGGGCTCCCCCCGGCACAGGGCTCAAGCTCAGGGAGCAGCGTGACCGCCCTCTGCCAGCAGCTGCTGTTTGCTGCCTCCCAGCAGCAACGATCTTTGCACCATAAATGTTTATTGCTTGAAGCATTTGGGCGGGACTTTCCCCCCCGGGAGCCTGAAAACGCCTTGGAAACATCTCTGGGTACCACCGGCAAGACTCACCAGAGGGGTGGGGCAGGAGAGGTCCTGCACCCAAACTGGGTCAGGAGGAGCATCAAGCCCAAGCTGGGGGTCAGGAGAAGCTCCAAGCCCAAGCTGGGGG